>NC_087184.1:6479704-6484704 GCF_035594125.1 Scylla paramamosain
CTACGTCATTTGCGAATATCATAGCTCGTGGGGATTCCTGTCTGATCTCATCAGTCAGTCTGTCCATCACTACTGCAAACAGGAAGGGGCTGGAAGGCGATCCCTGGTGCAGTCCCACCTCCACTCCGAAACCCTCCGTCTTTCCTGCAGCACACCTTACTGCTGTTACGCTGTTTTCGTACATGTCCTTCACCATCTTCACATACTTCTCTGCCACTCCCGAGCACCTCATGCAATACCACAGCTCTTCTCTCGGCACCCGATCGTAAGCCTTTTCTAGATCTATAAACACACAATGCAGCTCCTTCTGTTCTTCCCTGTATTTCATCATCATCCTCAGAGCAAATATTGCGTCCGTTGTGCTTCTCTCTGGCACGAATCCGAACTGCTCAGCACTGATCCTCACCACTCTTCGCAATCTCGTTTCCATGACTCTTTCCCATATCTTCATTGCATGACTCAACAGCTTAATTCCTCTATAGTTGCTGCAGCTTTGTAGATCTCCCTTGTTCTTGAAAACTGGCACTAGCACACTTTTTCTCCACTCATCTGGCATCCTCTCGCCTCTCCCGTTGAACAGTTTGGTTAGCCAACCCACTGCCATCTCTCCTAAACTCCTCCATGCTTCCACTGTTATCTTATCTGGGCCTTCTGCTTTACCTCCCTTCATCCTCCTCAAAGCCTTCCTCACCTCTTCTCTGCTGATCCTTGGAACTTCCTGATTTAACTCTTCCACCTCCTCAAACCTTCTTTCCCTTTCATTTTCAATGTTCATTAGATCCTCAAAATACTCCTTCCGTGTATTATCTTCCCTTGTCAGTATATTTCCATCTGCATCCTTTATCATTTTAACATGTTGTACATCCCTCCCATCTCTGTCTCTCAGTCTGGCCAGTTAGTAGAGGCCTTTCTCCCCTTCTTTAGTATCTAACTTCTCATATAACTCTTCATATGCCTTTTCCTTCGCCTTTGCCACTTCCTTCTTCGCTATGCTACGCATTTCCTTGTATTTTTGAAGACATCATAATCACAATACCATCATAATACAAAGTGCTTACCCAAACTCCAGGTGGTGCTTAAATCACAATAAAGGAAAACCATTGCAGGCGTGAGTGTGTGGTGTTTTAGGTAGGCGTCCAGTCAGCCGAATGACCGAGACCGTGGCAGTACCCAACGAGGTGTAAACCGCATTACTGGAACCTACCTCGAACTTCTAATGGTGTATCTATGTACTCCTACATGTTCTAATAAATTTATATTACTCCTTAATATTATGAATTTATATATATTTCCTTTTGTTTGTTTAGATAACAACAAAAAATGCTTCTTTGTTACAAGATAATGTTCAATATTATTATGTACTAGATAATATGATTTATAATCCATTCCAATTTATATCTGATAACAAACTTCATACAGAATACGATATTGGTGAACCTGTATGTAATTAACTTTTTTTTTTTTTTGTGATTCTACTAGCAATAATCATTCTAAGTGTCTTAATACTCTGGCCTTTAATATTTGTAGTTTACGTCTTCATTTTGACAATTTTGTTAACTACTGCGTCAATGCAAGTAGTTTGAAATATGATGTATTAGGTGTTTGCAAAACGAGGTTCGATGAAGCAGTTTCTAAAATTTATTTATTGAAGGGTTATGATAGTTATTTTAAGTAAAAATGCGGAAGGTGGAGATGTTGCAATTTTCTTAACAATTTTTTTTTCAAGATCGACGACTTAAACATGTATCCCTAATGTTACCACATATTGAATTTGTTTTTGGAAATCACTCGGTCATCTAATTTTATAGTAAGCATTATATACAGACCACCTAATTCTAGTACGGAAGATTTTTTTTTGCAGTTTTGAATTATATTATTACATATGTGCCTTCGTTTAGAATTCCGGTCTACATTATAGGTAATTTAAATATTAATATACTGAATCGTAATGAAAAAAAAAAATAATAAAAAAAAAATATATATATATATATATATATATATATATATATATATATATATATATATATATATATATATATATATATATATATATATATATATATATATATATATATATATATATATATATATATATATATATATATATATATATATATATATATATATATATATATATATATATATATATATATATATATATATATATATATATATATATATATATATAAATAAATACTCAGGAAATGGTAAACATGTTTCAAAGTTATAACGTCTTTGCCACAGTCAACAAACCCACACATGCAGCAAGACACTCTGCAACTTTAATAGATCATATGCGGACAAACAACTTAAAAAAAAAAAAAAAAAGACAAAGAACTTAAAATAAAAATACAGTGGTGATCTGTTTCACTCAGTCAATGATCACTTTCCTGTCACAAGCTCATTTTCATCAATTGATATAAACTACGTGCCTAATACCATAACATTAACAAAAAAAAAAAAAGAACATTAATTCTTAATCATATTAATGCCTTTAAAAATTAATTAACTGATTTCATTTGGAAATCTATTTCAAATTGTTATGATGTAAACATGTTTTTTGATACCTGCATTCAAAGATCTCTTAATTATATAACAAATATTTCCCTAAAGCCTTCATTACAGTCAAACAAAAACACACATGCAAGCCTTACATTATCCCCGCCATTCAACAATCGATCAAGTATTGCAACAAACTTCAGAAGTTTTATGCTAAGTGGCCTTTGACGTATGAACCAACTTTCAAAACCTAAAGCTGAGTGTCACTGAAGAAGAGGGGATAGTTGTCTGGAAGGTTGTGCCAGGTTGATAGATGGAGGAATTGAGTTTTTGAGGCATTGGACAATACCAAGATTGCTTTGCCCAATCAGATATTTAGTGAGATCACCAGTGCTTAAGACCTCTCTGGGAGTAATTATCGTTTCGGCAGGTTACTACTGCCTCCTCCTCCATTCCTTGTGTACATATTTCAGCCTATTGGAAATAGGGCCATTTGGTACTTAGGACAAGCGTGCTCTTCAGGTATATAATATAGGTGACTCAGCAGGAGGGGACAAAAGGAAATAAGGAATAAGATAAGTTAGAGATAAGTTAGCTTTGTTGCACATATGTTGGAGGGCAAGGTTTTGGAAGTTTATGACAGGATGTCAGTTGAGGACTTGGAGGATTACGAGGAGTTCAGTGCTTATATCCTGAGAGCCTATGAGCTATGGCCCGAGGCCTGTAGGCTACAATTCCGTGGAAGGAAGAAAAGGCCTAATGATTCCTATCTCGAGCGTGCTCACTCTCTCGAGGAGACGTTCGAGTAGAGGACTGTTAGCGAGCAGGCCACCTCCTACCGTGAGTTGAAGCTTATGGTAGAGCAATTTATAAATGTGGTCGAGAAGAAATTGGTACCACTGCTCCGAGAGAAGAGCTTTAAAAGCCTAAAGGAGGCAGCCACGTAGGCGGATGACCAAGTGTTGGCACATCGGCCTATGCCATATTAGATTGGTGGTACGTCAGGTGGGACCGGTGATGGTTTGTCTGAAGACGCGGCAGGCGCCAGTTTTAGTAGTGGCAATGGAAATAAGTCTGGGCGAGTGAACCCTGTTGGTAATAAGTCTCCACCCGGCCCTTGACGAAGACAGACTAAGAGCATGCAACAACACTCCCAGGTAAAGCACCCAGCCTATGTGTCATTATTGCAAGAATTAAATTAAATTTAATAATTTCATTGCCCTAAGTCCCCGCGACTTTTAAGTCTTCCCAGAAGAAGGTGCCTTTAATTGTATCACACGACCGAGGTGTTGAGAGTGAGGAGATTTGGTCTGTGTTTGGTGGTGAGGGTATAAAGACAGGGAGTACCGCCCCCTCATCTATTGATGCCTCACCGTAACCCGTAAGGTATAGTTTGGACTAGTGCCATCCATTTTTGTGCAAGGCAATGTTGAGATTAATGGGATTGAGTACCCTGTAACTGTTTTGTGAGATAGCCACACAGCAGTCGCTGTGCAGGAATGTGACAGGGAGGCGAGTTGCCTCAGTTAAGCTTGTATGGTGCAGGAAAATTGGCACCGTGGAAAGCTTCACTATGGCGGTGACGAGGCTTTCATGCCCGCTAGTGACCGCGGGAGCGCGGGTGGCACTAACAGAGGATCCTCCAGTGTCTGGGGTCAATTTCTTTTTAGCGAATGATCTGGCAGGTGGGAGAGTTTGGGTGTGATCCCCATCCGCGGACACAGATCCGGATGTGGAGGCTGCTGATGTTGCTGACTCTGTTAACTATGTTTCTCGCCCTAAGGCGAGGCGAGCACCCCGGCGTCGGGTGCCCGCGGGATCTGTGATTCCTGGGGTCGCCTGCAATAATGCAGGGCCACCTCAAAAGGAGTGTAGTGTCCGAGTTGATGCCGCACTGGGGGCAGAGTGCTCAGAGGCCTATCCCGCTGCCAGCATGCCTCAGTCGTTGTCTGGTCGCCGGGAGGTGAGGGTGCCTGAGTTGAGACTGCGATCTACATTTAGAGGACGATTAGATTCATATGATTTATTTGTCTAGTATAAGCAGTAAGCCCCTGCTGATGTTAGGTGAGAGATAAGTGTCTTTCAGAGCTTACCTGTGATTGCAATGCTTCATAAGTAAAGAGATACAGCCAGACGCTCTTTGACAGTACAGTCTGTCGAGTATTCGGCGTGTAGGTAAGCGGTCAATGGACCCTCCCCATTCTGTCTGTGGGCAGCCTGTTCGTGTATTCGTTGTTTTGTCACATGCTACTGTGTTCCTGTGCTCATGTCAAGAGGCTGGTCATAGAGGATTGCCCTAAGTAACAAAAATTTCATTTTTGTCATGTCCTTGGCCCCAAACCACAATTTTCCATCTAAACAAAATAGGGGAAAAAAAAAAAGTTATTTTGATCCTATAATTTTGCTTTAGTTGTTAGAACAATTAATTTACATTTTTGCCTTATTTCATTATACTATGAGTTACTATTGGTTTTTATGTCAGGTAAAGACCTTTGCAAAAT
>NC_087184.1:6489704-6502204 GCF_035594125.1 Scylla paramamosain
CAGGGTGGTATCATCAGCATAGGAGTGGATAGGACAAGAAGTTTGGTTTAGAAGATCATTAATGAATAATAAGAAGAGAGTGGGTGACAGGACAGAACCCTGAGGAACACCACTGTTAATAGATTTAGGAGAAGAACAGTGACCGTCTACCACAGCAGCAATAGAACGTTCAGAAAGGAAACTTGAGATGAAGTTACAGAGAGAAGGATAGAAACCGTAGGAGGGTAGTTTGGAAATCAAAGCTTTGTGCCAGACTCTATCAAAGGCTTTTGATATGTCCAAGGCAACAGCAAAAGTTTCACCAAAGTCTCTAAAAGAGGATGACCAAGACTCAGTAAGGAAAGCCAGAAGATCACCAGTAGAGCGGCCTTGACGGAACCCATACTGGCGATCAAATAGAAGGTTGTGAAGTGATAGATGTTTAAGAATCTTCCTGTTGAGGATAGATTCAAAAACTTTAGATAAGCAGGAAATTAAAGCAATAGGACGGTAGTTTGAGGGATTAGAGCGGTCACCCTTTTTAGGAACAGGTTGAATGTAGGCAAACTTCCAGCAAGAAGGAAAGGTAGATGTTGACAGACAGAGCTGAAAGAGTTTGACTAGGCAAGGTGCAAGCACGGAGGCACAGTTTCGGAGAACAATAGGAGGGACCCCATCAGGTCCATAAGCCTTCCGAGGGTTTAGGCCAGCGAGGGCATGGAAAACATCATTGCGAAGAATTTTAATACGTGGCATGAAGTAGTCAGAGGGTGGAGGAGAGGGAGGAACAAGCCCAGAATCATCCAAGGTAGTGTTTTTAGCAAATGTTTGAGCAAAGAGTTCAGCTTTAGAAATAGATGTGATAGCAGTGGTGCCATCTGGTTGAAGTAGAGGAGGGAAAGAAGAAGAAGCAAAGTTATTGGAGATATTTTTGGCTAGATGCCAGAAATCACGAGGGGAGTTAGATCTTGAAAGTTTTTGACATTTTCTGTTAATGAAGGAGTTTTTGGCTAGTTGGAGAACAGACTTGGCTTGGTTCCGGGCAGAAATATAAAGTGCATGAGATTCTGGTGATGGAAGGCTTAAGTACCTTTTGTGGGCCACCTCTCTATCATGTATAGCACGAGAACAAGCTGTGTTAAACCAAGGTTTAGAAGGTTTAGGACGAGAAAAAGAGTGAGGAATGTACGACTCCATGCCAGACACTATCACCTCTGTTATGCGCTCAGCACACAAAGACGGGTTTCCGACACGGAAGCAGTAGTCATTCCAAGGAAAATCAGCAAAATACCTCCTCAGGTCCCCCCAACTAGGAGAGGCAAAACGCCAGAGGCACCTTCGCTTAGGGGGATCCTGAGGAGGGATTGGAGTGATAGGACAGGATAAAGATATGAGATTGTGATCGGAGGAGCCCAACGGAGAAGAAAGGGTGACAGCATAAGCAGAAGGATTAGAGGTCAGGAAAAGGTCAAGAATGTTGGGCGTATCTCCAAGACGGTCAGGAATACGAGTAGGGTGTTGCACCAATTGCTCTAGGTCATGGAGGATAGCAAAGTTGTAGGCTAGTTCACCAGGATGGTCAGTGAATTGAGAGGAAAGCCAAAGCTGGTGGTGAACATTGAAGTCTCCAAGAATGGAGATCTCTGCAAAAGGGAAGAGGGTCAGAATGTGCTCCACTTTGGAAGTTAAGTAGTCAAAGAATTTGTTATAATCAGAGGAGTTAGGAGAGAGGTATACAGCACAGATAAATTTAGTATGAGAATGACTCTGTAGTCGTAGCCAGATGGTGGAAAACTCAGAAGATTCAAGAGCGTGGGCACGAGAGCAGGTTAAGTCATTGCGCACATAAACGCAGCATCCAGCTTTGGATCGAAAATGAGGATAGAGAAAGTAGGAGGGAACAGAAAAGGGGCTACTGTCAGTTGCCTCAGACACCTGAGTTTCAGTGAGGAAAAGAAGATGAGGTTTAGAAGAGGAGAGGTGGTGTTCTACAGATTGAAAATTAGATCTTAGACCGCGAATGTTGCAGAAGTTAATGAAGAAAAAGTTGAGGGGGGTGTCAAGACACTTAGGGTCGTAGATTGAAAATTAGATCTTAGACCGCGAATGTTGCAGAAGTTAATGAAGAAAAAGTTGTGGGGGGTGTCAAGACACTTATGATCTCTTCCTTTTCGGTGACTGCCTTTATCTCTGGTAGTATGCCTTTTCTCATGCAATCTACAGTACCTGCGCCAGCAATACCTTGTTTTTGAAGGCACTCAAAAAAACTCTAGGCTGGTCTAGTCTGTGTAGACTACCACTAAGGTCTACAAATTCTTGTATCTGACTTACATGAATCTTCACTGTTGGGAGTGAACCACAGATATAGTTGGGTACAGGCTCTCCGAAGAAAGGTTTACCTGAATATACTATCGTCCTGAAGGTCATTGGAATTCTTGCTGCGTTCACAAATTTGTACAACAGGTCATATCGTTTAGGTTTGCTCCTATTGTACTGCCTGAATCCCATTTCATTTCTACAAGAATGTAAAGTCAAAAAGTCACCTGGTTCCAACACAAGGCGTGATTATAATTTTCAAAATTATCCCTGACTGCAGGAAACCAGTTATGTAGCTCTGGAGTATGGTATCAACGTTGTCAAAAGTTAGGTTTGCATGTAAAAATCCAAATTTATTCACAGACATTACTGCACCAAATACAGGGTGACCAAGTTCTTCACTGAAAAGTGTTATGCATTTGTTTTGGCCTAATAAACTAGGTGCATAGAGCAAACATACAAAAGAAAAAATAATCAATGTAATCTTTTACCCTGATGTGTGATAGGAGTTTATCATGATTTGAAGGCCTCTGAGAAATTTATGCAATTATACCTTCAATTTTCAAATGAGTGTGGTGCACAATATTAGAAATCACATCAGATGTTATGAACAAGTCCCATGTCATTTCTTCTGAATTTATTGACCTCGTGTTTCTAAACAACTGGTCAATGAATTAACTAACCTGTTTCTTATTAATGTCTTGCTATTTCTCCGTAGGAGCCACTCTTCATAATAATTATGAAGAATGGCTCCCACAGAAAAATAACAAGACATTAGCAACAAACAGGTTCACTGACCAGTTGTTTAGATGAAAATAAATATGATAATTATGTATTACCAGTCGAGCTACGGGAATATAAAATCTCAGATGTTGACAAATCCGTAACATGGGCCAACAGCATGGAAGGTAGACCAATTGTGAATATATCGAGTGTTGTACAATATTTTATAGGAGATGCGAGGTCAGTAAATTCAGAAGAAATAGTATTGGACTTGTTCACAACATCTGATAAGATTTCCAATATTGTGCACTATACTAATCAGAAAAATGAAGGTATAATTACTAATGTCTTGCTATTTCTCCGTAGGAGCCACTCTTCATAATTTATGTCATCGTCCACTTGCTCGACACTCAAATTCAGCTAATGAGAAGCTAATAATCAGCTAATGAGAAGCCACGCCTACCCGCTCCCGACAAGCCGCCTCTCTCTCTACCAGTGAGAAGCCACGCTAGCTTCACCCGCACTTAATTTAAGGACGTCTACATGCTACCTTGCCTCACTTCGCCTAAAGATGTTCCCTTGGCAGAGACGTCGCGTACAATTGGACAGCTCCTCGGGGCTTTTGCCACTCAAAATAGAGAATTAGTCAAATAGAAAAAACAGCAGAAGCTGAACAATGCACAAGTTGCAGTAGCTTACAATCTCATATGCCTAAAAGAGAGTGTATTACCTGTCTATACCAATATATATATATATATATATATATATATATATATATATATATATATATATATATATATATATATATATATATATATATATATATATATATATATATATATATATATATATATATATATATATATATATATATATATATATATATATATATATATATATATATATATATATATATATATATATATATATATATATATATATATATATTGGTATAGAGGCGGCTTGTCGGGAGCGGGTAGGCGTGGCTTCTCATTAGCTGATCGGTGGCGCCGTGGTTTTCCGTGTTCTGTGTTTCAGAGTGGGAAGGACTTGAAAATTCTGTGCTTGTGTGTTGATGGATGTTCCTGAAATTGTAATGTAGATGGCTTCTAAGAACAGTAGTCGGCATGGGTCTCTTACGTTGCCTAAAACTTTTGTTTCTTCTTCCAGGTTCTTTCGTGGTATATTTAGCCTGTGTTCTGTTCTGTAGTGATTCTTGATTGCCTCGTCTTGTAGATGACAGGTAAGGTGTCTCGACAGTGCAATCCACGTCATCCCTATGTAAGACTGAGGTCCGCAGCCTTCAAAAGTGCAGGTGTGCTCGTAGATAACGTGGTCTTGCTGCAAAGGTGTCCTTGTCTGCGTGGGTCGATTCTTGATTAGTAGATTTGATATACTAATCCTTAGATTTAATCTAGTAATCAAGAATCGACCCACTCAAACAAGGACACCTTTGCAGCAAGACCACATCATCTACGAGCACACCTGCACTTTTGAGGGCTGCGGACCTCAGTCTTACATAGGGATGACGCTCCGTCTACAAGACGGAGCAATCAAGAATCACCACAGAACTGAACACGGGGCAAATATAACACGAAAGAACCTGGAAGAAGGAACAACGAAAGGAAGATAACGAAAGGAAGACAACGAAAGGAGACAACGAAAGAGACGCCAACTTCTATTCTTAGAAGCCATCTACATTACAAGTTCAAAAACGTCCATCAACACACAAACAGAGTCAAGTTCTTCCCACCCTGAAACACAAAACACGGAAAACTCCCGTGCCTCCGATCAACTAATGAGAAGCCACGCCTACCAGCTCCCGACAAGCTGCCTCTCTACCATTGAGAAGCCACGCTAGTCTTCACCCACACTGAATATAAGGTCTACATGCTACCTTGCCTCATGATCACAGTGTCCCCTATGCCAAGTAAGTATCACCTCGCTTACCCCCTTTGCGCCATGACAAAAACAACCATACTATCCCTGCAGAAAATTCAAAACAAGGCCTTGAGGTTTGCTTACAACGAATGCTACCCATACACAAAAACAACTGAAGCAATGCACCAACATAAAGTAATATAAACGCTATAAACGTCGCACTATACGATAGAGGAAAGAAGATCAGACAAAAATTGCTCAACACATTACATGATGAACTCTACACCTCACTCACTTCAGGTAACAATGAAACATCCCACAACTGGTTTAAAAAAGCCTTCATTGAACTAAATAAAGAACCACCAATACAAATGTATACAAGTAATTCATGATATGTGTGTGTGTGTGTTTGTGCATCTAAGACACAATTGGGTAATCAGCACTTGTACTTTATTTAAGATTTTCTAAAAGAAATCAATGTTTATATTTCTATATGCTGTAAGAAACAAAAGCTGTGGAGGACACTGGAAGCATCAACTGACTCAAAAGAGAACGCAATTTCACTATCCAGAATTAGAATAATCACAAAAAAAAAAAAAAATAGCAAGACGGTTAGCCCGTCATCTTTCAACCTCCAACTATATTTCATCTTTCCCCCCACTATACTTCAACTTTAACTGTTCTTTCTCCCCATCTATTTTATCCTTAAAAAAAAAAAAAAAAACTTGCCTCAAGTGTGTAGAGAAGACACTACACACAACAGGACAGGATCGGTGGCTTCGTGAGTGAGACCTCTGTTGCTGTCACCTCGCACCTACCTGCTTGGTGTCATCGGCTCTAGGGTTGTGGCACCTTACTGGCCCTGGTGCTTACCTGTGCTACCGCCTCCTTTCTCACACTTACCTGTGGGGTACCACTGGCTCCTGGGCTGTGGTACCTTGCTGGCCCTGGTGTGCACCAGCACGAAGTGAAGCCTCCACGTCCCACTCAGACCGCTGCCTTCCTGTCACTCAGCTGTTCTCCTCCTTCGGAGCTCCCCAGCTTTCAGTCACCGCTGGCTGCCTGCACCTGTGTACCGGGGCTCTCCCACTGGGTAGAGAGCCCGCCCTAGTGCATTGCCTTTTCACCTCTAACTATATTTCCTTTTCGGCCTTAGCGTCCCCCGGTGGGTGAAGGTGAACCCCGCGGCTTGCTGAAGGGGGGCCCTTAGAGGGCTGCCTGAAGCCCACCGGGTTGGTCGGCCAACAACTTGGCTAGTGTTAGACGCGGGGCAAGGACACTGCGACGATTGTTAGCAATCGAATGTCTATACTGCCTTGCCTAGGTAGGCTCCTTCTTTTTACTTTCTTTTAGCTGTGGCTGTGTGTCGGGCTTTTGCCCCCTTGTAGAATTTTTACGTAACTTGTGTAATCTCCTAACAAAATGCCAAGGGTCAAAATCAAACACCCAGACCCCTCCGGGCAAAGTAAGCAATGCCTAATACGGATTCTCTCGGAAAAACTTATATACGCAGCAAGGATTATCCAGACCACAGACTCATTTATAGTATTAACCAGAACGGACGAAAACACAGACCACATCTCACCCAGCACTACAAACATCCTGAAGGGGAGAAAGCTTTCTCCCCGTTTTGCCTCCTTAATTCCGGGCAAAAAGAACCTTAGTTTTGCTAAACTTAGATGAACATATATACTCTAACACAGAAAATGACATCACAGAGGGACTAATTAATAAGAACACCTTCCTAAATGAAGGGATCGACAAAATTTACAAGACCCTTAAAGCTAAAATAATTTAAAAAAATCACACTGAATAACTCCACTGCAGCCAAAAAAGCCACAGAAACTGGACCTCTAGCCTTTAATATGAGCATACCACACTATAACATAAAAATCGAAAACTTCATTCCAATCCTCATCTGCATGAAGTGCTACAAAATTGAAGATCACCCCACCAACAAATGCACTATGCCAAAGACGTATGAAATATTTCTGAATGTGCCGAGACAGGACATACATGGAAACATTGCACCAACCAATTAAAAAAAATGCATTAACTGTAACGAATCACATCGAACTCTAGCATACAAATACAAAAAAAAAAAAAAAAAGAGAGATTATTGAACAAAAAAGACAAATACAAAACACAAACAAAACTTACAGCCAGACACTCTCAACTAACAACACCCAGAAACAACAACCTTTTGACAAAAATATAAGTGCAAAGATCATGTCCTGTATGTTTTATGCGCACACGATAAATGCAGTTAACCCCGGCAGTTTCAACGATGAGTTCAATAGGGCACTAACATTAAACAAGCTACCAAACATAGAACTTCCTCCAAACCTTTCATCTACACAAAATCTCAGCATGTTACCACACAACCCAAACAACAACAAAATAAATAACCAACCACAACAACAACAACAACAAAATACACAACTAAATACGACAAACACACGTCAAGACCCTAATACACAAAACACAAACACAAAAGACACAGACTAAACACAAAACGAAACAATAGAATACATAGGAACTGAAGAAATTATACCATAACTGGAAAAGATAAAGGGCACAAACATAGGACTGATAATTATATCAAAGAAAAGTGAAAAATGACCTGAAGGAAGACAAATTAGTATAAAGGAAATAGAAACCGGAATAAGAACTGGACACAATAAGTGGAGATACTCAAATAAAAATTACACCGAAGAAGAAGTCTAGAAATATCTCATTAATAATAATGTAAATTTAGACAACTGTTTCAGAATTACTGACGATAAAAAATTCAACAAAATACGTAATGGATTACACAGTGAGCTCACACCACCTAGAAACAAACACCAAAGAAAAAATAACCAATAGGCTCCCCATTCTCACATATTCAATCTCCTCAACAAAATAGATAAAATTAAAATAGTACAACACAACGTAGCACACTGGTCCACCAACAAACACACACTTAAAACATCTTATCTGGATATAGACCCACACATCATACTCATAAACAGTCATGGCCTTAAAACTAACTCCCTTCCAAAACTGCCAGGTTACCAGACATACACAGTTAATTCCTCAGGAGAACTACATGACGGCAGTGCAGTTTTGGTAAAAAAACAACATACCACATAGAATAAATGACGACTTTATTAGTGACATTATACAAACCACAATAAAAACAAACACAGAACAAATACACATTGCCACTACATACCTTCCACCACGCAGACCTTATCTCCCAATTCCAGATTTTCACAAATTAACTTCAAATAATGATCCGACATATATTACTGGGGATTTAAACGTTAAACACAGAATACTAGTAGACACCTATAGCAACACAGTAGGTAAAGGGATCAAACTACTAATAGACAATGAAAAGCTAAAACACCTCGGACCGGATTTTCATATCTTCATAAGCCAGAACACACAATCTACCCCAGACATCGTTCTTACTAACAATAAAACATACCACAACCATATAATAGAAAAAGGACCAATCACCTCATCCGATCACATTCCCATCATACTCACCATTACCTCTCAAGCAGTCACGGAATCTACAACAACCAGATTTAACTTAAAAAAAAAAAAAAGGAAAAAGTTTGAAAACGGAATAAAAAAACTCTATAAATGATTCTGATTCAGGTGGAGAAGCAACACAAGGGAAAATAGAAAGGGCACTTGGGAAATGAGACAATATAATAGCAGCTAACATGAAAGAACACATACCAACCACGAATACAAAAACTACACATAAGGCAATAAGCAACGAAACCATACGCAACATACAAAGACATCAAAACACACTAACACAAAACGCCCAACATCACGGACTTACACATATACAGTTTACACAATATAAAACACTTAAGAACTACCTTAAAGCAGAATATATAAAACAGCATAATAAAAACTGGGAGCATAAAATAGAGCAACTACAAACACCCTATAAAACACCAGCAGATTTCTGGCAAAAAAATATAAACACTTAAAGGCAATAAAAATCAAACTTCACCTTTCATTATATACAATAACAACAAACTATACACGGATAAAGAAAAATAATCAACATTTCGGCAGATATGGAGCAAAGTTTTTAAAATAAGTGTGGAAGAGAATTTATCATTTGATAACAATAATGAAAGAATAGTAGAAGAATTCCTAAATAACAATAGCAATAAATTTACCCCTTACGATAAAGCTGATATAAACAGAATTAATAACAACCACCTATTGACATCTAAAATAGCTCTGCAAGACATAAGAGACATCATCAAATCACTTAAAAATAACGCCCCAGGCAACAGCAACATCAATAAATCTATTATGACTCATCTCCCAGACACGGAATCAAATATATACGCAAAAATCATAAACCAATGTCTGTCAATGGGATATTTTCCCAACAAATTTAAAACGGCATTAATCAAACTAATACCAAAGCCGAATAAACCTTCCACAGACCCAATTAACTATAGACCAATTTCGCTACTAGAAGTTCCAGGTAAAATATTCGAAAAAATAATAAACAAAAGATTAAGACACTACGTAGAATCAAATAATTACTCCCTCAAGCACAACACGGATTCAGACAGGCAAGAGGCACAGAAACAGCCATAGCACTAACAACGGAAACAATAGCAAACACATTAGGGAAAAAACACCAGTGCTCTATAGTTTTAAGAGATGTATCAAAGAATTTTGATAAAGTATGGCATGGAGGTCTCAAATATAAGCTAATCAACACAAATATGCCAGAAATCTTTACTAAACTAATCTGCTCTTTCATAGAAAACCGACACGCTCACATCAAAATCAACAATCACACAGGTGAACCTATATCATTACAGAGCGGAGTCCCATAAAGAGGTTCCCTCTCCCCAACCTGATACACGCTATTCACCTCAGACATACCTCAACCCTCCCAAGCTGCAGTTATATAATATATGTAGACGAGATAACACAAATAATCACTTGCCCTGGTAAATCAAGACAATTCATGGCAAGAAAAACACAGAGATAAATAATTAAAATTAATAACTATGAGAAAAAATGGAAGATAAAAACAAACACAGCTAAATTCCAAGTAATCCCCCACAGCAGTACAATACACAGAACCAATATACATAGACAACACCTTGATACCCTTCTCTAAGGAGGGAAAAATACTGGGCTTAAAATTCAACCAAAGAGGTATACCAAACCAAGTAGCCAACATGAAGAATAAAGCAAACATTGTCCTAAAAAAAAAACATCGGCCTCTCAACCAAAATCAAACTACAGTTAGTAAAAACATGCGTAATACCTATGCACACTTTTCCTGCTTACCCACTTAATACACTCAAAAAAACAGCTACTCTTAAACTACAAATTATTCAGAACAAGGCATTAAGGTTTGCTTTAGAGGAAAAATTCCCTTACACAAAAACAACAGAACAACTACATCATAGTGCACACATAAAGCCATTAAACTTAATACTCGTATACCACGAACGAGGCAACACTATCAAAAACAAAATTATTAATGAACTAAAAATAGACGAATATCAAAAAAATCATACCAGAGGAAATATTTAGAGAACACGGATGGTTTAAGAGACCAATATCCTACATAAATAAAACACACCAGCTCCTATTTACAATCAAACATTACTAAATTAACAACATGAATACTCACCATAACACACACTTACATTGAATACTTACCTGATGACACCACCTGGCACACCTGGCACAAACCAAAGGAAACAGCATCTGAAAAGGAAAAATACAATAGTCAAACAACTACATCATCATCACACAACAATCCAAAGCACGCTGTTAGTTTCCTCCCGCCTCTGCTGTGCGCCCTGAGTTGCCGGGACGGAGGTGTGGTATTCTTAACGGCCGTGTAGAGCAAGGTGGCTCACCGTTCACCACCTTCCCCCAGGCAAGAGGTGGAGGACACCGGCTCTGTCAGCCGGATATGGAGATGGGATGAGGAGGAAAATTAAATAAATTAAATAAACAAATAAATAAATAAACATATAAACAAAGCACAAATGCAT
Source organism: Scylla paramamosain (assembly GCF_035594125.1). Classification (NCBI taxonomy): domain Eukaryota; kingdom Metazoa; phylum Arthropoda; class Malacostraca; order Decapoda; family Portunidae; genus Scylla; species Scylla paramamosain. Next base: position 6,500,657 of record NC_087184.1, read on the forward strand.
ATTACGATAATAACAAACAGTTGGTCGAGGATCTGCCCCTAGTTGAGTAGCTAGCATACTCCACGAAGTCATTACATTGTCAAAAAGCAAGACGGTTTGCCCGTCAACTTTCTGTTTCCTACTATATTTCCTTTCTCACTATAACCCTCCAATATTCCCTTCCCACCCACTTTACCTCTCCATATTTCACCCAACTTTTCTATCCACCCAAAATCGCAAAAATCGCTCGCCTCACTTCGCCTGAAGATGTTCCCTTGGCAGGATACGTCGCATACAACAATTTAACTTATGGACAGCTCCTCAGGGCTCTTGCCGCTAAAAAAGAAAAAAAAAAAAAAAAGAGAATTAGTCAGACAAATAGAAAAAAAAAAAAACAGCAGAAGCTGAACAATACAGAAGTTGCAATCGCTTACAACCTCGTATGCTTAAATATATATATATATATATATATATATATATATATATATATATATATATATATATATATATATATATATATATATATATATATATATATATATATATGCTCGAGATATAGTACGAACAGAACCCTTGTCTTTTTTAATACGACGTTTCGCCATTTATACATGGCATTTTCAACCTAAAAGATATAAAATATAGTTAAAAATAACCATCAGAAACATAAATCTTAAAAATTATCACAATCAGAAGCAAAAAATAAAAAATATAAAATTTGGAAAGTAGAAAATAAAAAAAATAAGATAATTTGGTTATTACCTGTTGAGGTTGGAGTAAAGGAGAGAAGTGACTGTTTGTGAGGGATAGTGGAAGGAAGAAAATTGCGGAGTGAGGAAAGAAGAGGGTTGAGAGAGTGAGTGAACTGTGTTGGATTACACTATTAATAGTGATTACTGATGTACTCTGGTTGGTAAGTTTAGGGCTCATATGATTGATATATAGGGATTCAAGTAATTTAACTTCACTTGGGATGCATGCTTTCGTCATAATTTTGAAATTATCTTCTATTAATGGGTGATTATGTTGAAATGTAATGTAAGCGAATAGGGGAGAAAGAACGGTGAGAGAGTGTGTCAGGTACGAGCCGAGAATCCCGTGTGTTCTCTTTCTTAGATGTTCAGGTCTTTGTTTTTATCTCATGTAAAAATGGTAGTGTGTCGACCTCTGTATAGAGGAAACCAACCTCTACAGGTTTAGGTATTAATTACTTGTCCTTCATTCCACGATTGTTTAAAGTCAATGCTATCAAGAAGTTGTTACATAAGCATTATATTTTCTCAAGATGAATCATCTTTTTATAATGAAGTAGAATTCATAACTGATTTTTTTCTAAATAATTGAAAATTGTATCTCAAACTTTGTAAATAATGCAACCAATCAGACGCAGACAAAAGAGCAGGTCTCGAAAATACGACACATTAAATTACCCTTCTAGTGGAGAGGACGTATCAGAACACCTAACTTCATAGAAGCTGTTTTAGCTAGAGATGAGATGTGAAGTTTCCAGCTTAGATTATAATAAAAGGACAGACCAAGGATGTTGAGTGTAAAAGATAGGGACAATTAAGT
>NC_087184.1:6507204-6522204 GCF_035594125.1 Scylla paramamosain
ATATATATATATATATATATATATATATATATATATATATATATATATATATACCCGAACCCGTGTTCGGGGTGTGTAACTTCTCCCTCATCAAGTTTTTTTTTTTCTTTAATTGCAAGTGACTTGAAGACCATCAAACTCATATCATGGCAATATTATACTTTATTGAGACAGGTAATGAACAGACTGGAATTCAAATCATTGCCTGCGGCAATAAGGAAGGATTGGGTAAATAATACTACTCAGTGATGCTAATGATTCCACATCTGCCACCCCTAATACTGGTGCTTCTTCTGAGAAAATGGTAAATGAACAAGAAGTAGAAGTGGGCCGTTATAATGGAGAACCAAAGGTCAGTCCGCTTGCAGATTTCTTTTCATCATTCAAGGGTTTTATATGGCCTGTTCTCTCTGAAGCAACACCATGCGTCCCCCAGTAGGAAGGGCAGATTAATCCTTGTCAGTTAAAGTAACCTGTTCCCTCTGAGGCAACACTAAGCTTCCCTCACTAGTAGAGGATCAAGCTTTGTCAGTTAGAATAGCCTGTTCTAAGGCAACACTACGCTTACGTGCCCCCACCTCGTCAGTGAACGCCAAGGTCCATATAGACAGGTCAAGCCAGCCGAGCGGGCCCAGCGCGGGGGAGGAGGGGTGATGACATCATCCACGCCACACTTCCCACGCCACCCCAGCTCAGTGCTCACTGACAGCTGACTTTTGGTGGGACGTTCGGGCACTTTGGCCTGACGCCTGAGGTTTCCTGTTGTTTACATATCGCTTGTGGACACTGGGCTAGCTGGAGTGTTCATCAAACTCTCCACAGTGTTGTAAACAACTAAACATGCCGAACAATTGTATCAGTGTTTGGATGCAATACCACGAAAAGAAAAACAGCATTAAGTATTTCAAGTCTCCCAAGGAAAAAAGTCGCAGACAGCAGTGGATTCAAGCTTGTTCCCGAGGTGATGTGTTCAGTGTAGACAATGCAGTGATATGTTCCATACATTTTACAAGTTCTGACTACAAGGATGATTTAATTAATTAAAGCATCGTCTCATAGGCACTGAGGCACCCAAGAGTTACAGGCCACTGACAGATACCGCAGTTCCATCCCTTAATTTACCTCAAGGTAGGTTAAATTGATGAATTTTCTAAATGATTACTGCATGCCTCTGTACTGCTTCTAGTGCTATATAGCGTACCTGTGAAGCAAAAGCATTACCAGTGTTATTTAGGTATAAATTTATATTTATACCTAAATAAATTTTGTATTTACGTATAAGCCTACTTCAGTTTCAGCACCAACTCGTTTTCACTGATGAAAGTATAATTTTCTGATAGTAGAAATGAATCTAAGCAAGGCCAATGTATATTTGCCTTGATTCTAAGATTTTTTTCTTCTATGGCATTTCTATCAGAAAACCGTGCTTTAGGACTGAAATTGGAGTAGTGGTAGAGGGAGGGTTAAGCTGATGTTAATTTTATGAATTGCTGGTAAAAGTGTAACGGGAAGATGCAGTGAGAGGTCTGGCAGGGCAGAAAAACGTGGACGCAAAAGAACTGTGCACGAAATATTATCTGAAGCTGAATATGAATCAAGAATCGGGAGAGGGAACAACAGTGATGCACTGCTAGCTAGCGCAACTGAAAAATCTACAAAGGCAACAAGTAGTAGGGAAACAAGCTTACAAGATGTGTTGGCTGATCCTGCCAATGTAATAAATGAAAGTGATCAATATGAAAAAGAAGAGGGCACAAGTTATGTGAGTGGCAGCAATGTCAGTGAAAAGTTGCTTCAGAAAATTCAGCAGCTTGGAAATGAGAATAAAGATCTGAAAAAAAAACATAATGCTGCTTTATGTTATGATTAAGTGGTTTATATTCAATAACAAATATTGAATATTTATGCTAACATTATGAATGGTGTGAGCTTAATTTTTCTTTGTATTATTACTACTGTTTGCCATAATTATTATGAATATATTTGTGCTTACAATAGACCCTTTAATATTCCATTTATTCATCTAATTGGTAATGTATGTAGGTAATATGTAATGCAGTTAAAAAAAAAGGGGGGAGGGGAAGAGATAACAGGCTCCAAGGGTGGTCAAGTTAAATCAGTTCTGTGAGTGGCGGGGAGTGTGGCGTGGATGACGTCATCACCCCTGCTCCCCCGCGCTGGACCCGCTCGGCTGGCTGACCATTTTACATGGAACTTGGTGAACGCTGATGGAAAATCAGAGTAGCGTGTGTGATCAATACGGAGTCAGTTTGTCTACCTATCCCTTCCACCTGAACAAGTTATTTAGGTATAGGTCGCCTGTAATTAATGCAGAATAAGGTTGCATTAGTGAGTTCCAACAGGACTGTACAGACTGAAAGACTGACCATGGGAGTAGGAGAGTGCATTGAGAAATTACTGATAACTGGTCTTGGTGGAGGGTGAGTTGATCGGACAACACAGGTGTTACACCGGTCTGGTTATGTTGAGAGCAAAAACATGCTCGACTGATGAAAGGTAAAAATAAATAAATAAATAAATAATAAAAAGAAACACTGAAGCGGATGTGAGCGGCTCAACTAAGACGAGCACGCATGCTTCAACACCAAGCATTTACACATGATTCGTATTGAACTTGAGAAAGAAACCTGCTGTCAACTCATTTATTCACAATTTGTATTTTATTTACCTATTTATTTAATTTAACATATGTGAGTTGGTAAATGGTTTAAGTTTTAAACGGTTATTATGGAAATAACATTAACGTCTTCTACCGAGGATCAAATAGTTATTCAACAAATGCAACCGCTCCTTTCCGTGGCATGCTTATTTAATCATATATATATATATATATATATATATATATATATATATATATATATATATATATATATATATATATATATATATATATATATATATATATATATATATATATATATATATATATATATATATATATATATATAGATAGATAGATAGATAGATAGATAGATAGATAGGTAGATAAATAGATAGATAAATAGATAGATAGATAGATAGATAGGTAGATAGATAGATAGACGACAGACAGACAGACAGACAGACAGACAGACAGAGAGAGAAAGAGAGAGAGAGAGAGAGAGAGACACACACACACACACACACACACATATATATATATATATATATATATATATATATATATATATATATATATATATATATATATATATATATATATATATATAGATAGATAGATAGATAGATAGATAGATAGATAGATGGATAGGTAAACCATAAATATATGAATGTATCGTTGCAAAAGAACAAATAGCTAAAACGGTTGTAGTAGCAACAATAGCTACTGATATTTATTAATGTGCAATTGGTGGTTACTATTTTATTATATATATATATATATATATATATATATATATATATATATATATATATATATATATATATATATATATATATATATATATATATATATATATATATATATATATTCTTTCTCTGTGCTTAGCCACTCTACATTAACTAATTCAATTAAAAACATACGTAAACTTTCTGTTAAATGTTTGGTGTAGTAATCATGTATACGTTCGGTGCATCAGAAGTTTGTCTTTCTTCTCTAGGGATACAAGTAAATACAACAGACACATAAACGTTCCTCTCGCTGGCTTAGCGCACATTGTGGTCGAGAGAGATATCCCGAGTCTCCTCCCCGTGCACTAAATGGAGGCTGTGATTGGTCTGTGAAGGTCAGATAGGCGCATTGCGTCATGAGAGTGGTGTTTAATGGTCCCGCAGCAAAAGGGAGGAGTCTACACCATTCACTATAAGACTTCTATTGTACTTGTCTGCTGTCTCAGTTCTGCCTACGTCTACCTAAGAGTGCTGCCAGGAGAGACGTGCTTAAAGTGGCTGCCATGTCTTCAAAGAACTCAACGTGCCTGCAAGTGATCATGTTAAATGTAAGTCCTATTTTTCTTTTAACTTGATTCAAAATAGTGTGCTATACGAGGCAGTAGATAATAGTGATGGTTATGACATCTTATATCTGGACTTTGACGAGTATTTGACAAGTATTTGACAAGTAAAGTATTTGACAAGGTCCCCCATCAAAGGCTCCTGAGAAAGGTTAGGGCACACGGGATAGATGAGAAGGTGTTAGGCTGGATAAGGTTATGGCTTAGCGACAGGTGGCAAAGAGTTCTAATAAACGGCTTTAAATCCGAGTTGAGTCATGTAATTAGTGGGGTGCCACAGGGATCAGTATTAGGGCCATTGTTGTTTTTAATATATATCAATGACTTGGATAGTGTAATTAGTAGTGATATTAGTAAATTTGTAGATGACACAAAGATAGGTAGATTAATTAGGTAAAAATCGGATGCCATCGCCTTGCAGACAGCTTTAGATAGGGTGAATGAATGGACGGACAGATGGCAAATGCAGTTTAATATCAACAAATACAAAGTACTTAGCGTAGGTAGAGGAACCCACACAGTAGGTACACATTAAACAATGAAACTCTGGTAGGTACGGGGTACGAGAAAGATATAGGAGTAATAGTTAGCTCTGAACTCCGTCTAGGAAAGCAATGCATAGAGGCCAGAAACAGGACAAATAAAGTATTAGGATTAATTTTTAGGAGTGTTAAAAGTAGAAGGCCGGAGGTAATATTAAAGTTATACTTGGCGCTGGTCTGACCTCATCTAGACTACGCTGTGCAGTTCTGGTCTCCACATTAAAGGAAATATATATGTCTATTATAATCAGTATAGAGAAGAATGACTAAAAGGATACATGGGATGAGGAGTATTCCTTACGAGGCGAGGTTGAAGCTGTTAAATTTACATTCTTTAGAGAGACGTAGGTTAAGAGGGAACCTGATAGAAGTCTTCAAGTGGTATAAGGGTTATAACAAGGGGAATGTAAGCAAAATTCTTAGGATCCGCAACCAGGGTAGAACAAGAAATAAAGGATTCAGGCTTGAAAAATTTAGGTTTAGGAAAGAGATAGGAAGAAATTGGTTCTCAAATAGAGTGGTAGATGAGTGGAACAGAATCAATAATCATGTTGTTAGTGCTAGGACATTAGAAAGCTTTAAGAGAAGATTAGACGGGTTTATGGATGGGGATAATAGGTGGAAATATATTTCATACAGGGACTGCCACGTGTAAGCCTGGTCGATTCTTGCAGCTTCCCTTATTTATTTTGTTCTTATGTTCTTATGAGCACATTCTGACTCTCTACCCTTTTGCAGAGATCTCCATTCATGGAGACTTCAATGTTCACCACCAGCTTTGGCTTTCCTCTTCCTTCACTGACCATCCTGGTGAAGGCTAATGTTCACCACCAGCTATAGCTTTCCTCTTCCTTCACTGACCATCCTGGTGAACTAGCCTTCAACTCTGCTATCCTCCATGACCTAGAGGAATTGGTGCAACATCCTATTCGTATTCCCGACCGTCCTGGACGGTCAACATTCTTAACCTTTTCCAACCTCTAATCCTTCTCCTTATGCTGTCACCCTCTCTTCTCCGTTGGGCTCCTCCGATCACAATCTCATATCTGTATCTTGTTCTATCGCTCCAATCCCTCCTCAGGATATCCCTAAGCGGAGGTGCCTCTGGCGTTTTGCCTCTACCAGTTGGGTGGACCTGAGGAGGTATTTTGCTGATATTCCTTAGAATGACTACTGCTTCCGTGTCAGATACCTATCTCTGTGTGTCGAGCGAATAACGAAGGTGATAGTGTCTGGCATGGAAACGTACATTCCTCACTCTTTTTTTTCGACCTAAACCTTCCAAACCTAGATTTAACACAGCCTGTTCTCGAGAAGTGGCCCACAAAAGGTACTTTAGCCTTCCACCACCAGAATCTCGTGCGCTTCATATTTCTGCCCGGAATTATGCCAGGTCTGTTCTCCAACTAGCCAAAAACTCTGTCATTAATAAAAAGTGTCAAAATCTTTGAAGATTTAACTCCCCTCGTGACTTCTGGCATCTAGCCAAAAATATCTCCAATAACTTTTGTTCTTCTTTTTTTCTTTCTTTTTCTTTCTTTTTGTTTTCTTTTTTTCAACCAGATGGCACCACTGCTGTCACATCTGTCTCTAAAGGTGAACTCTTTGCTTTATTAAAAATCCTATCTTAGACGGTTCAGGGCTTGTTCCTCCCCCTCCTCCACCCTCTGAGTACTTCATGCTACCTATTAAAATTCTTCGCAATGATGTTTTCCATGCCTTCGCTGGCCTTAACCCTTGGAAGGCATATGGACGTGATGGGGTCCTTCCTTTTGTTCTCCGAAACTGTGCCTCCGTGCTTTCACCTTGCCTAGTCAAACTCTTTCAGCTCTGTCTGTCAACATCTACCTTTCCTTCTTGCTGGAAGTTTGTCTACATTCAGCCTGCTTCTAAAAAAGGATGACCGTTCTAAACTACCGTTCTATTGCTTAAATTTCCTGTCTATATAAAGTTTTTTAATCTATCCTCAACAGGAAGATTCTTAAACATCTATCACTTCACAACCTTCCATCTGATCGCCAGTATGGGTTCCGTCAAGGCCGCTCTACTGGTGATTTTCTGGCTTATCTTATTGAGTCTTGGTCATCCTCTTTTAGAAATTTTGGTGAAACTTTTGCTGTTGCCTTAGATATAATCAAAAGCTTCTGATAGAGTATAGCACAAAGCTTTGATTTCCAAACTAGCCTCCTACGACTTCTATTCTTCTCTCTGTAACTTCATCTCAAGTTTCCTTTCTCAGCGTTCTATTTCTGTTGTGGAAGATGGTCACTGTTCTTCTAAATCTATTAACAGTGGTGTTCCTCACGGTTCTGTCCTGTCAGCCACTCTCTTCCTATTATTCATCAATAATCTTCTAAACCAAACTTTTGTCCTATCCATTCATACGCTGATGATACCACCCTGCAAGTTTTCACGTCTTCCCATAGACGTCCAACCCTTCAGGAAGTAAACATTCCACGCAGGGAAGCCACAGAACGCTTGACTTCTGATCTTTCTAAAATTTATGATTAGAGCAGAGCAAACCTGGTATTGTTCATTGCTTCAAAAACTCAATTCCTCCATCTATCAACTCGACACAACATTCCAGACAACTATCCCCTCTTCTTCAATGACATTCAACTGTACCCCTCTTCTACAATGAACATCCTCGGTCTGTCCTTTACTTATAGTCTAAACTGGAAACTTCACATCTCATCTCTAGCTAAAAGAGCTTCTGTGAGGTTAAGTGTTCTGGGACGTCTCCGCCAGTTTTTTTTTTTTTTTTTTCATCCCCCCCTCTCATCCCCAGCTGCTAACTCTGTACAAGGGCCTTATCGGTCCATGTATGGAGTATAGCTTCACATGTCTGGTGGGATTCCACTCACACCGCTCTTCTGGACAGGATGGAATCAAAAGCATTTCGTCTCATCAACTCCTTTCCTCTAACTGACTGTCTTCAGCCTCTCTCTCTTCGCCGCAGTGTTGCATCTCTGGCTATCTTCTACCACTATTCTCATGCTAACTAATCTTCTGATCCTGCTAATTGCATGCCTCCTCTTATCCCGTGGCTTCGCTGCACAAGACGTTCTTTCTCTCGCCCCTATTTGGTCCATCTCTTTAATGCAAGAGTTAAGCAGTATTTTCAGTTATTCATCCCTTTCTCTGGTAAACTCTGGATCTCCCTACCTGCTTCTGTATTTCCACCTTCCTATGACTTGAATTCCTTCAAGAAGGAGGTTTCAAGATACTTATCCTTCAATTCTTGACTACCGCTTTGGACCCTGTTCTGGAACTGGCATTTCAGTGGTCTTTTTTTTTTAATTGGATTTTTGTTGTCCTTGGCCAGTGTCCCTCTTACAGAAAAAATAAATAAATAAATAAATATATATATATATATATATATATATATATATATATATATATATATATATATATATATATATATATATATATATATATATATATATATATATATATATATATATATATATATATATATATATATATATATATATATATATATATATATATATATATATATAGAATGGACATTTTGGAATACCTAGAGCAAGCTTACTCTCGGATTACAAACGAAAAATTATGGCAAAACCAATGAACCATTAGAAATTCTTACTCTGCAACTATCAGATTTTTATTGGTGGTGGAGATGAACAATGGGCATTATTGTATATTTTTGCATTATTGTATATTTTTGCACCTTTCCTTTCTGATCGATGTTCATACCATGTTGAAAATGTAATCTAAAGGCACGTGTACATTTGGTGCATATCCATATGTCGTGTCATCGTTGCGTATCTCTGAGTGATACGGTACAATACAACAAGGTTATGTATCACATGTTACTTATCCGCGTTTTGTATTATCGTTGCAAGGTGCAACAATGTCATTCAGTTTCTGACTGTAGTAATAAATTCGCATGAGCACTTGGCTGCGGCTTCGTACAATATTATTAATTGTGGTAGAAAAAAAAAGTTACAGCGTTGGAGGATTTCAAAGCTCTATGCAAGCGGGAGGTATACAGTGGATCAACTATGGTGGCTGATTTGACATCCAAATAAGTGAGTGAATTGTGTAAAAACTTTGCTAGAACACCCAGCTGATTTTGAATTATTTTTTTTTTATGAAAAATTGCTAAAAAAGACATTACAGGGCTGTAGTCTTCATCCATCAACTGTCGCTTCATATTGGCATATCCGCAGTCATTGTCATTAACGCAAAACCTTCAACAACAGTCTTCGGGCGATTCGAAGGCTGGTAGCGACAGCATGTCTGCGGAGTTGAATATTCATCTTTATTTTCCCATTAAAATTACTTTGAAAGTTTGAAAGAATCTAAATTATGTAAATAAAACATACTGATGTAGCCTAAAGAAGCTAGAGAAAAATGAGTGATACTTTTTATGACGAGTTTGTTGTTCGATGCCTAAAGTCAGTTCACCATTTCCCCTTTACCGATGCCAGCGTGTCTCAAGCACAAAATAGGCACAAAATTCGGCAAGCACCACAAAAAACGAACGAGGAATCTGTCATGGCGGCCGCAATTCCCTAATCAGCTACATTTCTTGTCCTTACCGAAGTCTTCGATTTCTTTGCGATTGAAGAAAAGATACACTTCTTCGTTCATAGTAGTTAAGTTTCTGTATTTTACAAAAAGAAAAAAAAGTGTTTATGACAGAAAATAATAAATTAATAAATAAATAAATGCATTAAAACAATGCAGGTAATATGATTAAATTTTTTTTTTTTTCATTGCGAACGTCTCCCAACAAAATATCGGACTTGATAAGTTTTTTTATGGACATAACATTTACTTTGAGCCATCTGGGACTGCTAGATTTCCTCCGTTTTTGGTTGCTTACTACATACAAACAAGAAGGAACATGAACATTCCGGGAGTATATTATTTAAAATGCGTAAATTGAAAAGATCAATAGAGATCTTGAGGTCAGTGGCTATCTGCAATCCTCTGAAGTAATGGCATCGTGCCTTAACAACCCATAAAACGCATAGGTAATTTTGTATTTCAATTTGATCTCACTTGAAGTAAAATCACACAAAAGGAAAGGCTATATTTAGAAAAGAAAAGAAAGAAAAAATTGAAACTTGAAATTATAGTTCGATTATTTTACACTTTTTTTTTTTGAAAGTGTAACATAGAGGAACACTACCTTAACTCAGTGCTGGTAAAAATAAAGTCTGCCATAAAAGTATCAAACAAGATTACACAAGAAGCTTACATCAACCCCAGTTATTACATTTCAATTTTGATTCCTCACTCTTGTCTTTGGTGGATGGGGCGTGATATTCAGCCACTGTTTGGGTGAGGCAAGCAATATTTTGTTATCTCTCTCTCTCTCTCTCTCTCTCTCTCTCTCTCTCTCTCTCTCTCTCTCTCTCTCTCTCTCTCTCTCTCTCTCTCTCTCTCTCTCAAATAGGTTTATTCCTCCTAAAATAATTTTTGTGTATCTAATAGTGTTTCTTTTACAGTTTTTAAACGCTGTGCATATCACTGGAATACCAGGTAACTACCAGTTCAGCGGTCCCGTTGTGATGGTCCTGAACATCATACAGCAACATCTTGGCCTATGGTGGGTCATATTTTTTTATTTCATATTAAATCAGGAGCAAAATTACCTTTAAGTTACTTCGTAAAAACTGGCAATGCCTTATATTGTGTTTTACTTTTAGGTCGTATATTTTGTTTATATATATATATATATATATATATATATATATATATATATATATATATATATATATATATATATATATATATATATATATATATATATATATATATATATATATATATATATATATATATATATATATATATATATATATATATATATATATATATATATATATATATATATATATATATATATATATATATATATATATATATATATATATATATATATATATATATATATATATATATATATATATATATATATATATATATATATATATATATATATATATATATATATATATATATATATATATATATATATATATATATACATATACATATATACATATATATATATATATATATATATATATATATATATATATATATATATATATATATATATATATATATATATATATATATATATATATATATATATATATATACATATATATATATATATATATATATATATATATATATATATATATATATATATATATATATATATATATATATACATATATATATATATATATATATATATATATATATATATATATATATATATATATATATATATATATATATATATATATATATATAATATATATATATATATATATATATATATATATATATATATATATATATATATATATATATATATATATATATATATATATATATATATATATATATATATATATATATATATATATATATAAATATATATATATATATATATATATATATATATATATATATATATATATATATATATATATATATATATATATATATATATATATATATATATATATATATATATATATATATATATATATATATATATATAATTTATTTATTTATTCTATTTATTATTATTATTATTTTTTTTTTTTTACAACCGGGTTCAGCCCCTCTTACAGGTGCCACTAATTCGGGTCAGCCTCCCTAAGCCACCTTCTACGTGAGCTTAAACAAATATTCGTACAGTAATGACACATAGGTTGGATGCTGCATCTGGGAGTGCACTATGCTCCCAGTCTATCTTTATCGGGGGTTGGTTGGAAACATATTTCTTACAAGACTTACCCCACCTGACTTATTACCAATGTCACCACTATGCCGTGGACTTCCCGACAAACCAGTGCCCGCCGCGCGTGCAGACAAACTATCACTGGTCCCGGCAGATATCCCACTAATCGAACGAGGCAGAACCCGATGCGCCAACATCTATCATCTATCCACGTGGCCGCCTCCTTTAAGGTTTTAAACCTTTTTCTCTAGGAGCACCGGTACAACCTCTTTCTCGGCCACATTAAGAAATTGTTCCATCACCATGAGCTTTAGCTCACGGAAGGAGGTGACACGCTCGCTAACCATCCACGTCTCAACTACCTTCTCGAGGTAGCGAGCACAATCAAGATACGAATCACTGGGCTTTTTCTTCCTTCTACGTAACTGTAGCCTATAAGCCTCAGCCGTAGCTCATAGGATCTCACAATGTCAGCCTCAAATTCCTCATAATCTTCCAGATCCCCCTTTATGACATTCTGTCATAAACTTCAAAGGCGTTGCCTTTCAGTATATTAGCAACAAGGCCAACCATCTTTCCTGAGGCCAATCAAATTCTGAGGCCTTATTCTTGAATATCTCGAACCATTCTGTTACCTTCTTTTCATAAAACTCAGGTATCAGCTTCAAACTTCTGACCATCTGGCTTCCTATCGTATCCTCCTTCATTTCTTCCTTGAAGCTATGAGGTGAATTAACTTCTATTCGAGTCTTCTCCAACTCAGATAATCTATTATTTTCAATCTCTTCCTTCTTTAAGTCTCAAGTATCTTCATTTATTTTTCATACATCCTTGCCTCCTTCTCAGCTTCAAGTAACCTCATTTCCTTCTCCCTCCTGGCCACAAGCCTCTTGGCTTACCTCTCGGCCTCAAGCCTCCTGGCCTCCTTAGCATCCTCAACCTTCAATCTCCTCTCCTCCGCTTAAGCTTCCAGCTAGTTGTGGGACTATGTGTCCTCACACCAAACTGGGCCAAATCTACACTGCCACTCCCGGCAGATGCAGGGGACCTCGGTCACGAGCTATTCCTGCTACTAGCTTTCCCTTTCAAGCCATAAGCTGAGTACAGGCACACAAAGGACAACTAAACAAACGACAAGCAACTGTTTCCCCCACGGTTATGAAGCTTCCAGCTATTCAGGCGAGGTCACCAAATTCTGTTATGGCCAGGTTCAGCCCCTCTCACAGCTGCCACTAGCTCAGGTCAGCTTCCCTAAGCCACCTCCTACATGGCTTAGTGCAGGGCACAAATATGACGAATCCAGACACCTGCTGGTCGTCTATAACTACCACGTCTCTGAGGCCGCCACTCGGTTTCAACCACTAATGGAGAAGGAAATATATAACAAACGCTAACTTAATCCTTCAAGTTGGAAATAATCAATAACCCAAGTTCTTGGGGACAGACAGCACAGATGTTACACAGATTGGACGAAATCCGGGGAGAACGTAGACAACTGTACCGTATCGCAAATTATGATATAATCCTCAAACCAGGACATTAGTAGCATTTGACAAACAAGCGACACGCAGACACACACTATAAAATTTCGACTAGATATTGGGTAGAGTACGGCGCCTGCTCCCATCAAAATACAACGACACGAAAATGCAAAAGTCTTCTTCCACCAAAGGAGTAGCCGTAAGATGAGTCGCATATGTTCTTTCTCAAATGTTGGGCTTCCTTCAGATTCTGGCCTCCCGTAGAGCCTCATATAGTATACAATAATAATAATAATAATAATAATAATAATAATAATAATAATAATAATAATAATAATGATAATAATGATAATAAAAATAATGATAATAATAATAATAATAATAATAATAATAATAATAATAATAATAATAATAATAATAATAATAATAATAATAACAACGGGTTATACAGCAAAAAACCCACCTTTACTTATAAAATATCGCATGGACTCTCTGAACAACACGCCTTCACTCTCTCAAATCTCAACAGCTTCTGGTTTGAGCAAAAACAGAGAGGGACACACGCCACGGAAAAACGAACGTAAGCATGGGCATGTAATGAGGGAGAAAGGTGGAGTGGAGCAGTGGGACAGAGGGAGGATGAGGGGCCGGCCTCCCGCCTAAGGGAGGACAAATCTCCTGACAAATTACGTATCTCAGTGGTCTATAATAGCCACGGTGACATCGTAAAGCGTTTCAAAATTCAGGATTTGGCATTAGACATTTCCATTAAGGAATTTTCTTATCCAATTCCCTAATTTGCTCAAGTGTCTTTCATTAGAATATGCATGTACACACACACACACACACACACACACACACACACACACACACACACACACACACACACACACACACACACATATGTACGTAATAAACAATAAATGTTGAGGCTAATAACATGAAGTGTGGTCGTAATTATTAAGAGCACAATTCCGATAGAAAACAGCTTACATGTACTATATTTGTTATTGGATGTACATACCGTAAGGATAGAGGAAGACAGTGATGTTACATGGTGTTCAGACAAACTGATGTTTTTAGCTTCCAGCTAGTCATGTCTAAGCACCTAGTGCCCGGTGAGCCACAGCCCAACGGTTCATGGACAGGAATTTTTGGTGAACTGCTGCGACAAGTAAGTATTCAACTGTTTCAGTGTACAATGTCATTTCCATATAAATGGATTTATTAACTATACTAAACAGTTTAATCTTAAAGTGAAGGAAACTAGTTTCATAAAGCAAGATACTAACTAACTAGTGACAAATATTTACTCGAAGCATTTTAGAGCGAACAGGAGAATAGGAATTAAGGAATCAGCAAAAAAATGTGTGTGTGTGTGTGTGTGTGTGTGTGTGTGTGTGTGTGTGTGTGTGTGTGTGTGTGTGTGTGTGTGTGTGTGTGTGTGTGTGTGTGTGTGTGTGTGTGTGTGTGTGTGTGTGTGTGTGTGTGTGTGTAAGGGTTAGAAAAAACCCGGGTTTAAAGAAAAACCCAACCCACTGGATTGCTTTGGGTTTATAAAAACCCAAGACTGGGTGTCTTGGGAATTTAGGGTGTCATTTTTTGGGGGGAGGTGTTTACTTATTTCTTTTAATTAATCCTCACATTTATATGTAAATAAGTTTTAAAAAGCAATTAAAAAATAATCTATAGTCAAACAAAAGGTTTGAAGTGTTTTTTTTTTTCATGATGGTGGGGCACCGGCTAAGACTAACAAAAATACAATAGAAGAAAAAAGATTACTGAGACGTCGGTCCCCAAACAAACTCAATTACAGGATAAGTAAGTGTCTTGAAACCTCCCTCTTGTAAGCATTCAAGTCATAGGAAGGCAGAAATACAGAAGCAGGCACGGAGTTCCAGGGTTCACAAGAGAAAGGGATGAATGATTGAGAAAACTGGTTAACTTCTGTATTAGAGAGAACAGAGTTGAAAGAAGAAAGTCTAGTACAGTGAGGCCACGGGAGGAGGGGGAGCCACGCAGTTAGCAAGATCAGAAGAGCAGTTGGTATGAAAATAACACTAGAGGATAGCAAGAGATGTAATATTGTGGCGATGACAGAGAGGCTGAAGAGAAGAGTTGGTAAAACAAAAAGATTTTCTACCCTGTCTAAAAGAGCAGTAAGAGTGGAGGCCCTCCATACATATGAGGCATACTCCAAACATGGACAGATAAGGACCCTATGCAGATTTAGCTGCTGGATGGATGAGAAAAGCTGGAAG
>NC_087184.1:6529704-6555119 GCF_035594125.1 Scylla paramamosain
TGCCTTACCTTGCAGAGCCTCTCGAAGGTGGTGCTCAGGCGGAGTTGTCACCTGGTGTTGAGGCTGTGGGTGCCGGTACTCAGTCTGGGCCCCAGTTAGTTGTGTCTGGTGTGTCAGGGGTTGCTGCCAAGGGCGAGGAGGCTCCTGACTCCAGGAGCCGGGAGTTTCCTTCCCTGCGGGGTACACCGGTTGAGGGGAGCAGGTTGCTCCCCTGATGGAACCAGATACGGTGGGTGTTTGCTCACGTGGTGAGCCACCCGTGCTCCCAGCTGCTGCAATACTTGTCTGTATAGTTAAGGAGGGTTCTGTCCCTCGAATATGTGCTGTCCCAGTGCTTGCCAAGGCAGGGGTGGATGGCAGGGAACCCGAGAGTTGGGCAGGGTGTGTTGAGAGCGAGGGTACGCTTCCAGGGCCACCTAACGGATACGTAACCTTCGAGAACGGTACGCCGCAAGGAAGCATCTTGAGCACATATCTTTTTAACATACTCATGGAAGAATTAGCTTCTCTACCACTGGCAGGAAACACCAAAGATCTTTGCTATGCCGACGACATAGCTATTGTCTCACCCTTCCCACACCACCTCAAGAGGGCCCAAGAAGCCATAAAAGCAGTCACATCTAGATGCCAATCACTAGGTTTAAAAGTAAACTTCGCAAAAACGAAGGCAGTCTACTTCAACGGCAACAAACCACAGCTACCACTCTGGGAACATCAAACCAACATTGAATGGTCTCCATGCCACCAATACCTCGGCATTTGGATGGATGGGAAACTGCGCCTTGACCAACACGTCTCCGAAACCAGAAACAGAATCCGCACTCGGCTAAGGGTCATGAGGTCCATCACTGCGACAGAGGGCGGTGCAGATCTCAGAGTCCATCCATTACCTGGAAGACTGCGCAGCCACTGCACGCTTCCTATTAAGAGATGCAGCAGCTCCACATATCGTCCAGCACACCGACATCGAGCAACTCATCATGCTCGTGAAAGAATACCCACCCCCACGGTAAAAGAAGACACCTACCAACAGCTCAACAACCGCACATACACCACCTCCAGGCCGTCCTTGAAACAGTAAAAGCCCAGGCCACTCCATGGATTGGAAAATCTAAATAAACAAACAAACAACTGGCCTGTCATTCTCTACACAACCTCCGAGAAGACAACAACCTCCTCTGCCACTGAAGAAGGGTCAAGGACCCGAAATCGCGATCTGGCGAAGATGACATCCTAAGGGAAAATCATCAAAATTCTTACCAAAGAGAATAAGACACTCCTTCGAGAAAAAGAAAACATCATGAAGAAAATCATAAACGCTGAACTCAGTATCAGTTTCAACGAAATATATATATATATATATATATATATATATATATATATATATATATATATATATATATATATATATATATATATATATATATATATATATATATATATATATATATATATATATATATATATATATATATATATATTTTTTTTTTTTTTTTTTTTTTTTTTTTTTCTTATGTAGGAGGGACACCAGTAAAATGGCAACAAGATTCCAATGAAAAAAAAAAAGGCCCACTGAAATGCCGGTTCCCAAATAGGGTACGAAGCGCTAGTCATAAATTGAAGGGTGAGTGTCTTCAAACCTCCCTCTTGAATGAGTTCAATTCATAGGAAGGCGAAAATACAGAAGCAGGTAGTGAGTTCCAGAGTTTACCAGAGAGAGGGATGAATGACTGAGAATACTGGCTAACTCTTGCATTAAAGAGGTGGACAGAATAAGGGTGAAAGAAAGAAGGAAGTCGTGTGCATCGAGTCCACGGGAAGAGGAGAGGCATGCACTTATCAAGATCGGAAGAGCAGTTAGCATGAAAATAGCGGTAGAAGACAGCTAGAGATGCAGCATTGCGGCGATAAGAAAGAGGCTGAAGACAGTCAGTTAGAGGAGAGGAGTTAATGAGACGAAAAGCTTTTAATTCCACACTGTCTAAAAGAGAGATATGAGTAGAAACCCGCCAGACATGTGAAACATACTCCATACATGGACAGATAAGGCGCTTTTAGAGAGTTAGCAGCTGGGGGGAGGGTTGAGAAAAAACTGGCGGAGACGTCTGAAAACACCTAACTTCATTGAAGTTGATTTAGCTAGAGATGAGATGTGAAGCTCCCATTTTAGTTTATAAGAAAAGGACAGACCGAGGATGTTCAATGTGAAAGAGGGGACAGTTGAGCGTCATTGAAGAAGAGGGGATAGCTGTCTGGAAGATTGTGTCGAGTTGATAGATGGAGGAATTGAGCTTCTGAGGTATTGAACAATACCATGTTTACTCTGCCGCAATCAGAAATTTTAGACAGATCAGGAGTCAGGCGTTCTGTGGATTACCTGCGTGAACTGTTTACTTCCTGAAGGGTTAGACGTTTATGAAAAGACGTGGAAAAGTGCAGGGTGGTATCATCAGTGTAGGAGTGGATATGAAAAGATTTGGTTTAGAAGATAATTGATGAATAACAGGAAAAGAGTGGCTGACAGCACAGAAACCTAAGGAACACCACAGTTAATAAACTTAAGAGAAGAACAGTGACCTACTACCACAGCAGCAAGAGAACGGTCAGAAAGGAAACTTGTGATGAAGTTACAGAGAAGAATAGAAGCCATAAGAGGGTAGTTTGGAAATCAAAGCTTTGTGCTAGACTCTATCAAAAGCTTTTGCTATGTCTAAGGCAACAGCAAAAGTTTCACCAAAATCTCTAAAAGAGGATGACCAAGACTCAGTAAGGAAAGCCAGATCACCAAAAGAGCGGCCTTGACGGAACCCATACCGACGATCATATGGAAGGTTGACAAGTGATAGATGTTTAAAAATCTTCCCGTTCAGAACAAATTAAAAGATTTTAGATAAACATGAAATTAAAGCAATAGGACGGTATTTTGAGGGATTCGAACGGTGGCCGCTTTTAGGAACAGGCTGAACGTAGGCAAACTTCCAGCAAGAAAGAAAAATAGATGTTCACAGATAGAGTTGAAAGAGTTTGATTAGGTAAGGTGCAAGCTCTGAGGCACAGTTTCGGAGAACAATAAGAGGGACTCTGTCAGGTCCATAAGCCTTCTGAGTGCTTTAGCCAGAGAGGGCAAGGAAAACATCATTGCGAAGCATTTCAATAGTAGCATGAAGTAGTCAGAGGGTGTAAGAGAGGGAAGAACAAGCCCTCAATCGTCCAAGGTAGAGCTTTTACTAAAGGTTTGAGCGAAGAGTTCAGCTTTAGAGATTGATGTGCTAGCAGTGGTGCCATCTGGCTGAAATAAAGGAGGGAAAAAAGAATATATATATATATATATATAGAGAGAGAGAGAGAGAGAGAGAGAGAGAGAGAGAGAGAGAGAGAGAGAGAGAGAGAGAGAGAGAGAGAGAGAGAGAGAGTGGAGATTAACAGACATGTATAAAAATAAGATCACAACGCCATAGGTATGGGCGCTGATCCTACTCGCCAGCTTGGTGATGGTTGGCGTCTGCCAAGTTGTGCTGCGCAGCGCCGTCCAGCCTGTAAGAGTGCTGCAGGTGAGGTTTTGATTTGTTAATGCTGGTTTCTTTCTTAAAGTTATTACACAAACGTTTGGAATAGACAAGTTACATTTTTTACAAATAATATATATATATATATATATATATATATATATATATATATATATATATATATATATATATATATATATATATATATATATATATATATATATATATATATATATCGTTACAACATGAAACTGTATCAGAACTCACTGCCACATTTTCTCTATATATTTTTTTTCTTTCATACTTTTTTTTACTACAATATATTCATCAGATGTAATTACTCAAGGCAGTTCGACTATCAGGCATCCCAAAAATTGTTTCACGCACCCAACAGGTAAATTCTTACGAGTCGCTCCAGATGATAGTTTGCTATCCATCATTTTAGGATCTGCTGTCAGAATAAATTTAAGGATTTCAGTGACTTCTAAATATACCTTGAGTATCTTCAAGCAACAGTAAGACATGATTTGAGCTGGCTGCCTTACTGGAGGTAATTTAACCCTCAAATTTACTATAAATTCAGAATCAATTGCTTCCTTCCTTTTCTCAGCCTGAATTTTATTTCTTCTTCAGTAGAAGCATCATGAGAAATCAAATGAAGTTAACTCTGTTGTAAAGATTTTATCCTTTAGTGGTAAATTAGGGAGGAGGCAGTAGACACCTGTCGAAACGATAATTACTCCCAGTGATGTCTGAAGCACTTGATCAGGGGGTGCTATGAACTTATAAATTCCTAGCTCTGACCTCACTGAACGTTTTCTTTTGTGTCTCATAATACAAGGGGGCAGTCACAACCTGCCCTCTCTATAGGCAACTTTCTTCCCTCACACAAAAGTATATGCACCTAATTACACACACATCCTTCACTCAAAATAAAAAATTTCAACCTCATCTGGGAAGGGGACCACAAATGTTCCCACGTCGTAGGGCTCTTCTGGTATCGACCCTAAGTATCTTGACACTTCTACAACTTTATCTTCATTAACTTTTGCAAAATTTGCAGCGTTAGATCTAATTTTCAATCTGAAGAACACCACCTCTCCTCTGAGTTTTAATGCAGATAAATTGATTTTTAATGCAGATAAGTGCAAAGTGCTTCACATAGGCTATAGAAACGAGAAAGCAAAGTATATGTTAAATGGTACCCAACTTTAAAGTGTTGACAGCGAAATTCTTTTAGGAGTGATAATATCGAGTAGCTTAAAACCTAGCCAACAATGAAGTCATAAAGAAGTCGTAAAGTCGTAAAGTCGTAAAGAAAACAAATAAAATAATTGGTTTAATCGGCAGATCTAAGGATACAATCCTCACTTTGTGAGGATTGTAGTCCGTCCCCTTCTGGAATATTGCGTTCAAGCATGGTGCCCCTACTACCAGAAAGACATTGATAAATTAGAAAGAGTTCAGCGTAGAGTAACAAAAATCATACCTAGCCTAAAAAAACAAATCATATGAAGAGCGTCTTAAAGAATTAAATCTTTGCACATTAACACAAAGAAGACTAAAAGGCGACTTAATATAGGTGTTTAAAATCATCAAAGGCATTGATAACATGGACTGCAGTAAATATTTCACGATAGACTTCAAATTACACGCGAAGAAACGGTTGCAAAATTGTTGGGAAATCCTTCAACTCTCACGAATCAAAAAATATTTTTTTTCCATCGAGTAGTAAATCTACCTTCCTCTCAGGAAATGGGGGCACCTCATTTCATCTATTTTCTTTCTTCCCAATAAAGTTTCTTTCTGTTTATTTATGTATTTATTTGTTTTTTTTTTTTTTACCCGTAAGGTATTTTTTTCCGAGCTGTTTTTCCTGTACGGCTTATGCCGGAGGGAGTGGAAGGTGGGGAGAGAGTCTTCTGCTTTTCTGTCCTTTTCTTCTACTATCACCTTAGTAGTCCTAGGTCAGGTCTCCATCTTTTCCTCACCGAAACAAAGGTGTCTGAAGCAATTGACAGTGGCCCCTTCTCTGTTCCCTCCTACATTCTCTATCATTAATTTCAATCCAAAACTCAATGTGACGTCTATGTGTGCAACGAGCTAACCTGTTCATCTGCCCATGCCCATGAATCTTCCGAATTTTCCAACATCTTGCAGCGACTACAGAGTCACTCTCAAACAAAATTTACCTGTGATATACACCTCTCACCTAACTCGTCTGACTGTATAAAAAAAAGATAAATAAATAAATAAATAAATAAATAAATAAATAAATGACTACTTTATTCCAAAGAGGAGCATAATCTGACTCTCCTCCCTTTCGCAAAGATCTCCTTTCTTGGAGACTTCGATGTTCACCACCAGCTCTGGCTTTTGTCTCCCTTCACTGAACATCCTGGTGAACTAGCCTTTAACTTTGTTTTCCTCTATAACCTTGACCAATATATGCAACGCCCTACTGGATTATTGTTTATACTGTTAAAAAAGTTTGGAAAGGTCACCATGGTATTGTAAAATAGTTTGGATTAGTTTTGAATTCGAAGTTTATTTCGTTGGTGCTGCCTTTGAAATGCATTTTCTCACTATCTCATCAAAAAATTGCGTTCGTTTTGTAGAGCGATGGAAAAATGAGGCAAGTACCTTATTGGTCTTGAAAAAAGAATGTACATTCAGGTATGAATTTTGCTGGCTGAGATCAACATTTAACTTATGAACATAGCAGTGAGTAAATAAAGCTGCTGGTGCCTTTTGTCTTACTTTCGCTTGAACACAATTTAAGTGGGATGCTATCACCATTGTCCCATTGTACATCTGCTACAAGTTTCTTAATACAGTCGTAGTTATCCATGTTATTAAACACTCACTCTTTTACACCTCCAACAGTTCTGTCCTTAAGAATATTTAATCCTAAAAAGATTTCTTTGAGATTAGAATCCAACATTTACCTCAAAATTGTAGGACAATGAGCTGTATATCAAATAGATGAAATATTTGTTGTTTCATCCACTTCTATGTCAATGAATGAGGCACGTGCGATATCTTCTTTATTTCTTTATTTCTTTCTTTATTTATTTTTAACAGTCGTGCTTACTGTTTTAATTAAGTCACACTGTACTTTATTTGAATAAAGGCCAGACAAAAATCTTAAATGTTGTGGCAATTTTTTTATTATATTTTGCAGTATAAATCCATGATACAACGATATAACGATGACTTTTCTTCATTACCTCTGCTAGTTCATGTTTAATAAAATAAAAAAAAGGAAAAAGTAGCACTTTTTAAATTTATTTTTATCTCCTCTTTAACCTTTTTGTTGTAAATTTAAATGAGGACAGACTTCTGTTTATTTAGGAACAAGTCGACTTCCATAGGCACAAATGTTTTCAATGTTATTTGACTTTCATAATGTGCTGCTGGTCGTTCGCGTTTACTTAGAGCATCTTGGCAAATCATTTAAATCACATTATCATTATTTTATCCCCACACTCATTATATACAGAAAGTAGCAAACATAGGAAATGAAAGAGCCTTTTTGATGTAGCACAGCCGCACAGCCATTCTTTCTTTCTATACCAAGCAGTTTGAATTGTTCTAAGAATTTTTGTCCCTTTCTGTTGTTATTTTCGGTCTAAGTTTCGGTGTTGGTCTACCATTTCTTAAAATTTGTCTCTTTCTACCTAAGTTAGTTTCACTATTTATTACTCAAAAGGTGAAAAGTGCAAATAAATCTAAATGAGATAAAAAAAAAAAAAAAAGCGAAACACAGGCATGTAGCCTTACTCCTCGGAAAACCCCAAATGACTGAGTTGAAGGCAGATATATTTCTTCACTCATAGTGCATAAAGAAAAAGAGGTTGAGGGGGTAAGTGCCGATTGTGGACTGCACGGCTACTATGCGTAGGTTACATACATATATTTAAAGGCATGGGTGAATTGTGCTTACCGTATCTATAAAAAAAAAATAATAATTAATAAATAAATGAATTAATATATAAATGAATAGATAAATAAAAATTTCCATTTATACACACAAAAAAAAAAAAAATAAATAAATAAATACATAAAATAGATAACTTTCATACTTTTGTTGGAATACTTGCATAATGTGACAACTAAATTGAACTGCTGACCCATTTTATTTAGGGTACTACCTATCTTGCCCACCTCGACAGTACATTCCTGATATATACCTGATATACATTCCTGATATACCCAATGTAGTGTGCTGTCTTGAGAGTCCTTTGTACTGTGTCAGCTTGAGACAGCTTCCTTCTCATGGTGTGTACTTGGTGATAATAAGGGCATTAAAATCGCAACTGGTAACTTCTTTCTTTATTTGATGAGATAGATGATATATAGTGTGCTTTCCTTTCGGAGGAGGAGTCACCTTCTATTTATTTGCTACAGATTAAGTTCACGTGGTGTTAACATCGCGAACATAAAATGCGAGCGAGACGAAGAAGGAAAAATTAACATAGAGCCGATATGATGATGTAGGGGAGGAAAGGAAAAAGACTGTATTTTGTACAGTCATGGGACAGGGACACCTGGCGAGGGATGAGATGAGGTATGATACATGACCTGATATTGTGACATTCCTCTGACTTCCAGTCTCATAGTAGTAATAGCAGTACAAGTGGAATTTTTTGGTGAAACTCAGACGTCTCCGCCAGTTCCCCCTCCATATTTTGACTCTCCTCCCTTTCGCAAAGATCTCCTTTCTTGGAGACTTCGATGTTCACAGCCAGCTTTGACTTTTGTCTCCCTTCACTGAACATCCTGGTGAATTAGCCTTTAACTTTGTTATCCTTTATAACCTAGACCAATTTGTGCAACACCATACTGGTATTCCTGACCGTCTTCGAGATACGCCCAACATTCTTGACTTTTTCCTCACCTCTAATCTACTGTCACCCTGTCCTCTCCGTTCGGCTCTTCCGATCACAATCTCATATCTGTATTTTGTCCTATTGCTGCAATCCCTCTTCAAGATCTCCCAAAACGGAGGTGGCGTTTTGCCTCTGCTAATAAGGGGGGCCTAAGGAGGTATTGTGCTGATTTTCTGACTACTGCTTATGTGTTAGGGACCCATCTCTGTGTGCTGAAAGCATAACAGAGGTGATAATATCTGGTATGAAAGCGTACATTCCTCACTCTTTCTCCCGCCCTTAATCTCCCAAATCTTGGTTTAACACAACCTTTTTTCGCGCCATACATGATGAAGAAGTGGCCCACAAAAGGTACTTCAGCCTCCCATCACCTGAATCTCATGCACATTGTATTTTTGCCCGGAACCATGCTAAGTCTGTTCTCCAACTAGCCCAAAACCTTCATTAATAGAAAGTGTCAAAATCTTTTAAGATCTAACTCCCCTCATGACTTTCGGTATCTAGTCAAGAACATCAAAAATTTGCTTCTTCATCTTTCCCTCCTTTATTTCAACCTTGTGGCACCACTGCCATCTCATTTATTTCTAAAGATGAGCTCTTCGCTCAAACTTTTGCTAAAAAGTAGAAACAAGCCTTGGGTGAATCAAGGCTTGTTTCTACCTCTCCCCCCTCCATCCAAACACTTCACGCTACCCAATAAGACCCTTCACAGTGATGCTTTCCTTGCCCTTGCTGGCCTTAATTCTCGGAAGGCTTATGGACCTGACGTCTCTCCTATTCTTCTCCGAAACTGTGCCTCCATGCTTCCACTTTGCCCAGTCATTTTCTTCCAATTATGTCTATCAACATCTATTAACATCTAACTTTCCTTCCTACTAGAAGTTTGCCTACAATCAACCTGTTCCTAAAAAAAAAGTGACCGCTCTAATCCCTCAACCTACCATCCCATTGCTTTAATTTCCTGCCTTTCTAAAGTTTTCTTTTTATCTTCAACAGGAAGATTCTTAAACATCTTCACTTTCTTTCGATCTTTCTATCTGATCGCCAGTATGGGTTCCGTACAGGTCGCTTTACTAGTTATCTTCTGGCTTTCCCTACCAAGTCTTGGTCATCCTCTTTTGGGGACTTGAAATTCTCGCTCTTGGTTTAGACATATCAAAAACTTTTGATAGAGTCTAGCACAAATCTTTAATATCCAAACTACCTTCCTACCGCTTCTATCCTTCTCTCTGTAACTTCATCTCAAGTTTCCTCTCGGATCGTTCTGTTGCTGATGTGATAGACGGTCACTGTTCTAAGTTTATTAACAGTGGTGTTCTGCAGGGTTCTGTCCCGTCAACCACTCTCCTTCTATTCATTAAAGATCTAAATCAAACTTCTTGTCCATTCCACTCTTATGCTGATGATACCACCCTGCACTTTTCACGTCTTTTCTTAGACGTCCAGTTTTTTTTATGAAGTAAACAGTTCACGCAAGGAAGCCATAAAATACCTGACTTTTGATCTCTCCAAAACTTCTGATTGGGGCAGAGCAAAGCTAGTTAAGTTCAATGCCTCTAAAATTCAATTACTCCATCTATTAACGTGACGCAGTCTTCCAGAAAACAATCCCCTCTTCTTCACTGACACTCAACTGTCCCCCCTCTTCTACACTGAACATATTCAGTGTAGAAGAGGGGGACGGTTGAGGGGGGGACAGTTGAGGAGATGTAAATCTTCTGTCTGACCTTTACTTATAATCTAAACTGCAAACTTCAAATCTCATCTCAAGCTAAAACAGTTTCTGTAAAGTTAGTAGTTCGGAGTCATCTCCGCCAGTTTTTTCCCACCACCAGTTTTTCACTCCACCAGTTGCCAACTCTGTAAAGGGTCCTTATCCGTCCATGTACAAGTATGCTTCACGTGCATAGGAGGGTTCCACTCATACCGCTCTTTTAAAGAGGGTGCATCAAAAGCTTTTCGTCTTATCAACTCGTTAGAGATTAGAAAACGTAATTGCTCTGAAGTCTAGGTAATGGAAATAACAAAGTTTAAGGCTAGTGCACCTAGTTGTTTAGTAAAAGATGCTAGGAAATCTCCAAGTAAGGAAGTTTCAACATGGAGGAAAAGATCCTCGAATTTTAAAGTAAAATAATCAGCAGGGAATAGATAAGATAAAAAAAAAAAATGTCAACAGGGCCAGACGAAATATTCGTATATCCCAGAGTACTTAAGGAATGCAAAGAGGTTATTACTGAATTGTTAGTTTCTATCTTTAGGAAATCACTAGACTCAGAACAGGTACCGGTAATGGAGAAGCAGGCGAATGCACTACTCATCCTTGAGAAAGGAGATACAACTTTAACGTCTAATTATAGACCTGTCTCTTTAACTTCAATTGTAGGTAAAATGTGAGGGAATGAAACGCGGAGAGGCAGGTGGTCGTCTCGGCGGGAGTCCCTATTTTGACCAGATATTCACTCCTTTATAACCACACAAGAATTCGCTAGATAGGAGTCCAAAACAAGGAAAATTTTGAAGGATATATATATATATATATATATATATATATATATATATATATATATATATATATATATATATATATATATATATATATATATATATATATATATATATATATATATATATATATATATATATATATATATATATATATATATATATATATATATATATATATATATATATATATATATATATATATATATATATATATATATATATATATATATATATATATATATATATATATATATATATATATATATATAGCACAATGGACGTGGCTGCATACTTTCATCAGCAACTGCCAGCTATATATATATATATATATATATATATATATATATATATATATATATATATATATATATATATATATATATATATATATATATATATATATATATATATATATATATATATATATATATATATATAGCACAATGGACGTGGCTGCATACTTTCATCAGCAACTGCCAGCCTTGTACCAAAACACGAGATGACAGTGAAGGAGCGAGAAGGGCAGAGACCATACCGGCTGCAGTGTAGATCAGGCGGCGATGGAGGACAGGCAGCGCCAGTGGCCAACGATAGTGGGCCAACAGCAGCGGTAGATAGGCTGCGTCAGTGGCCGGCCAATCGTAGAGGCGGCCTGACAGCAGCGGTAAAAAGGTCGCGCCAGTCCAGTCCGACAGCAAGGAGTCTCACAATGTGCGTCGATAGGCGTGTTACGGACGTGGCTCAGGGTCCAGTAACGACCAGCATAGCAGAGGGGATGCAGAAGAGGCCTTTGGAGGACGGCAGGTACAGAGAAGTGAAGGCGCTCTCAAATCCCGAGTGTGCTGCTACAGCACCGCAGCGCGCCCACACCGTCGACTCGGCCCGGAATCGAGGCAAGATGGTGAAGCAGGGTGTGAGACCCGAAACGAAACCCCAAGCCACGAAAAGTTACAATGATCATAATCCAGAAACCCCGAACAAAATAACAAGATCCCAACATAGTGAGATTAATTAATATACTCATTTATATAAAATAATGGAGTCATTAATAGCGAGGAACATTAGGGAGCATTTAGACAAACATAACCTAATAAATCAGTCACAACATGGGTTCATGAAGAAATCTTGCCTTACGAACTTTTTGAGATTTTACAGTAAAGTTTACGAGACGGCAGATAATATATATAGCTATGACATCCTATAGAGCGTTTCATAAGGTACCTTATCAGAGGCTCATGAGAAAGGTCAGGACGCATGGGATTACGGGATAACTGCTCTAACTGATCCGTGCTACACGGATCAGTTTTATGGCTTTTGTTATTTTTAATGTATATCAATGACTCGGATAGTGAGATTAATAGTGACGTTAGTAAAATTACAGATGACACCAAGGTAGGCATTTTAATCAGGTCAGATTCGGATGCCATCGCCTTGCATACAGATTTGGATAGGATGTACAGACAGATGCCAAATGCAGTTTAATATTATCAAATGCAAAGTACTAAGCGTGGGTAGAAGAAACCCACACAGTAGGTGCACAATAAAGAACAAAGCTCTGGTAGGTTCAGGGAACGAAAAAGATTTATGAGTTATAACTCTGATCTCCGTCTAAGAAAACAATGCATAAAGGCCAGAAATAGGGCAAATAGGATTAATTTTTAGGAGTGGTAAATGTAGCATCCCCGAAGTAATATTAGAGTTATATTCGGCACTGGTCAAACCTCATCTAGACTATGCTGTGCAGTTCTAATCTCCATATTAAAGGAAAGATATAGGTCTATTAGAATCAATACAAAAGAGAATGAATAAAAGGATACAGGGGATGAGGAGTATTCCTTACAAATCGAGAATGAAGCTGTTAAATTTACATTCCTTTGAAAGGCGTAGGTTAAGATAGGACCTGATAGAAGTCTTTCATTATTTTAGAGGTTGTAACAAGGGGGACGTAAGCAAAATTCTTATGGTCAGTAACAAGGATAGAATAAGAACTAACGGGTTCACGCTCGAAAAATTTGGGTTTAAGAAAGAGATAGGAAAGTGGTAGATGAATGGACCGGACTCAGTAATCAGGTTGTTAGTCCTGAGTCATTAGGAAGCTTTAAAAGAAGTTTAGACAGACTTATAGATAAATAAGTGAATATATTTCATAAAGGGACTGTAACGTGTAGGCATGATGGCTTCTTCCAGCTTCGCTTATTTTCTTGTGTTTTATATGTTTTAGTCACAACAATTTACATTGTCTGAAACACTGGATGAAACAAGAGAGGTACAAATTAATTTAGTAGTGATACGTCTAAGCCAAATAGTGGAAATTTTGAGGACACAAAAAAGGCTAACATGGTAGCAAGTTCTAGTGTTGCATACAAAGATGCAGCAGCTAGATTTATGTTAAAACTGAAGATTTAGAAAATAACAGGGGGGCAGGATAAGGCATGCTGTCTGTGATTTTAGGCACAGCCGGTCCATGAGAAATAGAAGGTAAATTTGGAAGAGGTGAGGTAGTCTCAGATACCGGGGTTTCAGTGAGAAATAAGTGAATTTGGAGGAGGTAGTGCTCTAAAGACTGGAAGTTAGATCCAAGACCACGGATGTTAATATAAAGTTAAAGGAGATGTCAAGACACCTCATATCCTTAACAAAGGGACAGCATGGCTTGGGGACATTATTGTCCATATTCCAGATGCAGATTTCTAGGGTGTATTTACATTTGCTATGAATATACTGGCAATGTCACTGGTAAGATTGTGTTGAGGCTTGTAGCCTATAGTGTAGTGTTTATAGTAGAAGAGGATGTCCTTAAAATACATGTTGCAAATGCAGTCGGTATTATTGAGACACTAATGAACACACACTCAGACACGTGGAGGTTGAACGGCATGTTTGCAGCACCCCTCGCTTCGGTAAGTACCTCCCTGTACCTTTTACCTATGAACAGTAAATTACACTATGTAACACGATTTCCTTTGTTCAATATTTCTGTCAAACTTATCTTTTGTAGCTTTTAGAATGATTTTTTTTTTTTTTTTTTTTTTGCCAAAAACCATCCACCGTTTTTCCAGATGCTGTCACAGAGAACTTCTTTACTATTGTCTTGATGAATTGACCACATATGTAGCAGAATGCATCTGGAGAAAGATTGCAGCCTCTTGATGCTATTTCACTTCTTGTGATGTCTTTTCAGGCAACCAAAGCAGAACTGATTGGTGGTCTGCAAGCCCCTACTTTTATATTGCCAAACAGTACTCTAGAATATTCTTAATCTTTCTAGAATGTGTTCCAGAATGTTCTCAATCTTTCTAGAATATTCTTGAGCCTACTTTAGAATATTGTGAATCATTATATATATATATATATATATATATATATATATATATATATATATATATATATATATATATATATATATATATATATATATATATATATATATATATATATATATATATATATATATATATATATATATATATATTTTTTTTTAGAAGTTTCTTGATACTTCTACATATTTCTACTGTATTCTAGAAAGTTCTAGAATATTCTGGAAATGTTTACATTGAATAGAATATTCTAAAATGTTTTAGAAACTTCTAAAAGTGTCTGGTAGAACATTCAGCTCAAAAATTGTCTTATTTTAAGACATTCTAAAAATCTTTAGAACACTTTATATTCTTTCTTTCATTGTTTTGACATATTTACAACACTTCAAAAGCAATTAGATAAGCGATTTTTTTGCAAAGGTTTTTACCTGGCATGGAACCTAATAGTAACCCATACTATAATGAAATAAGGCAAAATGTAAATTAATTGTTCTAACCACAAAATCAAGGTTTTAGAATCAAAATTACTTTTTTTTTTCTCTCTTATTTTGTTTAGATGGAAATAACTGGAAAATTATAGTTTGGAGCCAAGGACAAGACAAAAGTGAAATTTCGTTACATAGTGTTATTATTGTTATTATCATTAGTAGTAGTAGTATTGTTGTTATTATTATTATTATTATTATTATTATTATTATTATTATTATTATTATTATTATTATTATTATTACTGTTGTTATTATTTCTTACACAGAAAGGTAGCGACATTGTCTGTTTTCTTTCAAACACAGATACAAACTCTTTATCTTTCGGAATGTATGTAATTGTCTCAGAGTGCGATGGTCTACAGATGACCTCGAGGGAGCATGACCAGGCTACTGCTGTGACTGGACTGGAGAGTACTGCGGAGCCGTTTCGATGCGTGGCGACATCTACATTGTGGACCTGGGGCGTCCTTCTCTCTCAGAGTTGGTATCAACATATTGAACCAATGAACACTTTTTTTCCTATTATTTATTCTGTTTTTTATTATTTATTTGAAGGATTTGCTGAGTATGTGTGGAGTAACATGGAAGGACAGATTAAGAAATGAGGAGGTAAGGAGAACTGATGTTTTGAGAGATTTAGAGAGAGTTCAGGAAAACTGAAAACTAGTGACGATAATAATAACCTCAGATATACGCTTGAAAGGTTAAAAGGAAGGCCACACCAGGAGTCAATGGACTGTGTGAAGATAGTACCGAATGAGAAAGTAGTGACATTGCAGCAAGGAAGAACGATTGTGCGTGATAAACATGAACAGAGAATGTGTATAGTCAAGATAATCATCACGACAATGCCATTGTAAGAAAGTCTTGGAACTTTCGTGATATTTTATCTCTAATTGCATCAGTCACAACAGAAGGACACCGCTGCAAAAAGCGCTACACGTATGTACGTCACGATAATTGTACCCCTTAGTGTGAACAGCTTTGTAGTGGTGAGGGGCTTGGATATCGCTATGACCTGACGAGTGAGACAAGAAGCGGCTACGGCCCCCTGCTCTGTCCTATTTAGGCCGCGTCAGCAAGAGAATGAGAAAGCGGGTGAGAGCGAGAGCGAAAGAGGTCGGGTGAATTTCAGTGGCCACATTGGAAACGATTTCAGGCGGGAGTTGCCATGGCAACGGGCATCCGTCCGCCACTCCACCACTGTCCCAGCTATCCCCACCAGCATCAGCTAATTTACTAGACATTGAACTCAACTTGAAGGTCATGATTCACAAGTTTTTCACCAAAGTTCTATATACATGTTACCCATGAAACTAAAAGATTGATTGATTGATTGATTGATTGATTTAAGTTGTGGCGCAGCAACGTTGCGGGCTAATGGAGCCGATACGGAAACTTTAAACTAAATCACTAGAAAGAGAATGTACACATGAAAAGGAAATGAGATGAATCATCAAAACCTTAAGTGCTAAAAATTAAAGGGTTGGTATATTACTGTACTGATTGATTAGATTTTATTTAAAGTGAGGGGGTACTGACCCCCAATGACCTAGACTACTGTGTCTGGCGTTGTTCGTTTCGTATCCAAGGCACTGACCCCATTGACTCAGATATCTGACATTGTTCGTTATGTGCACAAGACACTGACCCCACTGACCTAGATATCTGGAGATGTTCGTTACGTGCCTAAGACACTGATCCCACTAACCCAGGCCGCAAGACCCAGCATTGTTCTTTATGCGTCTTCCTCACTTGACTCCATGTTCTCTCAGCGCAAGGATAAGGTTCTGCTTACTTATGAAATAAGTAGTACATTTAAAAGGTAATCTATAATTAGTTTAAAAGAACAGCCGTCTCCATAAATATGAAAACCTCATGTCTCAGGGAGAGAGCCCTCTCTCCAAGTATCAGAGAAATCTAGGAAGTCCCATCCTCATCGCAACAGAGGAAAAGATATCGCTCCCATAACTCCACCAGAATGGAATACTCCACTAGAAAGTGTCGCACTGTAACGGGAACTCAGCAGTCATTACAAAATGGTTGGGTTTCCCAGTACATGAGGTAACCATTGGTGCTGTTCGACCCTTCCAGAGACAGGTTGATGCAGTTTCTGATTCACTCTCCCACACATGGACGTACGTCCACGGACAGGAAGCAAGAGAAGTAACCTCCTTCACCTTTGTAGTGGCAACCAAATATTTCCACCTGCTCTGCCAACTGGCATGAACTCCTACCCTTATGCTGGAGTATAAGTCGTGAAATTGGATGGGGTTGGAAGGAGTGGCCCGAGATGCTGCTTCATTAGCCAGCCTATCTGCCATCTTATTCCACGGAATTTCAACGTGTGCCAGGACCCAACAAAACCTGACGTGGTAACCTCTACGCTGTAAAAGCGCAGACGAACTGATAAAACAAATGGATGAAATGTTGAATAGCAGAAAGAACACTGGGAGTCTGCCGTATAAACCGAAGCTACCGGCTTGACAGAACGAAGAGAAGATAGCACCAAATCTG
Source organism: Scylla paramamosain (assembly GCF_035594125.1). NCBI lineage: Eukaryota > Metazoa > Arthropoda > Malacostraca > Decapoda > Portunidae > Scylla > Scylla paramamosain. The sequence goes on from NC_087184.1 coordinate 6,546,930, forward strand.
ACCCCTGGATAAGATTTTAAACCATCTGTAAATACAGGGACAGAGTCAGAATTTGCAAAACAGTGTTGTAGTAACAGTGCGTGGGATTCACAATCCGGTAGCGAGTTCATATTAGGAAACCGACTCTAGGGAATAGTGAAGGAAGGCACATTTAATGTCACCATAGTAGATGCAACCCTGAAACTGAAAGGTTTAAGGAAATCCGTGTGAAAAATATATAGCTGAGAACGTGAATCGCGGGAGATTGACATGCAAAAGACTGACTGATTCAGGAAGATGTTGGACTCGATACCAGCACCTTAACAATAAGGACTGGCGACACGAGTCCAATGGAAGGACACCAGCAGCAACCAGTAAGGTAGGAATTGGGGATAAGCGGAACGCATCAGTTGCCAGCCGGATACTAGCGTGGCGCACCGAATCCAACACATGAGACCAAGCCTCAGTAGCAGGCGAATAAATTTCACAACCGTACTCCAATTTCGAGGGAATAAGGCCAAGAGGGTCTGCCTGGCCACACCCCAAGAAGTATGAGCCAAAACTCTTAGAATTGACAACGTCTTCATACAAGCTGCCTTAATAAAACGAAGGTGGGGTACCGAAGTCAGGCGACTGTTTCTCAGGAAACGAATTTCTTCCACACAAGAGATTCTTCTATCATATACATTCAAGGTGAACATACAGGATGAACACCACAAAGGCGGCAAAAATGCATGGCCTCAGTCTTAGAAGCCGAGAAACGAGATCACTGAGTTGCGGCCTACTGAGAAATCCTATTCATTATTATATGCAGCTTCCTCTCAATCAATGGCATCTGCGCTGCAGAAAAAAGGAGATAGACAAGTCATCGACATATAAGCTACCACGAACTCCTTCTGGAAGTACACCAATAACACTATTTATAGCTACAGCGAAAAGTGTGACACTAAGTATACTTCCTTCCAGCACGCCATCAATGAGATAAAAGCTGTTGTATAAAAATAGGTAGTCGGCCACGGAGACCAAACTCGAACAGACTAAGTAAAATGCCATGACACCAAGATGTGTCGTAAGCTTTCTATAAATCAAAAAAAGACTGTGACGTGGTGATGCTTATTAGCAAATACCCCACAAATGGAAGATTTCACAAACAAAAAAGCATTAGTCATAAACCTCATTCTCTTAAAACGCAGAGGATTATAGGAACCTCGCTGTATAGTGAAACTTTTACTCTCTCCTCAAGCCCTGTCAAGGCCTGCTGTCCAGGAGGCTGTAAACAGCACTGATCAGCAAGAGGATATAATACTTTATTGGGTAATGGGCGGTCCATTTCCGACGTATTATACCTCGACTTCTTAAGTGTGTCCTTTGTCGTAATTATTTCTTCCTACAACGTGGCTATCGATTCTTTCCCACCTTTTGGAGGTATTTGGTGATAGTAATATTCTCTTGCCTGTATGTGAGTGAAACAGGCTGGTAATCCCAGTTATGTAACTCACTACAGAGGCCCAGAAAGCCCATGTAAGTGCTTATTTAAGCTCTGCACTGAGCTATATAGGAGATAGCTAAGGGAAGCTAGCCGAGATAAAGGCAGCCATGAGAAGGGCTGAACCTGGTGTTATGACCGTCTGTGTAAAGGGTGCAAGAGTCCAAAAGAGATTTTGTAACCTATATTAAGCTCTGCATCAAGTTACATAGGTAATGACTTGGGGAACAGAGCCAAGACAAAGGCCTTAGTGAGAAGGGCAGGATTTGTGGATGTAACAAAAAAAAACAAACAAATATATTTATATATATATATATATATATATATATATATATATATATATATATATATATATATATATATATATATATATATATATATATATATATATATATATATATATATATATATATATATACACACACACACACACACACACACACACACACACACACACACACACACACACACACACACACACACACACACACACACACACACACACACACACACACACGACCACAATTTACAGCCCCTTCACAATGCTGCCTCCTTCCTTTAATATGTGTTACAAGGTTTACTTTTGACTCGTGCACCCTTCTTACCAACAGTCATAACACCAGGTTACACAAATGATGTCAAGTCTGTTTTACCCACCCACAGACAATGGGAAATAAAACAGCAATTAACTACCACAGCTGAGAAAGGATCGACAACGACTTCTAGGAAAAGACAATCACGACAAGAGACAACACCAAATACGGTCAAGGTTTAATACCCCGAAGAAATATCGCCCTCCTAACGGATTGCCCATTTCAGGCGAGGTATTATAACACTCCTTGCTCGATTATACAATATCCCTCCCCCTTAAAAGAGAGAGAGATAAATTACCGGAAAGCAGTTAAAAAGAATCCTTCCCGTCAGAAAGGCCGTTAAGCACGCTCACCTGATTGGAGCAGCATTTAGTACGACAACACGAATACAGACGAGTGCCCACACACGAACAGGAGGGTAATTCACCTCTCACTGTACAAGAACTACAATTCTAGCTCCCAAACTATGGAGCCTGGATGAACACTGATTACTTTATCGTCAAGAGCAACGCTTCTATTATAAACTATGAAGGGACAATTAGAAATAGGGATTCTTACAGTAATCTCAGGGCAGCGAGCGACCACTCTTAATTATACGTCTGGTGTCTTTACTCTTGCTCTCTTTCTCTTTTTCTTCAATCTTTTTCTCCCTCATTTCCTCTTTCGTTCATGTTACATAGCTTTAACTCCCTGAACGCAACATGCCCCCTCATAAACAGAAATTTTCGGAAGCTTACAAATTTTTTTAGGAATATACGAATGATAAATTTACGTCCCAGCCTGGGACACTCTGCTATTACATTATCAGTGCCCTTAATGTGCCTAACGTCAGAGTTATATTCTTGCAGCAATAGACTTCGTAGTGTAAGCCTTACGTTCTTGAACTTGAACCAACCCAAAAACTGCACTGGACTATGGTGCGAGAATATAGTTTAAAGCCATAAGCAGGCATGTAAACCTCAAAATGCTGCAAAGCCAAAATTACAGCTAGAACTTCTTGTTCAATTGCAGAATAGTTCTTCTTGGCCGGGATGAGTTTCTTAGAAAAATAATAATTTGTGTGATTTAGTTTTCATCAGGTTGCATTAATACAGCTCCTACCCTCATCTAGCTGGCATCAACAGCTAAAGCAGAGGGCTGAGAAAAATCAGGTGCCCTCAACACAGGTAAAGTTTCATAAAGGTTTCATAAAGGTCCCCTCACACACTTCGGTCCACTCCCAACGTCGTCCCTTCTGCAGGAGGTCGGTTAAGGGGCAAGTAGTGTTGAGTACCCTGGTACAAATCAGCGGTAGTATCCCACTACCCTGAAGAACGTCTGGAGACCGCGGCGACAGGACGGGGCGGGGAACCGCCTGATCGCCTCTACTTTGGCTTCGGGAGGGGTCACATGGCCATGGCCCACTTCATATCTCAAGTACTGGACTCCAGCCTTAACAAACTCGCATTTATCAAGGTTGACGACGAACCCCGCCTCACAGAATCGTACAAACAGCCCCTCCACGTTAGAGAGATGATCTCGACAGGTAGTGTTCTAAATTAGTACGTCGTCAAATTAAACGTCACAGTGAGGCAAGGCTTCCATTGCCCGGTCCATCAAATGCTGGAAGGTGTTCAAGGTATTCTTAGAGCCATAAGGCATGACTATAAGGCACTGATAGACAGCACCATTGGCCACGAAGCTGGCGATTTCCTTGGCTCAGTCCTTCAGGGGAACCTGGCTGTACCCCTTGATAAGATCAATTTTAGTAATGAAAGTGGCCACCCCAATGTGGTCCACGGAATGGTCCACTCTGGGCAAAGGATAGGTGTCAAACTTCGAGTTCACTTTTCTAAAGTCAATACTGAACCTGATGTGGTTTTCGCTGGAGGGTGACAGGTGAACCCCACTCACTGTAAGCCCTCATAATAAGTCCATGCTTCAGCATATATTCTAATTCCTCCCCCCAACAACTGCTGCTTGTCGGGATTTACATGGTAGGGAGATAGTTTCACAGGAACAGGATCCTCTACATCAATATTGTGCTCTACATCAGCTGTCCTTCCTGGAGTACTGGTAAAGACTGAGGGATATTTTCCCATCCGATCTAATATTTCCCACTGGCACGCCCCCTCCAAGTGGCTCTGATTTTCCTCTAGAAGCTGAGCACTCTTGTGCTGCCAGTACTCTGCGGGGCCAAGATTATCAGGTTCTTCTCCTTCATTTTCAAAAAATAAAACTAAACGTACTTCTTCCACGGCAGAAACTAAAAAGCCTTGTTGGCTATGCTTACAATAACAGGGCTTAATTATATTAACATGGCAAAACTGAGCCTGCTTTCGCCGGTCAGAATAATCTAAATCACCCACGCGCCTCTCCACTACACAAGGACCGCTGTAGCGCGCAGTATGCGGCTGTTCCTGCAACGGGAGTAACACTAGCACTTCAAAACTAAGGGCAAAGCATCGCTACTTGGCCTTCCGGTCATAATACATACTTCATACTTTTCTGAGCCTGACCCGAGTGTAACTGAGCCACCTCAAATGCCTTCAACAACCTCTCCCCAGTGCACAACACCATGTTCAACAAAGATTCAGGTGGGCCAGACCGGGGACAGCATCAGGCGTCTCAAACACTCCTACGCTGATGATACCACCCTGCACTTTTCCACGTCTTTTCATAGACGTCCAACCCTTCAGGAGGTAAACATATCACGCAGGGAAGCCACAGAACGCTTGACTTCTGATCTTTCTAAAATTTCTGATTGGGGCAGAGCAAACTTGGTATTGTTCAATGCCTCAAAAACTCAATTCCTCCATTAATCAACTCGAAACAACCTTCCAGACAACTATCCCTTCTTCTTCAGTGACACTAAACTGTTCTCCTCTTCTACACTGAACGTCCTCGGTCTGTCCTTTACTTATAATCTGAACTGGAAACTTCACGTCTCATCTCTAGCTAAAACAGCTTCTATGAAGTTAGGTGTTCTGAGACGTCTCCGCCAATTTTTCTCACCACCCCCCCAGCTGCTAACTCTGTACAAGGGCCTTGTCCTTCCATGTATGGAGTATGCTTCACATGTCTGGGGGGGTTCCACTCATACTGCTCTTCTAGACAGGGTGGAATCAAAAGCTTTTCGTCTCATCAACTCCTTTCCTCTAACTGACTGTCTTCAGCCTCTCTCTCACCGCCGCAATGTTGCATATCTAGCTGTCTTCTACCGCTATTTTCATGCTAACTGCTCTTCTGATCTTGCTAACTGCATGCCTCCCCTCCTTCCGCGGCCTCACTGCACAAGACTTTCTTCTTTCTCTCACCCCTATTCTGTCCACCTCTCTAACGCAAGAGTTAACCAGTATTCTCAATCATTCATCCCTTTCTCTGGTAAACTCTGGAACTCCCTGCCTGCTTCTGTATTTCCACCTTCCTACGACTTGAATTCCTTCAAGATGGAGGTTTCAAGACACTTATTCATCAATTTTTGACCACTGCTTTGACCCTTTTATGGGACTGGCATTTCAGTGGGCATTTTCTTATTAGATTTTTGTTGCCCTTGGCCAGTGTCCTTCCTACATAAAAAAAAAAGGTTCTTAGCATGGTTTTCAAAGTCTGATGGTGACTTTCCCTAGTACCATTGTGACTGGGAATGGTAGGCACTGGACAGGACATGCCTCATCCCCCACTCATTCATAGTATGCGCAAATAATTTGAAAGTAAATTTGGCCCCTTAGTTAGATTGGACCTCGGAAGGCAGTCCAAAATGTGTGAAAAAAGTCAATTAGCACCGTTTTGGAGTACTCCTGAGTGGAATAACCTCCAGGTACCTTGTGGTGACATTCATTATAGTCAACAGGTATTTATAGCCTGCTCTAGAAGAGGGGGAAGGACCCACAATATCAATAGTTACTCGGGTCAAGGGAGGATCAACAGCCGGGATAGGATGAAAAGGTGCTACACATGACATGATTAGGCTTTCCCAACATTTGACAGGGGTGGCGCCATTTAAGTATGGTAGCAACACTACCATTCACACTTGCCGAAACGATGATTACTCCCAGAGAGGTCTAAAGCATTGGATCAGGGGGTGCTGTGAACTTGTCATTAAACCCAGCTGTGACCTCACTGAACGTTTCCCTTTGTGTCTCAAAACACAAGGGGGCAGTCACAGCCTGCCCTCTAAAGACACACAGCCTGCCCTCTAAAGACCCTCTTCCTCCACACAAAACTACAAGCACCTAATAACACACACTCTTCACTCAAAATCTCAAAATTCATGGCGACTCCTATACCAGCCTCGGAGTCCCCATCTGGGTAGGGGACCACAAATGTCCACAGGTCGGACTGCCCTTCTGACGACGACCCTAAGTGTCTTGACACCCTCCTCAACTTTTTCTTCGTTAACTTCTGCAACATTCGTGGTCTAAGATCTAATTTTCAATCTGTAGAAGTCCACCTCTCTTCTTCTAAACCTCATCTTTTCCTCACTGAAACTCGGGTGTCTAAGGCAATTGAAAGTAACCCCTTTTCTGTTCCCTCCTACTTTCTCTATCCTCATTTTCGATCCAAAGCTGGATGTTGTGTTTATGTGCGCAACGATTTAACCTGCTCTCGTTCCCACGCTCTTGAATCTTCCGAGTTTTCCACCATCTGGCTACGACTACAGAGTCACTCTCAAACTAACTCCTCTGACTATAAGAAATTATTTGATTACTTAACTTCCAAAGTGGAGCACATTCTGACTCTCTTCCCTTTTGCAGAGACCTCCATTCTTGGAGACTTCAATGTTCACCACCAGCTTTGGCTTTCCTCTCCCTTCACTGACCATCCTCGTAAACTAGTCTTCAACTTTGCTATCCTCCATGACCTAGAGCAATTGGTGCAGCACCCTACTCGTATTCCTGACCGTCTTGGAGATACGCCCAACATTCTTGACCTTTTCCTGACCTCTAATCCTGCTTATGCTGTCACCCTCTCTTCTCCGTTGGGCTCCTCCGATCACAATCTCATATCTGTATTTTGTCCTATCGCTCCAATCCCTCCTCAGGATCCCCCTAAGCGAAGATGCCTCTGGCGTTTTGCCTCGGATTGAAAATGAGGACAGAGAAAGTAGGAGGGAACAGTAAAGGGGCTACTGTCAATTGCCTTAGACACGTGTGTTTCAGTGAGGAAAAGAACATGAGGTTTAGTAGAGGAGAGGTGCTGTTTTACAGATTGAAAATTAGATCTAAACCGCGAATGTTGCAGAAGTTAATGAAGAAAAAGTTGAGGAGGTGTCAAGACACTTAGGGTAGATACCAGAAGAGGAGGCCGACCTGGGAACAGAAGAGAAGAGAAGAGAGAGAGATAAGTGTTTATCCCTAGGCGTGGTTGTCGATCCTTTCACAGTTGTGGGAGGTAAATCTTGTTAAAGTATTTTCTGTAGATGGATAAAACAGACTAGCGACCTCATTAGTGTAACCTAGCGTTGTTAAGAAGGGTATATGAGTCAAAACTGGATCTTGTAACCCATATTAAGCCCTGCACCCAGTCACGTAGGAGGTGACTTGAGGGAAGCTAGCACAGGTGTGGGAGCTTTGTGAAAGGACTGGAAACTGTGGTCGTAACTATATTATATATCGTAGATATGTAGATGACAAATAAAGATGTTGAATAAAGAATAGAACGAAATATCTTTTTTTTTATTTATTGATCGAGAGACATAATGACGATCTATATTTTTTTTATCAATCACACACACAAAAAAAAACTCTGGTATAGGCACCATTTTTTTTATCAGCTTGTATCACGATAAATAAAAAAAAAAAAAACTCAATGCTGTACGTACTCTACTCCACAGAGCATATCCCCCCTCGTGAACACATAAATAATTTCATGACGAGATTACACTTTTAAGAAATTATTTTGCTCTTAACGGTTATCATACTCGTCTATATGATCAACTAGTTAACAAGTTTTTGTGTAATAAATGCAAACCACCAATTAGTATCCCACAGTTAAGAAGAAGGTGTTTCTCTCATTACCATATCTCGGACAAGTTTCACTTATTCTTCAAGAGGAGATACTTAAGCAGCTTTAAAAATTCTATCCTCAAATTGACTTTCATATAATTCAGCGAAACTCATTCAAAATTAGTTTTTTTTTCTTTTTTTTCAA
>NC_087184.1:6555219-6567719 GCF_035594125.1 Scylla paramamosain
GGCCTACTGAGAAATCCTATTCATTATTATATGCAGCTTCCTCTCAATCAATGGCATCTGCGCTGCAGAAAAAAGGAGATAGACAAGTCATCGACATATAAGCTACCACGAACTCCTTCTGGAAGTACACCAATAACACTATTTATAGCTACAGCGAAAAGTGTGACACTAAGTATACTTCCTTCCAGCACGCCATCAATGAGATAAAAGCTGTTGTATAAAAATAGGTAGTCGGCCACGGAGACCAAACTCGAACAGACTAAGTAAAATGCCATGACACCAAGATGTGTCGTAAGCTTTCTATAAATCAAAAAAAGACTGTGACGTGGTGATGCTTATTAGCAAATACCCCACAAATGGAAGATTTCACAAACAAAAAAGCATTAGTCATAAACCTCATTCTCTTAAAACGCAGAGGATTATAGGAACCTCGCTGTATAGTGAAACTTTTACTCTCTCCTCAAGCCCTGTCAAGGCCTGCTGTCCAGGAGGCTGTAAACAGCACTGATCAGCAAGAGGATATAATACTTTATTGGGTAATGGGCGGTCCATTTCCGACGTATTATACCTCGACTTCTTAAGTGTGTCCTTTGTCGTAATTATTTCTTCCTACAACGTGGCTATCGATTCTTTCCCACCTTTTGGAGGTATTTGGTGATAGTAATATTCTCTTGCCTGTATGTGAGTGAAACAGGCTGGTAATCCCAGTTATGTAACTCACTACAGAGGCCCAGAAAGCCCATGTAAGTGCTTATTTAAGCTCTGCACTGAGCTATATAGGAGATAGCTAAGGGAAGCTAGCCGAGATAAAGGCAGCCATGAGAAGGGCTGAACCTGGTGTTATGACCGTCTGTGTAAAGGGTGCAAGAGTCCAAAAGAGATTTTGTAACCTATATTAAGCTCTGCATCAAGTTACATAGGTAATGACTTGGGGAACAGAGCCAAGACAAAGGCCTTAGTGAGAAGGGCAGGATTTGTGGATGTAACAAAAAAAAACAAACAAATATATTTATATATATATATATATATATATATATATATATATATATATATATATATATATATATATATATATATATATATATATATATATATATATATATATATATATATATATATATATATACACACACACACACACACACACACACACACACACACACACACACACACACACACACACACACACACACACACACACACACACACACACACACACACGACCACAATTTACAGCCCCTTCACAATGCTGCCTCCTTCCTTTAATATGTGTTACAAGGTTTACTTTTGACTCGTGCACCCTTCTTACCAACAGTCATAACACCAGGTTACACAAATGATGTCAAGTCTGTTTTACCCACCCACAGACAATGGGAAATAAAACAGCAATTAACTACCACAGCTGAGAAAGGATCGACAACGACTTCTAGGAAAAGACAATCACGACAAGAGACAACACCAAATACGGTCAAGGTTTAATACCCCGAAGAAATATCGCCCTCCTAACGGATTGCCCATTTCAGGCGAGGTATTATAACACTCCTTGCTCGATTATACAATATCCCTCCCCCTTAAAAGAGAGAGAGATAAATTACCGGAAAGCAGTTAAAAAGAATCCTTCCCGTCAGAAAGGCCGTTAAGCACGCTCACCTGATTGGAGCAGCATTTAGTACGACAACACGAATACAGACGAGTGCCCACACACGAACAGGAGGGTAATTCACCTCTCACTGTACAAGAACTACAATTCTAGCTCCCAAACTATGGAGCCTGGATGAACACTGATTACTTTATCGTCAAGAGCAACGCTTCTATTATAAACTATGAAGGGACAATTAGAAATAGGGATTCTTACAGTAATCTCAGGGCAGCGAGCGACCACTCTTAATTATACGTCTGGTGTCTTTACTCTTGCTCTCTTTCTCTTTTTCTTCAATCTTTTTCTCCCTCATTTCCTCTTTCGTTCATGTTACATAGCTTTAACTCCCTGAACGCAACATGCCCCCTCATAAACAGAAATTTTCGGAAGCTTACAAATTTTTTTAGGAATATACGAATGATAAATTTACGTCCCAGCCTGGGACACTCTGCTATTACATTATCAGTGCCCTTAATGTGCCTAACGTCAGAGTTATATTCTTGCAGCAATAGACTTCGTAGTGTAAGCCTTACGTTCTTGAACTTGAACCAACCCAAAAACTGCACTGGACTATGGTGCGAGAATATAGTTTAAAGCCATAAGCAGGCATGTAAACCTCAAAATGCTGCAAAGCCAAAATTACAGCTAGAACTTCTTGTTCAATTGCAGAATAGTTCTTCTTGGCCGGGATGAGTTTCTTAGAAAAATAATAATTTGTGTGATTTAGTTTTCATCAGGTTGCATTAATACAGCTCCTACCCTCATCTAGCTGGCATCAACAGCTAAAGCAGAGGGCTGAGAAAAATCAGGTGCCCTCAACACAGGTAAAGTTTCATAAAGGTTTCATAAAGGTCCCCTCACACACTTCGGTCCACTCCCAACGTCGCCCCTTCTGCAGGAGGTCGGTTAAGGGGCAAGTAGTGTTGAGTACCCTGGTACAAATCAGCGGTAGTATCCCACTACCCTGAAGAACGTCTGGAGACCGCGGCGACAGGACGGGGCGGGGAACCGCCTGATCGCCTCTACTTTGGCTTCGGGAGGGGTCACATGGCCATGGCCCACTTCATATCTCAAGTACTGGACTCCAGCCTTAACAAACTCGCATTTATCAAGGTTGACGACGAACCCCGCCTCACAGAATCGTACAAACAGCCCCTCCACGTTAGAGAGATGATCTCGACAGGTAGTGTTCTAAATTAGTACGTCGTCAAATTAAACGTCACAGTGAGGCAAGGCTTCCATTGCCCGGTCCATCAAATGCTGGAAGGTGTTCAAGGTATTCTTAAAGCCATAAGGCATGACTATAAGGCACTGATAGACAGCACCATTGGCCACGAAGCTGGCGATTTCCTTGGCTCAGTCCTTCAGGGGAACCTGGCTGTACCCCTTGATAAGATCAATTTTAGTAATGAAAGTGGCCACCCCAATGTGGTCCACGGAATGGTCCACTCTGGGCAAAGGATAGGTGTCAAACTTCGAGTTCACTTTTCTAAAGTCAATACTGAACCTGATGTGGTTTTCGCTGGAGGGTGACAGGTGAACCCCACTCACTGTAAGCCCTCATAATAAGTCCATGCTTCAGCATATATTCTAATTCCTCCCCCCAACAACTGCTGCTTGTCGGGATTTACATGGTAGGGAGATAGTTTCACAGGAACAGGATCCTCTACATCAATATTGTGCTCTACATCAGCTGTCCTTCCTGGAGTACTGGTAAAGACTGAGGGATATTTTCCCATCCGATCTAATATTTCCCACTGGCACGCCCCCTCCAAGTGGCTCTGATTTTCCTCTAGAAGCTGAGCACTCTTGTGCTGCCAGTACTCTGCGGGGCCAAGATTATCAGGTTCTTCTCCTTCATTTTCAAAAAATAAAACTAAACGTACTTCTTCCACGGCAGAAACTAAAAAGCCTTGTTGGCTATGCTTACAATAACAGGGCTTAATTATATTAACATGGCAAAACTGAGCCTGCTTTCGCCGGTCAGAATAATCTAAATCACCCACGCGCCTCTCCACTACACAAGGACCGCTGTAGCGCGCAGTATGCGGCTGTTCCTGCAACGGGAGTAACACTAGCACTTCAAAACTAAGGGCAAAGCATCGCTACTTGGCCTTCCGGTCATAATACATACTTCATACTTTTCTGAGCCTGACCCGAGTGTAACTGAGCCACCTCAAATGCCTTCAACAACCTCTCCCCAGTGCACAACACCATGTTCAACAAAGATTCAGGTGGGCCAGACCGGGGACAGCATCAGGCGTCTCAAACACTCCTACGCTGATGATACCACCCTGCACTTTTCCACGTCTTTTCATAGACGTCCAACCCTTCAGGAGGTAAACATATCACGCAGGGAAGCCACAGAACGCTTGACTTCTGATCTTTCTAAAATTTCTGATTGGGGCAGAGCAAACTTGGTATTGTTCAATGCCTCAAAAACTCAATTCCTCCATTAATCAACTCGAAACAACCTTCCAGACAACTATCCCTTCTTCTTCAGTGACACTAAACTGTTCTCCTCTTCTACACTGAACGTCCTCGGTCTGTCCTTTACTTATAATCTGAACTGGAAACTTCACGTCTCATCTCTAGCTAAAACAGCTTCTATGAAGTTAGGTGTTCTGAGACGTCTCCGCCAATTTTTCTCACCACCCCCCCAGCTGCTAACTCTGTACAAGGGCCTTGTCCTTCCATGTATGGAGTATGCTTCACATGTCTGGGGGGGTTCCACTCATACTGCTCTTCTAGACAGGGTGGAATCAAAAGCTTTTCGTCTCATCAACTCCTTTCCTCTAACTGACTGTCTTCAGCCTCTCTCTCACCGCCGCAATGTTGCATATCTAGCTGTCTTCTACCGCTATTTTCATGCTAACTGCTCTTCTGATCTTGCTAACTGCATGCCTCCCCTCCTTCCGCGGCCTCACTGCACAAGACTTTCTTCTTTCTCTCACCCCTATTCTGTCCACCTCTCTAACGCAAGAGTTAACCAGTATTCTCAATCATTCATCCCTTTCTCTGGTAAACTCTGGAACTCCCTGCCTGCTTCTGTATTTCCACCTTCCTACGACTTGAATTCCTTCAAGATGGAGGTTTCAAGACACTTATTCATCAATTTTTGACCACTGCTTTGACCCTTTTATGGGACTGGCATTTCAGTGGGCATTTTCTTATTAGATTTTTGTTGCCCTTGGCCAGTGTCCTTCCTACATAAAAAAAAAAGGTTCTTAGCATGGTTTTCAAAGTCTGATGGTGACTTTCCCTAGTACCATTGTGACTGGGAATGGTAGGCACTGGACAGGACATGCCTCATCCCCCACTCATTCATAGTATGCGCAAATAATTTGAAAGTAAATTTGGCCCCTTAGTTAGATTGGACCTCGGAAGGCAGTCCAAAATGTGTGAAAAAAGTCAATTAGCACCGTTTTGGAGTACTCCTGAGTGGAATAACCTCCAGGTACCTTGTGGTGACATTCATTATAGTCAACAGGTATTTATAGCCTGCTCTAGAAGAGGGGGAAGGACCCACAATATCAATAGTTACTCGGGTCAAGGGAGGATCAACAGCCGGGATAGGATGAAAAGGTGCTACACATGACATGATTAGGCTTTCCCAACATTTGACAGGGGTGGCGCCATTTAAGTATGGTAGCAACACTACCATTCACACTTGCCGAAACGATGATTACTCCCAGAGAGGTCTAAAGCATTGGATCAGGGGGTGCTGTGAACTTATCATTAAACCCAGCTGTGACCTCACTGAACGTTTCCCTTTGTGTCTCAAAACACAAGGGGGCAGTCACAGCCTGCCCTCTAAAGACACACAGCCTGCCCTCTAAAGACCCTCTTCCTCCACACAAAACTACAAGCACCTAATAACACACACTCTTCACTCAAAATCTCAAAATTCATGGCGACTCCTATACCAGCCTCGGAGTCCCCATCTGGGTAGGGGACCACAAATGTCCACAGGTCGGACTGCCCTTCTGACGACGACCCTAAGTGTCTTGACACCCTCCTCAACTTTTTCTTCGTTAACTTCTGCAACATTCGTGGTCTAAGATCTAATTTTCAATCTGTAGAAGTCCACCTCTCTTCTTCTAAACCTCATCTTTTCCTCACTGAAACTCGGGTGTCTAAGGCAATTGAAAGTAACCCCTTTTCTGTTCCCTCCTACTTTCTCTATCCTCATTTTCGATCCAAAGCTGGATGTTGTGTTTATGTGCGCAACGATTTAACCTGCTCTCGTTCCCACGCTCTTGAATCTTCCGAGTTTTCCACCATCTGGCTACGACTACAGAGTCACTCTCAAACTAACTCCTCTGACTATAAGAAATTATTTGATTACTTAACTTCCAAAGTGGAGCACATTCTGACTCTCTTCCCTTTTGCAGAGACCTCCATTCTTGGAGACTTCAATGTTCACCACCAGCTTTGGCTTTCCTCTCCCTTCACTGACCATCCTCGTAAACTAGTCTTCAACTTTGCTATCCTCCATGACCTAGAGCAATTGGTGCAGCACCCTACTCGTATTCCTGACCGTCTTGGAGATACGCCCAACATTCTTGACCTTTTCCTGACCTCTAATCCTGCTTATGCTGTCACCCTCTCTTCTCCGTTGGGCTCCTCCGATCACAATCTCATATCTGTATTTTGTCCTATCGCTCCAATCCCTCCTCAGGATCCCCCTAAGCGAAGATGCCTCTGGCGTTTTGCCTCGGATTGAAAATGAGGACAGAGAAAGTAGGAGGGAACAGTAAAGGGGCTACTGTCAATTGCCTTAGACACGTGTGTTTCAGTGAGGAAAAGAACATGAGGTTTAGTAGAGGAGAGGTGCTGTTTTACAGATTGAAAATTAGATCTAAACCGCGAATGTTGCAGAAGTTAATGAAGAAAAAGTTGAGGAGGTGTCAAGACACTTAGGGTAGATACCAGAAGAGGAGGCCGACCTGGGAACAGAAGAGAAGAGAAGAGAGAGAGATAAGTGTTTATCCCTAGGCGTGGTTGTCGATCCTTTCACAGTTGTGGGAGGTAAATCTTGTTAAAGTATTTTCTGTAGATGGATAAAACAGACTAGCGACCTCATTAGTGTAACCTAGCGTTGTTAAGAAGGGTATATGAGTCAAAACTGGATCTTGTAACCCATATTAAGCCCTGCACCCAGTCACGTAGGAGGTGACTTGAGGGAAGCTAGCACAGGTGTGGGAGCTTTGTGAAAGGACTGGAAACTGTGGTCGTAACTATATTATATATCGTAGATATGTAGATGACAAATAAAGATGTTGAATAAAGAATAGAACGAAATATCTTTTTTTTTATTTATTGATCGAGAGACATAATGACGATCTATATTTTTTTTATCAATCACACACACAAAAAAAAACTCTGGTATAGGCACCATTTTTTTTATCAGCTTGTATCACGATAAATAAAAAAAAAAAAAACTCAATGCTGTACGTACTCGTACTCTACTCCACAGAGCATATCCCCCCTCGTGAACACATAAATAATTTCATGACGAGATTACACTTTTAAGAAATTATTTTGCTCTTAACGGTTATCATACTCGTCTATATGATCAACTAGTTAACAAGTTTTTGTGTAATAAATGCAAACCACCAATTAGTATCCCACAGTTAAGAAGAAGGTGTTTCTCTCATTACCATATCTCGGACAAGTTTCACTTATTCTTCAAGAGGAGATACTTAAGCAGCTTTAAAAATTCTATCCTCAAATTGACTTTCATATAATTCAGCGAAACTCATTCAAAATTAGTTTTTTTTTTCTTTTTTTTCAAATTCAAAGATCGTCTCGACCCTACGCTCGTCGTCGTTGGTATTGTTATACCTGCACGCACTGCCAGGCTGGGAACGTGGGAATCACCTTTCATTCATCCACTCACGTATCGCTGAGCATTTGGGCTGCTACAATCGGACTGGTCACCCAGTTGCCACCCCTTCTCCCTCATTCGTAAGGGACCACAGTATTTCTTGTAAGGTTGAACTTAGTGCAGAACATTTTAAAATCATAGATTCCTTTAATAACATTAACTTATGAACATTAAAAGCCATACATAAAAAAAATAATAAATAATTGTTAAATAGCATGCAATCTGTCACCCCAGTAAACATGTTTTTGTTTTTTTTTATGTATTTTACGTTTTATATATTTCTTCTATATGTTATTTACTTTTTATACCTATATTTTTAGTTTACTTTGGCTATACACTATGACTAATTATTATTGTTTTGTCCTACGAATGAGGTTCCCCACGAATATCCCTGTTTATGCTTATATACATATATATATATATATATATATATATATATATATATATATATATATATATATATATATATATATATATATATATATATATATATATATATATATATATATATATATATATATTTTTTTTTTTAATATATATATATATATATATATATATATATATATATATATATATATATATATATATATATATATATATATATATATATATATATATATATATATATATATATATATATATATATATATATATATATATATATATATATATATATATATATATATATATATATATATATATATATATATATATATATATATATATATATATATATATATATATATATATATATATATATATATATATATATATATATATATATATATATATATATATATATATATATATATATATATATATATATATATATATATATATATATATATATATATATATATATATATATATATATATTTTTTTTTTTTTTTTTTTTTTTTTAATATATATATATATATATATATATATATATATATATATATACATATATATATATATATATATATATATATATATATATATATATATATATATATATATATATATATATATATATATATATATATATATATATATATATATTTTTTTTTATATATATATATATATATATATATATATATATATATATATATATATATATATATATATATATATATATATATATATATATATATATATATATATATATATATATATATATATATATATATATATATATATATATATATATATATATATATATATATATATATATATATATATATATATATATATATATATATATATATATATATATATATATATATATATATATATATATATATATATATATATATATATATATATATATATATATATATATATATATATATATATATATATATATATATATATATATATATATATATATATATATATATATATATATATATATATATATATATATATATATATATATATATATATATATATATATACGACACTACACCAGCCTGGCTTCGGGCAGTTAGCAATCAGCATTACCAAATTGTGCATTATTTCCTAATTAAAGAAGATCCACGTTTTTAAACATCCATCACATGAACAATTTAAGGAGCAATAAGACAAAAAAAAAAAAAAGCACCAGCATTACTCTTACCTTCAAATTGGTCACAATGATACTTCGTGCTTGCAGGTGTCCCGTGGATGCCACTCAAGGATCTGTCACGTAGCGTGGCTGTCCTATGGTTGCTGATGTCCTTCACACTGGGGTCCGTGTATCGCTCAAACCTCAAAGCCATGATCATCTTACCGAGGATCGACCTCCCATTCTCTTCCCTAGATGAGCTGGCAGAATCTAATATTGATAGCATACTTGTTAACGGATCGGCCATACACTTTCACATAATGGTGAGCTCTAATTGGTAAATGGTTCTCTCACGCTTTCCTGATTTATCATATTTCTGTTAGATTGTTTTGTATGCAGGGATGCGGAGGAGTTATATAATTAGGTTTTCTTCCTCCTGCCAGGAGAGAAAGAGATAGATAGACACATAGAGAGAGAGAGAGAGAGAGAGAGAGAGAGAGAGAGAGAGAGAGAGAGAGAGAGAGAGAGAGAGAGAGAGAGAGAGAGTTACCTTTATGGTAACTAATACATCGGGAAGGTAAATTTCATTTTTTTATTAGTTTTCACTGAAATACTATTTTGCAGCTTTTCTTCACCCTTTCCGTCCTTTCACCAGAACTCAAGCACCAGCTCCAGCCTCGGGCGACTTAAAAACAAGATCCAGCTATTTTACGTAGATCAATTACCTTTGGCGAAGCAAATGATGCTAAGAGGCGAGGGTGTTGGTCTCACCTTTAAAATGTCAATACTGTCCATTATGAACGACTTATTTTCAACGGTAAATCTGCCATTTTTATTCACAAGTGACATTACTGTAAAGGTAAATGACACCACACCAGTTGATTAATTCTCGCTCTTTAACGCAGTCCGGCAGGTGCAACTATTACACATTGTCTCGAGGATTCCTTGGACCTATGAGTCTTAGTCTTGCATTCCCTAAGGGCTCACCGCTGCGAAGGAGATTTAACCAAATGTAAGTAGCGAAACAAAACTTTTGTAACTCAAAACTTTGATGATTAAAGACAGTATTATAAATTAATTGCGGTTTTTTTTACATAATTATCATGACAAGACAAGGAATTAGTTAATTTAATCTTGGTTTAAAAAGAAATACTTCGAAATTAACCTTGTTCAAATATGCACTCATTCTGAAAAAAAATAAAAGTATTATCTAACTACCTGTGGTTACTCACAGAACTAACCTTGTTCAAATATGCAATCATTCTGAAAAAAAAAATAAATAAAAGTATGATCTAACTACCTGTGGCTACTCACAGAACTAGCCTTCAACTTTGCTATCCTCCACGACCTAGAGCAATTGGTGCAACACCCTACTCGTATTCCTGACCGTCTTGGAGATACGCCCAACATTCTTGACCTTTTGATAACCTCTAATCCTTCTGCTTATGTTGTCACCCTTTCTTCTCCGTTGGGCTCCTCCGATCACAATCTCATATTTGTATCTTGTCCTATCGCTCCAATCCCTCCTCAGGATCCCCCTAAGCGAAGGTGTCTCTGACGTTTTGCCTCTGCTAGTTGGGGTGACCTGAGGAGGTATTTTGCTGATTTTCCTTGGAATGACTACTGCTTCCGTGTCAAAGACCCGTCTGTGTGCTGAGCACATAGCAGAGGTGATAGTGTCTGGCATAGAGGCATACATTCCTCACTCTTTTTCTGGGCCTAAACCTTCTAAACCTTGGTTTAACACAGCTTGTTCTCGTGCTATACATGATAGAGAGGTGGCCCACAAAAGGTACTTAAGCCTTCCATCACCAGAATCTCACGCACTTTATATTTCTGCCCGGAACCATGTCAAGTCTGTTCTCCAACTAACCAAAAACTCCTTCATTAATAGTGTCGAAACCTTTCAAGATCTAACTCCCCTCGTGACTTCTGGCATCTAGCCAAAAATATTTCTAATAACTTTGCTTCTTCTTCTTTCCCTCCTTTATTTCAACAGATGGCACCACTGCTATCACATCTATTTCTAAAGCTGAACTCTTCACTCAAACCTTTGCTAAAAACACTACCTTGGATGAATCTGGGCTTGTTCCTCCCTCTCCTCCACAATCTGACTACTTCATGCTACCTATTAAAATTCTTCGCAATGTTGTTTTCCATGCCCTCGCTGGCCTATACCCTCGGAAGACTTATGGACCTGATGGGGTCCCTCCTATTGTTCTCCGAAACTGTGCCTCCGTGTTTGCACCTTGCCTAGTCAAACTCTTTCAGCTCTGTCTCTCAACATCTACCTTTCCTTCTTGCTGGAATGCTGAATGCTCTACATTCAGCCTGTTCCTAAAAAGGGTGACCGTTCTAATCTTTCAAACTACCGTCCTATTGCTTTAATTTCCTGCCTATCTAAAGTTTTTGAATCTATCCTCAACAGGAAGATTCTTAAACATCTATCACTTCACAACCTTCTATCTGATCGCCAGTATGGGTTCCGTCAAGGCGCTCTACTGGTGATCTTCTAGCTTTCCTTACTGAGTCTTGGTCATCCTCTTTTAGAGATTTTGGTGAAACTTTTGCTGTTGCCTTAGACATATCAAAAGCTTTTGATAGAGTCTGGCACAAAGCTTTGATTTCTAAAGTACTCTCCTACGGCTTCTGTCCTTCTCTCTGTAACTTCAT
Source organism: Scylla paramamosain (assembly GCF_035594125.1). Taxonomy (NCBI): domain Eukaryota; kingdom Metazoa; phylum Arthropoda; class Malacostraca; order Decapoda; family Portunidae; genus Scylla; species Scylla paramamosain. Next base: position 6,566,947 of record NC_087184.1, read on the forward strand.
CTCAAGTTTCCTTTCTGACCGTTCTATTGCTGCTGTGGTAGACGGTCACTGTTCTTCTCCTAAAACTATTAACAGTGGTGTTCCTCATGGTTCGGTCCTGTCACCCACTCTCTTTTCATTATTCATTAATGATCTTCTAAACCAAACTTCTTGTCGTATCCACTCCTACGCTGATGATACCACCCTGCACTTTTCCACGTCTTTTCATAGACGTTCAACCCTTCAGGAGGTAAACATTTCACGCAGGGAAGCCACAGAACGCTAGACTTCTGATCTTTCTAAAATTTCTGATTGGGGCAGAGCAAACTTGCTATTGTTTAATGCCTTAAAAACTCAATTTCTCCATATATCAACTTGACACAACCTTCCAGACAACTATCCCCTCTTCTTCAATGATACTCAACTGTCCCCCTCTTCTACACTGAACATCCTCGGTCTGTCCTTTACTTATAATCTGAACTGGAAACTTCACATCTCATCTTTAGCTAAAACAGCTTCTATGAAGTTAGGTGTTCTGAGACGTCTCCGCCAGTTTTTCTCACCCTCCCCCCTCAGCTGCTAACTCTGTACAAGGGCCTTATCCGTCCATGTATGGAGTGTGCTTCACACGTCTGGGGGGGGGTTCCACTCATACTGCTCTTCTAGACAGGGTGGAATCAAAAGCTTTTCGTCTCATCAACTCCTTTCCTTTAACTGACTGTCTTCAGCCTCTCTCTCACCGCCGCAATGTTGCATATCTAGCTGTCTTCTACCGCTATTTTCATAGTAACTGC
>NC_087184.1:6570219-6595219 GCF_035594125.1 Scylla paramamosain
GTCAAAAGAGGATCTTGTATCCCATAATAAACCCTGCACAAAGTCCCGTAGCTGGAGACTTGGGGGAAGCTAGCCCAGTTTAAGGCAACTGAAAGAGGGGCAGGAATCTGTGGTCATAACGATATATATATATATATATATATATATATATATATATATATATATATATATATATATATATATATATATATATATATATATATATATATATATATATATATATTTATATATAGAAAGATAGATAGATAGATATATGGTGCTCAATAGGCATAATAGCCCATTAACTGTCTGTCCTTTACTTATAATCTGAACTGGAAACTTCACATCTCATCCCTAGCTAAAACAGCTTCTATGAAGTTAGGTGTTCTGAGACGTCTCCGCCAGTTTTTCTCACCCCCCCAGCTGCTAACTCTGTACAAGGGCTTTATCCGTCCATGTATGGAGTATGCTTCACATGTCTGGGGGGGGGTCCACTCATACTGCTCTTGTAGACAGGATAGAATCAAAAGCTTTTCGTCTCATCGACTCCTCTCCTCTAACTGACTGTCTTTCTAACTCCTTTCCTCTAACTGACTGTCTTCAGCCTCTCTCTCACCGCCGCAATGTTGCATATCTAGCTGTCTTCTACCGCTATTTTCATGCTAACTGCTCTTCTGATCTTGCTAACTGCATGCCTCCCCTCCTCCCGCGGCCTCGCTGCACAAGACTTTCTTCTTTCTCTCACCCCTATTCTGTCCACCTCTCTAACGCAAGAGTTAACCAGTATTCTCAATCATTCATCTCTTTCTCTGGTAAACTCTGGAACTCCCTGCCTGCTTCTGTATTTCCACCTTCCTATGACTTGAATTCCCTCAAGAGGGAGGTTTGAAGATACTTATTCATCAATTTTTGACCACTGCTTTGACCCTTTTATGGGACTGGCATTTCAGTGGGCATATTTTTTTTTTTTTTTTTTTTGTTGCCCTTGGCCAGTGTCCTTCCTACATAAAAAAAAAAAAAAAACACGTTATAGGGCAGATGTCGGCAACCTGCGGCTCCGGAGCCGCGTGCGGCTCTTTCAAGAGACATGTGCGGCTCCTGCCACCTACATAAAATTGTCTAACTTATCGTAGGACACGTAGAGAGCGAGGAAAAAGAGAGCGAGAGGCGAGACGAGGGGCGAGGTCTACCTCTATAGTACGAATATGATTCCTGTATGATACACGTCCATCCAACCACCCCAGCCTCTGCCCAACACTGCCTGGCAGTGTAGGCAGGCATCTCGTTCAGTGAAAACGCTCTCCCATATGTACTAGAACGGCTCTTTTTCTTCCTCCTACTAGTACTGCTATACTACTACTACTACTACTTTTTTTTCTACTACAAAGAATAATACCTCCACCCCATGTTTATTGATATGTCAATTAGGGGCTCCATTACTTGGAGGTCATTAGCCCCAGCTCCCGCTAATGACTGTGGCATCCAACCATATCTAATACTCTATAATATACACATTAGTTGTTAACTATAAATTCATTCTACCTCTACTCTATCTACTCTTATGCCACTCTCCACCACTGTAGCCTCGCAGTCGAGGCCTCCTAAGTCTGCAGGTATGGGAGTGGAATGCCTTGTCCCCCTGAGACACAGGAGGGCAGATCTGAGGAGGGAGAATGAGAGACGGCACCTCATCCATGCGACGACATGGCTCCTTGGCTGGTGCTTCTTTTCTGCCATTAGGTCGGCTAGTCTTGAGTAGAAGCACTGAGCCTTGGAGCCCATCCCGCCAGATGTGGTGAAGACCAGAGGTGTGAAGCTGCCCTGGTCAACGTGTTGGATTCTCTCCCCATATGCTCGGATCTTCTCCTGCTCATTCTTGCGGTGGGCGGCCTCCAGGGAGAGTTCGTGGTGACAGGCGGCCATCGGGTCAAAGATCCGTATGTCCATGAATGCTTTCTGTCCCCTTGTCCAGAACCCTCGTGCACTGACGTCGACTCGAGCCTCGTTGGTGGTGTTGGCTGTTCTGTAGCGCAGGTGCTCGCCGTCTAGCGGCAGGAGGGTCGGTTCAGTGGAGATATCGTGGCACACCTCCCTGAGCATGCTGGCGGTCAGATCTCTCACCTCATCGTGCCTGATACATACGAATCCCCCCTTTTTGCACGTCATGGTGTGGTTGACGTCATTGGGGGAGCCACACACACAAGTACTGGGGAGTCCTTCCATCGGCCAGCCGTACCTCAGAGCGATGGCGTCGACAAATTCTTGTTTGTTGAGGCTGAAGCCCTTCGCTCTGATGGGCAGTGACGTTAGCCAGTTAGAGGCTCCAGTTTCCTGTGCAGTGAGGATTTTTCTCACTGTGGTTGCAGGCAGGATGTTTATCAGGTCTTCGAGACAGTTTCGTTGATATTGTTGCCTATCTCTAGATATAATTCGTCCTTGCTCAGTGACTGCACTTTGGGCTATTTCACCATGTGCGTCCTGAGCAATGATCTTCTCTGTGAGGGACCTGGTGAGCTTGAGGGAGTTGAGGTTCTCCACAGTCGCCAACTTCTCAGGGGAGGTGATTCCCATCCCGCCCAGTCTTGGTGGAAGTTCGAGCAGCGCCCTTTCCCCATATCCGATGGTGTGGTATCTCAGTAACGCTGGGAGGAAGGTGTTCCTTATCGAGACCTCCAGAGGTGCAAGGAGAGGGCTGATGCCTGGGATGGTGCGCATGGCGAATCTCCATCGGTGCTGCAAGCCGTGGGTGTAGGCAGAGTAGGCTGCATGAGGCTCAGTCCTGGCCATGTCAGACAGGACTTCCACCTCATGTATCCACTCCTTCACCTTTTCTCCTATGTACTCCTTCTTGAACTCCTCTGTTCCGATGACAGCACCCAGATGCCGTTGTCCATCCTTTGTTATTATAACTCCACTGCCACTGAAGCTATCCACTGCACTGTCATAGTGTTCAGGCTTTACAATAAGGACGGACTTAGCGGCATTGGGTGTGTACCCTATGATGGGACCATTGTCGTTCACTAAGCCCCACCATTTTTTCAAGTCTGTTATTTTGCCGGCCCCTGACAGGTCATCCGCGTACGCCACTTGCTTCACACTCGTTTTCTCATATGAGATAACTTGTTGCAGCACTGAAAGTCCGAGGGCGTACATCGCCATGGCCACTGGGTCACCTTGTGTTGTCCCTTCCATGGACTTTAACACCTTAACACTATTACCACTATTACTACATATGTACAAATCCGAGGGGTCACTATATGTGTTTTCTACATATTGTGCCAGAGAGGGACATTTTACTCGAATGTTGTGAAGCATTGTTTTTCTGTTAATAGTGTTGAAAGCGTTTTTGGCGTCCACTAATACTACTACTACTACTACTACTACTAACACTACTACTACTACTACTACTACTACTACTACTACTACTTCTACTACTACTACTACTATACCAGTACTACTGCTGCTGCTACTACTATTATACTACTACTACTACTAATAATAATACTGATACTACTAAACTACTACTACTATATTACTACTACTACTACTACTAGTACTACTACTACTACTACTACTACTACTACTACTACTACTACTACTACTACTACTACTACTATTGCTGCTGCTGCTGCTGCTATTACGACCTTAGAAATGGCATCGAGGAAGAGGAAAATTGAAGATGAAAATAGAGAGTTTAGGAGTGAATGGACCGAGCATTTTGCATTTGTTCAGAATTCTAGAGGGCACCCTTTGTACCTCGTATGCAGTGAAGAACTGGCCAACATTAAAAAAAATCCAACCTTGAGACGCATTTTCAGAGGAAACAGTAATTTTGCTGAAAATTATCCAGTTGGAGATGCCGGAAAGAAAGTTGTGGAGGAACTGCAGCTCAGAGCAAAGCGGAGTCAAAATGTATTCGCGAAATGGGTGAAGTCCTCCAACGATACAGCTACTGCCAGTTTTGTCATGAGATAGCAAAACCTTTTACAGATGGTGAATATATAAAAGACTGTTTCATCAATGCAGCAATGCATCTGTTCAGATAATTAAAAAACAAGAATGAAATAATTAAGAAAATTAAGAATGTGCCATTGTCTGCTAAAAGATGAGGGACATAGCACTGAAACTTGCACAAGACATCACCAATCAGCGTGGACATCAATTCAGCCTGTGGATTTTCAAATGTTTGTGATGAGTCATGTGATGTTGACGACATTGCACAAGTTGCTCTTCTTGGCAGGTATGTCACCTCTGAAGGCCCACAAGAAGAACTCATTGACTTGTTGCCTCTCACTGGTCAAACTAAAGGTGAGGATATATAACAATTATAACCTGCCTTAAGCATAAAAGGAATTCAGACCAGACCAACCACATTATTTATGTTGCAAATGATGGTGCACCGAGTATGACAGGTATACATAAGGGGTTTGTTTCTCTGAATCGAGAGCTGAATCGTGAAGTAATATTTCACTGTATCGTTCACCAAGAGGCATTGTGTGCACAAACTTGCCCATCAGAGTTCACTGAAGTTATGGACAAAATAATGGCAAAAGGCTTAAACCACTGACAGTTTCGTGAACTTCTAGAAGAAGTCGATTCCCAGTATTCAGACCTCCTCTTATATAAGAAAGTCCGTTGGCTTTCTACTTATCGGGTGCTTGCACGTTTTGCAGCATGCCTTGAGGAAGTGAAGAAATTTCTGGAGGAGAAAGGCCACCATGAATATGCATGCCTTACAAATCCTTAATGGCAACAGAAGTTTCACTTCTTGGTGGATATCACTTCACATTTAAATGAGCTCAACAGGAAACTACAAGGAAAGGGAAACACTGCTCTGATGCTTTTGGAAGAAGTCCTTTCCTTTAAACGAAAACAATCTTTGTTTGTTAGAGATGTTGAGAGAACCTCTCAGATTCACTTTCCTTCACTAAAGCAAGTTGGAGAAGGAACAGACTTTGAGCTGAATATTGATATCATAAAAAATGCACTAATGAAAATGAAAAAAAAAAAATCCTTTGATGGACGTTTTCAAGAATTCAGAAAAGAAAAGGCCACGTTGTCAATTGTGATCAACCCCCAGGATGCAGATACAGTCTCACTCATTTTTTTAACTTTTACTGGAGTGAATCAAGCAGAACTGGAACTGGAATTAGCTGATTTGCAAGTCCATAAAACTTCAAAATTCAGAGGCATGGTCTCCGATATTGAAAACCTGGAGAAACAACATGCTACACTGGCATTTCAACACAAATGGACTGAATTGTCTGGGCTACAAAACCGAGATCAGATTGTATATGAAGTGTGGAATTCCTTAGCAGACGCTTACACACACATGAAAAGATATGCCTTTGGCTTTCTCTCTATATTTGAATCTACTTACCTGTGTCAACAAGTGTTTTCTAGCATGAACTTTATAAAAAACAAACTACGCAGCCGATTAAATGATGCAAGCCTGCTGTCCTGCCTGAAACTCAAAACGACAACATATTTGCCAAACGTTGACCATCTCTCCAAAGAAACACAGGAGCAGAAATCACATTAATTAAAACTAAATTCTCTCTCTCTTTCTCTCTCTCTCTCTCTCTCTCTCTCTCTCTCTCTCTCTCTCTCTCTCTCTCTCTCTCTCTCTCTCTCTCTCTCTCTCTCTCTCTCTCTCTCTTTTATCATTATTATTGTTGTTATTGTTGTTATTATTATTATTATTATTATTATTATTATTATTATTATTATTTTTATTATCATTATTATTATTATTATTATTATTATTATTATTATTATTATTATTATTATTATTATTATTATTATCATTACTATTATAATAACTACTACTACTACTACTACTACTACTACTGTTACTAGTACTACGGTATAATTTGTATGATTATTTTGTCCATGGTTATATTACTTAACTTTCGTATGAAGGAAATTTATTAGGTATCGTAATCTACATTTGTAATAGATTTTACGCTGTGGCTCCAGCAGCATTGTGTATCTGTCAAGTTTGAAGAAAGTGGCTCTTCTCTAATTCTGGGTTGCCAACCCCTGTTATAGGGCAAGATAATTTGTACAGTAAAGTTAATGATTAAGTTAGTGAACACGCCATTAAATCTAATGCCCTATTATCGCTATTGGGAATGACATATACATATATGAAAGTATATATATGTATATATATATATATATATATATATATATATATATATATATATATATATATATATATATATATATATATATATATATATATATGTTTCCGTTAGATTCCTGCCACTCCGTTGCCACTACTGTCTTGTTTAGATTGTTTGCCACCATTGTATCGATGAGTTTTTTGGTCACCACTGTACGGATGAAAACTTGTTTCGGTTAAATTCTTCGTAATGTGGTGATTGCTCTGGAGGGCCTGGTAGTAGCTGGTAGTAGCTTTGAGGTCGTGGGTAGTTGTCTGATTATGGGTGATTGTGCGAGTAAGAGAACACAAAGTTTATAAGACTTCTTTTATTTATTTAATGATGGACAGGATGTACATGCGTGATGCCAAGACACAGGTTATGACGGACGTGACGATACTGATGTGCTCTCTCTCTCTCTCTCTCTCTCTCTCTCTCTCTCTCTCTCTCTCTCTCTCTCTCTCTCTCTCTCTCTCTCTCTCTCTTTCTCTCTCTCTCTGACTGACTCTGTCCGATCTCTGTCTGAACTAATTTTGAAATCTGGATTGATATGAACTGACCCTGGCTACCCGTACAAGCTCTATTTATGCGAGATGAAATGGATCAGGATACAGTTTCTGAAATGAAGAAATGACCAATGAGGTGCTTGGAAATGGGGTAAAGGAGCCAATTAGAGAGCTTCTTATTCTGGCCAATGACTAGGAAGGAACAACAGAGACGAGACATGTGTTTTCCCTAAGGTCTGGCAGGAATGTAGGAAAAATGTGGTATTCCCTTGTCAGCGTGACAGGGAATAGAAACGTTAAACCAGACTGGGGCTGGCCACATGGGCACCTGGTATGAAATATATATGTATGATGAATATATATAATAATAATTGTTATGACTGATGCGACTGATACAGTCAGTGCCTTCCCCCACGAAGAATGCGTCCTCGCATTTGAACATAACAATAATGAGAGCAGTAAGATATGAACAATTAATTGATAATACATGACATCGGAGAGAGAGTACGGAAACGATAACCTTAATAAAAAATATACAGACATGACAACACAATACAATACCTATGCAACACATATAAGTAAGACAAATATACACATATATAAAGAATAATGAAATTGGATGATTAAACCTTAGAGTAGGAACGAAGTTTCACTCTGTAAGATGTGTGTGTGGTTAAGCTTAAGGAACTTTGAGGATCAGTTGAATCAGTATGAACATGGACGATTTCTTCAACTAAGGTTTTGAGATCTAGAATTTTTACTTTGTGGCCATGGAGAGATTCGATTACACGATGTGGCCCAGTGAACAACGGATCTAATTTAGAGCTGCGATCGTGAACTCTGGTGAAAATTATATCACCGACTTCGATGGAAGAATCTATCGCTCTACGATGTTATTTCCGCAACATCTCAGTTTCCGATGCAGTGAGGCGATTATGAATGAGCTTATGAGTGTACTGAAAATCTCAGAGACGACATTTCGCGTAGTGATCCATGTTGTAGACAGGACGCGGTGCGATGTGAAGAAATACATGTGGAAGGCGCTAGTCGGTACAAAACGGCACGAAATAGGGAGACTCGTTGATAGTAGAGTGAATCGCTGAGTTTAGAGAGCAGGCTGAGAAAGCCATTAGTCCCATGAATGCTTTGCTTCTGTTGTATAACGCAGAACGTCAAGGATACGTTTATTTAAACGGTCTACTTTGCCGTTTGACCGGGACAAGTGAAGAACAATGTTATATTTCTTGATATGAAATTCTTTACGAATCTCCTGTAAGACAGCGTTATTGAATTCAGCGCGACTGTCATAAGATGGCACGAGGGGAGTCATAAGGACAAATTATGCTGTCACTTTTCCACGTTTTTTCATAGACGTCCAACCGTTCAGGAAATAAACATTTCACGCAGGGAAGCCGCAGAACGCCTGACTTTCTAACTTTAATCTTTCTAAAATTTCTGAGTGGGGCAGAGCAAACCTGGTATTGTTCAGTGCCTCAAAAACTCAATTCCTCCATCTATCAAGTCAACACAACCTTAAGAACATAAGAACATAAGAAATAAAGGAAGCTGCAAGAAGCGACCAGGCTTACACGTGGCAGTCCCTGTATGAAATATACTTACCTGTTTCCACCTATCATCCCCATCCATAAACCCGTCTAATCTTCTCTTAAAGCTCTCTGTTCCACTTATCTAACACTCTATTTGAGAACTAATTTCTTCTTATCTCTTTCTTAAACCTAAATTTTTCAAGCTTGAACCTGTTATTTCTTGTTCTATCCTGGTTGCTGATCCTATGAATTTTGCTTACATCCCTCTTGTTATAACCCTTCTATCAGGTCCCCTCTCAACCTACGTCTCTCTAAAGAATGTAAATTTAACAGCTTCAATCTCGCCTTGTAAGGAATACTCCTCATTCCCTGTATCCTTTTTAGTCATTCTCATCTGTACTGATTCTAATAGACCTATATCTTTCCTGTAATGTGGAGACCAGAACCGCACAGCGTAGTCTAGATGAGGTCTGACCAGCGCCAAGTATAACTTTAATACTACTTCGGTCCTTCTACTTTTAACACTCCTAAATATTAATCTTAATACCCTGTTTGCCCTGTTTCTGGCCCCTATAAATCTAAATTTTTATCGTATCCTGTACCTACCAGATTTTCGTTGTTTATTGTGTACCTACTGTGTGGATTTCCTCTACCTACGCTAAGTACTTTGCATTTCTTGATATTAAACTGCATTTCCCATCTATCCGTCCATTCATTCATCCTATCTTTGTCTGCCTGCAAAGCAATGGCATCCGATTCTGACCTAATTAATATACCTATCTTTATGTCATCCGCAAATTTACTAACCTCCCTACTGATTCCACTATCCAAGTCATTGATAAATATATAAAAAACAACAATGGTCCTAATACTGATCCCTGTGGCACCCCACTAATTACATGACTCCACTCATACCGCTCTTCTAGACAGGGTGCAATCAAAAGCTTTTCGTCTCATCAACACCTCTCCTCTCATTGATTGACTTCAGCCTCCCTCTCATCGCCGCAATGTTGCATCTCTAACTATCTTCTACCGCTATTTTCATGCTAACTGCTCTTCTTATCTTGCTAACTGCATGCCTCCCCTCATCCGGCGGCCTCGCTGCACATGACTTTCTTCTTTCTCTCACCACTATTCTGTCCACCTCATTAATGCAAGAGTTAACTAGCATTCTCAATCATTCATCCCTTTCTCTGGTAAACTCTGGAACTCCCTGCCTGCGTCTGTATTTCCACCTTCCTATGACTTGAATTCCTTCCCGAGGGAGGTTTCAAGACACTTATCCTTCAATATTTGAAGGCGACCGGCATCTCGGTAGTTTTTTTTTTTATTGGATTTTTGCTGCACTTGGCCAGTGTCCCTCCTGCATTAAAAATAAATAAATAAATAAATAAATATTTATTTCTTCTGTGTCTTCGGATTGTCATTAGAGGAAGGTCTATTAAATTTGCTATCTAAAATGTTGTAAATATTGTTATTGATGATGATACCTAACGGAAATCCGTTACTATGAGAAAATGTCCTTAGAAAGTTAATCTAATGGTCAAACGTAAACCAATTAGATGATAAACTGTAGCAACGATGTAGAAACTTTTAATAGCATTACTATTAAACAACTGAAGAATAAAAAAATTGGATAATTATTCCTCAAACCAGTTAGTACGTAGTAAACTGCTATATGTAATCAATTATTATTACGAGTTACCATTACATCCAAAAACATATATATGAATTAGATAACAGGGTATTTAGAGTTTAGACAGCTAAGAAATTTAGAGATGTGTTGAGAGTGTTTAAATAAGAAAAAGGTGTCATCAACGTATCTTCTGTAAAACATAGGCTTACATTCACTTGGACATTCATTTAATTAATTAGTTTCATGGTGACATAAGAATGCATTGGCAAGAGAAGAGCCAAGACAAGAACCCATGATCACACCATCATCTTAGACATATAATTTATTATTATTGCCAGGTCTAATAGGCTAGTAAATTGTCTTTTTTTTTTTTTTGTAAAGTTAAAGTAAGTGTCGTGACCTTTAAAAAAAAATATTTACAAATAATCTGAATATTTTTCATCAGTGGTAATATTAGTAAACAGTGACTTAACATCAAAACTAACCATGACAGTATTATGAACTTCTGATCTTTGTTTCATCATAAGTCTGTTTTGGTTTACACATGTTGCTGTATCCTTTATGGGTTAGTGTCTTTTATCTTTTCCATGTTGTATATGTACTTTGGATTAGTTTATTAATTTTATCTATGTCTTTTAGCCTGAAGATGCCTTCTGAGAAGGAGAAACATTGCGCAAGTAATAAATGAAGAAAAACTCCGGTGTATCCCCCACCTCTTATATATATATATATATATATATATATATATATATATATATATATATATATATATATATATATATATATATATATATATATATATATATATATTGTTACGATCCATGCTCACCCCTTCTCACAGCTGCCACTAACTCGGGTCACCTTTGTTGGGGATTCCAAATGTGTAATAAACCACAAATCGTAACAGGTGTTTATTGATTGAAGTGTTTCGACCTGCAAACATGGGCAAATCAATACACATCCACATATCATAGTACACCCGGTTCAATCCCTCACAATGGTACCAAGAAAATAGCACTTCATGTAGAGATTCTGACATCCGTTACAATCATATCCCAAATATAAAAATAAAGCAACAATCAGTATACAAAATCCAACTAAACTTCACTTGTATATCACTCATAATACTCAATAAATTCCCATAATGTACTCACTTCAGTGGCCCACACTGACGCTCTTCGAATCCCCGTAGCACACCTGACATGTCACCCCAACTATCATCCAGTCCAGGGCGTCCTCACAACTCTGTCTGGCAACAATATATCCCTTGTACATTACCCTATCTTACTAATACATCCTTTATTTGTAACCTTCACCAAATTATACTAATCACAGCACATGGCGGGTAAATAAACACAACTAACCTGTAGCACGGAGGACCAACCAACACACCAACCGACATGAGGTCCAGGGCGTCCCTACATTCTCCGTCTGGCAAACAATAATATCACTTGTATTACCTTAGCTACTAAACACATCCTTTGCTTGTAATCTTCACCACAGTATACTAATTCACAGCACAAGGTATATAAATAAACACAACTAACCTGTAGCACAGAGGACCACCCAACACAACAACCCACAGTACATTGGTGGGCCGGCTTAGACAACCCGCCAGGCCGACCATGTTCACAGGTAGTGGGTGAAACAAAACACCACAAAGAAGCGTACCAAACTTCTCCCATTCCAACAGAACACAACTTACATTTTCTTTAACACAGATAACAAAAATATATTGTATAAATAAATAATAGATGGTTAACATATCATTTTAATGATACAACCTTCCTTAAGCTATCTTTTACATAGCTTAGTGCAAGGCACAAATATGCTTACTTATGGTCATTTTGTTCTCCTGTAATGATTAACAAATGAGGTTGCTAACCCATTTCACCCACCTACTAGTAAGGAAGCACTACAACTGCCAAATAATTTCAATCTTTCTGAGAAAAAGTCATAAACCACATGCTAGGGGCCCAGCCAACATAGATGTATCGGATCAGTTCTGGAAAATTAAGGAAATCTACCAATTCATATGGATTATGGATTGCGAAGATTGGGCTAGTATAATAACAATGTTTTGTTTCCAACATTAGAAAACAGTGGATATCCAAGCTTGGTCTGATGGAAGTAGTGTGTAGTTGAGCCAACATAAATGACACCGTAGCACCGGCATAAAGAAAATACTTTTTTTTTTTATTTACAATAGAAAATTATACCAGAATTTTGTTTTTCTATTAAATGTAATATGAGTACGTTTACCACTTTGGCATAACATCGGTTCTTTTAGAAGTAGCGGATTTCCGAGCTTTGTTTGATGAAAGCAGTGTATTATCTTTTTTTTCTTTTTATTGAGAAAAGGAAATGGTATTAGTAGAACTTTTTTATGATTATCTAATGTACTAAATTTCATCGATACTTTAGTAAAACAAGGTTTAATGTAATATTCACCTCTCTGGCGTGAAATCGGCTTTCTTAGATATGTCATCATGTGTTACTTTGGTACCAAGAGACACACGCTCACTATCGGCTACGCCGTCTGCGTCTCTCTCCGGACCCTCACTGTGCCTGGTGCCAAATGGTTCCAGATATTAATGAACATTTCCTGCTGCCCGTGTTTCCACTCCCATTGGGTAAGACTATGCAGCCAACTCCAAGCCCTGAACCACCTTTGACCTGGCCATCCTGGTAGCAGCGGCACACGTTCACCCAACAGGACGATCCGCTGTCATCTGCCTCACGTGTGCCTTCCTGAGAGTGAAGCCCAGGAAAATAGGAACGCTTACATCACCTCAAGTGCCTTGGCTTATCTATTTTCCTGGTGAGTACTCTCGGTTAATATAGTAAAAAAAATGGGTAATTGTGCAGGATCGCTACAGGACGCTGGAATTGAACTAACGATAAGAAAGCACTTATTCAAGGGTCACTAATGATTTTACTAGTCTAATTGCACTAGGACAGCACTGTGGCTTGAAGAAATCATTCATAATAGTGTAGATATGGCATAATAGTCACTTTTTTCGAGTCCTAAATAGAGTTAAATAACCGGTAGTTGGGTAGTTCAGTATTTACCGTAAAATCAAATATAATACACATCGGCCGCCGCCAAGATGCCAACCGGCGGCGCATTATGTTAAGGGTTTTTCTAACTAAACCTAACCTAACATTAACCTAGATGGTAAAAGTCACGTACGGTGGGACTAAATCACGTAGCTATCTCTTTGCTACATATTGTGAAGGGTATTTCTATTTAAATCTAACCTAACATTAACGTGCGCCATGTAACTCTTCTACACAGTTACCAAAAAGTGTTGAGGACCAGACTTATAACTGCTAAATGGCTTACTACCATTGAAAACATGTGAAGATTTTGAAGATTGTGAGCAAAAGCTTAAAAAATTCGCTGGTGAGGAACTATATAATAAGTTTTTACCTTAAATGTATGATTTTCCTTTTTAGTAAATTGTTTGTGATACACTGTACTACTATTAATGCATTAAAATGCTACATGAGAGATTAGTATCACTATTTTCATTTCTAGACAAATTATGTTTAATACATTAAAAGTTTATTGAAAATTCGCTTGTGAGGAACTATCTAATAAGTTTTTACCTAAAATATATGATTTTCCTTTTTAGTAAATTGTTTGCGATACACTGTACTACTGTTAATGCATTAAAATACTACACGAGAGATTAGTATCACTATTTTAATTTCTAGACAAATTATGTTTAATACAACAAAAGTTTATAAAAAAATTGATGATGATACTTTATTTCATTTTGATAGCATTTTTGTTTTATATATATATATATATATATATATATATATATATATATATATATATATATATATATATATATATATATATATATATATATATATATATATATATATATATATATATATATATATATATATATATATATATATATATATATATATATATATATATATATATATATATATATATATATATATATATATATATATATATATATATATATATATTATTTTTTATTTTTTTTTTTTTTTCTTTTTTTTTATTTATTTATTTTTTTCATTAAGCACTTTCATTAAATGTTTCTTTCAGTTACATCGACTGCAGGCTCTTGGGGTCATTACATTTAAAGCTGGTGTGAAGAACATGATTGACATTTGTATGACAAGCGGACTGCAATATTATTTCAACTGGGTAGGCCGGCAGGGCCGAAAGACGAAAAAAAATACCTGTAAAAGGGGCTTAAAAAACACAGTCATATGTGGAAATAAGCAAGTTAGTGTAATACGTTCTTTTTTTTATTATATGCAATTATGTGCAATTATTTTCATTATTTTAACAAAATACAGCATTTTGTGTGTGTGCCACCATTTGTCGAGGCCACTTTTTTCTTCCAGTTTGCTCCATTCCTGGATCTATTTCTCGCTCCAGAGAGGGAGGTAAGACTCAGCCTGTTGCTAGAGTCACTATTAATCATCTCTACAAAAAAAGAGAAAAGAAAAAAAAACTAAAAAAGAAAGAGAGAATAGTTCAAAAGCAAAGGAGCCTTTTGATCAATAATACCGACGCAGGAAGACTGATGCTGCAGAATGGGAACAGGGAGACACTCGGCTGCACTCCCATTGGCCAGGAGATGATGATTCACCATAATCTTACGCGCTGATTGGTCCCACAATCTTACGCGCTGATTCGTCCCGCCACCTCTCTTGGGTACTATCATCTCTCCCGAATGGAACATATTACCGTGCGGTCTATGAGCGAAAAAAAAGTTGGTTTCTTTATGAGATTTCGACTATAAGAACTTATCCTTTGAGATTTCAGAATATATCTGGTACCTCATGACAGAGCTTGAGTTGGACTATTCGATGCAAGCGACAACTCACATTCGATCAGGGTGTTGCTCACCTCACTTCAGTAGGGTGGCGCCACAATTATCCATGTGAAAGTACAGATGTTGTGCTTATGTGAATGGTATGGTGAAAGTTTTGTTTTCCGTATTCTGGTAAAGCAGGATCTTGATTGGATAAAATGTGGTTTTCAGATGTTTTGGTAAAGAAGGCTCAATTTGTAACTGATGAGACTGAGGTAGGCAAAGCTATGATGAGAAATCTGAGCTATATCTGAGAAATGTAGGATATAGATGCTTTAGAAGAAAGAAGTAATACGGAAAGTCAGTGCAGTCAAGAAGATGACTCTTCATCTCATGAAACTGCAGTTGCCATTGTTAGATGTTTTTTTGAAAATTGAAAGAAGCCTTTTTCTTCATGTATTTCATGGTGATGCGATACTTTTTTGTAGAACAATCATTATTGGAAGTAACGAGCTGCTATCTATCACCTTAGAACCACCAACTTTCATCAAATCCACAATTCACTACGTACGGTTGTCCTTGGATGGGGAACCAAGTAGAGCTACCCACAAATATTCCATTACTTTAACCTTTGCTATCATGACTTGTTCATCATCATTATCAATCTGCAACATTCCACTGCAGGACATAAGCCTCTCCCAAACACTTTCATTAAAAGCAGCTCACAAAGTAGAAATGATTGAAAGTGTTTGGGAGAGGCCTATGTCACGGAAAGTCTGTACGTAGGTCTCTACATACCTGCTAGCTGTTTCGTTTTTCTAAGTAACCAAAGAGTCTCACGTATCTTTTGAAAGTGTAAACAAATGAATAACTCACACAAATCTCCCTATAATTTCAGTGAGAAATGTTCACTATTAAATAATTTACAGGCCAAATTATGCCAGTCCTTCGCTTCCCATCAGACCACTGTGACATTCACTCATAACACCATATAATATCTGATTTCTTCTCTATTATATGTTGTGAGATGATTCTGTATGTATGTATGTATGGGTAAATCAACTCTTTTTGTAACTATGGAAGGAAAACGCAAAATTTGCTCCAGTAAATCAGAAATTACATAAAATTCAGCAGCTTGAAAAGTAAATAAAAAATATATATAAAATTTAATGTAATTTCCGATTTACTGGGGTAAATTTAGCGTTTCCCTTTCAGGCAGAGTTACAGAAACAGTTGATTTACCCATACATGACTACAGAATCGTCTTAAGACATTGTAAAAAAAAAAAATCCGATATTGTATGGAGGTATTCTGGGCGAACATCAGAGTGGTCTGATTGGAAGCCGAAAAACCGATGTATTTTGCCCTTCTAATGATTTAATAATAAACATTTCTCACTTAGATTATAGGTGGAGATGTGGGTTACTCCTTTGTGTAAAATATCAAAAGAAACGTGAAACTCTTTCTGATTACTTAAAGCTACTTGAAATTCTTCCATTCTTGTAATTTGCTCATTGTAGACTCAGCGTGTGTTCCCGCCTCTTCCGGAATGCACCACTATAGGACTTAGTTATGTCTGGGGTTCATTGTCTTATCATTTCTTGTCATTTAAAGCAGTTATGATATATATATATATATATATATATATATATATATATATATATATATATATATATATATATATATATATATATATATATATATATATATATATATATTATTTTATGAAGCAATCTAGAGGAACCTTAATATATTTTTATTTCATTAACAAGTTGTTATGATAAGCATATACCAAAATGATGTGCTTTGTGATGCTCTCATTGCCAAAGAAGTGTATTAGTATTATTTTGTGTTCAGAAGTGGACTTTATGGATTTTGTCTTATATAAGGTCTTTGACCTATGTAGTATACTGGGAATCCGAATGTGCAGCAAACACAGCAAACAAAGCATTGAGTCGTAACATCAGTTTATTCCCTAAAGTGTTTCGGCCTGAAATACAATGCTTTCTTAACACTACACACATTTAACGTTTGGGAATCATTATCCTCAGCAGGAATCAGCATACAAACAAATTAACTAAATTCCACATATAATTGCCACTCATAATACTCTCAATTGAAATTGCATGAAAGTACTCACTTCAGGTGGGGGGGTGGGGAGGGTTGTACGATCCGGACCTGAAATTTATTTATTTTTTCTTGTTATTTAGAACAGTTATTATATATATATATATATATATATATATATATATATATATATATATATATATATATATATATATATATATATATATATATATATATATATATATATATATATATATATATATAAAATTCTGATAGACCTATATCTTTCCTGTAATGTGGGGACCAGAACTGCACAGTGTAGTCTAGATGATGTCTGATCAGCGCCAAGTATAACTTTAATATTACTTCTGCCATTCTACTTTTAACGTAAAGCCGAGACCAACATTATGGTGGATATTTTTAAGATCTGTTGGGGTGTCCTGCAAGGGGACCCACGCCGATGACGTGGCCCTTACGGCATCCACTCGCATAGGTCTCCAGGCGTCAATAGATGCCCTGGTTGAAGGGGCCGGAGCGGTGGAGCTGGAAGCTGGCCACAATAAATATGCCACACTTAACATCGTGGCTGATAAACGGCGTAAACGGTGGCTGGTCGACACCTCGTCCAGCTTCACCGCAGGAGGTATCGCCCTCAAATGTATGCAGCCTGGGCAGACATATAAGTACCTAGGTCTCGAGATTGGGCCGACAAAGGGTACCGCTGAACCTCCCTCAAGAGTGGGATGCATAAGAGGCTGGCCGCGTCTGCGGATGGCAGGGTGGCCGGGATCGGCGGGGGCTTGTTGCAGACCTCTAGCACAAGCGCTAGGGAGATGCGAGCTGCTGCGGCTGAGCTTCATCATGACCAGCTCTATGGCTCTGTCGATGACGTCTAAAAATGAGTTTTAATA
The DNA here is from genome assembly GCF_035594125.1 of Scylla paramamosain. Classification (NCBI taxonomy): domain Eukaryota; kingdom Metazoa; phylum Arthropoda; class Malacostraca; order Decapoda; family Portunidae; genus Scylla; species Scylla paramamosain. The sequence continues at coordinate 6,587,844 of NC_087184.1, forward strand.
CCCTATTTACCCTGTTTCTGGCCTTTATGCATTGTTTTCCTAGACGAAGTTCAGAGCTAACTATAACTCCTAAGTCTTTCTCGTAGCCTGTACCTACCAGAGTTTCGTTGTTTAGTGTGTACCTACTGTGTGGGTTTCCTCTACCTTCGCTAAATACTTTGCATTTGTTGATATTAAACTGCATTTGTCATCTGTCCGTCCATTCATTTATCCTATCTCAGTCTTCGTGCAAGGCGATGGCATCCGATTCTGACTTAATTAATATACCTATCTTTGTGTCATCCACAAATTTACTAACGTCACTACTAATTCCACTATCCAAGTCATTCATATATATATATATATATATATATATATATATATATATATATATATATATATATATATATATATATATATATATATATATATATATATATATATATATATATATATATATATATATATATATATATATATATATATATATATATATATATATATATATATATATATATATATATATATATATATATATATATATATATATATATATATATATATATATATATATATATATATATATATATATATATATATATATATATATATATATATATATATATATATATATATATATATATATATATATATATATATATATATATATATATATATATATATATATTAAAAATAACAATGGCCCTAATACTGATCCCTGTGGCACCCCACTAATTACATGATCTCACTCGGATTTAAAGCCTTTTTTTTTATGCAGGAGGGACACTGGCTAAGGGCAACAAAAATCCCCCCCCCCCAAAAAAAATGCCCACTGAGATGTCAGTCCCAGAAAAGGGTCCAAGGCGGGAATAAATAATCGAAGGGTAATTGTCTTGAAACCTCCCTCTTGTAGGAATTCAAGTGATAGGATGGTGGAAATACAGAGGAAGGCAGGAAGTTCCAGAGTTTACCAGAGAAAGGGATGAATGACTGAGAATACTGGTTAACTCTTGCATTACAGAGGTGGACAGAATAGGGGTGAGAGAAAGGAGAAATTCTTGTGCAGTGAGGCCGCGGGAGGAGGGAAGGCATGCAGTTAGCAAGATCAGAAGAGCTGTTATCATGAAAATAGCGGTAGAAGACAGCTAGAGGTGCAACATTGCGGCGATGAGAGAGAGGCTGAAGACAGTCAGTTAGAAAAGAGGAGTTGGAGACACGAAAAGCTTTTCATTCCACCCTGTCTAGAAGAGCGGTATGAGTGGAACTCTCCAGACATGTGAAGCATACTCCATAAATGGACGGATAAGGCCCTTGTACAGAGTTACCAACTGGGGGGGATGACAAAAACTGGCGGAGACGTCTCAGAACACCTAACTTTATAGAAGCTGTTTTAGCTAGAGATAAGATGTGAAGTTTCCAATTCAGATTATAAGTAAAGGACAGACCGAGGATGTTCAGGGGGACAGTTGAGTGTCATTGAAGAAGAGGGGATAGTTGTCTTTAAGGTTGTGTCAAGTTAATAGATGGAGGAATTGAGTTTTTAAGGCAAAGAACAATACCACGTTTGCTCTGCCCCAATCAGAAATACCACAGCAGCAATAGAACGGTCAGAAAGGAAACTTGAGATGAAGTTACAGAGAGAAGGATGGAAGCCGTAGGAGATTAGTTTGGAAATCAAAGCTTTGTACCAGACTCTATCAAGAGCTTTTGATATATCCAAGGCAACAGCAAAAGTTTCACTAAAATCTCTAGAAAAGGATGACCAAGACTCAGTAAAGAAAGCCAAAAGATCACCAGTAGAGAGGCCTTGACGGAACCCATACTGACGATCAGATAGATGGTTGTGAAGTGATAGATGTTTCAGAATATTCTTGTTGAGGATAGATTCAAAAAGTTATAGTTAGCTCTGAACTTCGTCTAGGAAAACAATGCATAGAGGCCAGAAACAGGGTAAATAGGGTATTAGGATTCGTTTTTAGACGTCATCGACAGAGCCATAGAGCTGGTCACGATGAAGCTCAGCCGCGGCAGCTCGCATCTCCCTAGCGCTTGTGCTAGAGGTCTACAACAAGCCCCCGCCGATCCCGGCCACCCTGCCATCCGCAGACGCGGCCAGCCTCTCATGCATCCCACGCTTGAGGGAGGATCAGCGCGACCCTTTGTCAGCCCAATCTCGAGACCTAGGTACTTATATGTCTTCCCTGGCTGCATACATTTGAGGGCGATACCTCCTGCGGTGAAGCTGGACGAGGTGTCGACCAGCCACCGTTTACGCCGTTTATCAGCCACGATGTTAAGTGTGGCACATTTATTGTGGCCAGTTTCCAGCTCCACTGCTCCGGCCCCTTCAACCAGGGCATCTATTGACGCCTGGAGACCGACGCGAGTGGATACCGTAAGGGCCACATCATCGGCGTAAGCGACACAGCCGAGGTCATACCCGGCTAGACGCACCTCTACGTGTGCCGGGAGAGAGGACAGAGCCCAGTCCAACGTGATGTTAAAAAGATAGGGTGAAAAGGGGTCCCCTTGCAGGACACCCCTACAGATCTTAAAAATATCAACCATAATGTTGGTCTCGGCTTTACGTTAAAAGTAGAATGGCAGAAGTAATATTAAAATTATACTTGGCGCTGGTCAGACCTCATCTAGACTACGCTGTGCAGTTCTGGTCCCCACATTACAGGAAAGATATAGGTCTATCAGAATTATATATATATATATATATATATATATATATATATATATATATATATATATATATATATATATATATATATATATATATATATATATATATATATATATATATATATATATATATATATATATATATATATATATATATATATATATATATATATATATATATATATATATATATATATATATATATATATATATATATATATATATATATATATATATATATATATATATATATATATATATATATATATATATATATATATATATATATATATATATATATATATATATATATATATATATATATATATATATATATATATATATATATATATATATATATATATATATATATATGAGACGAAAAGCTTTTGATTCCACCCTGTCTAGAAGAGCAGTATGAGTGGAACCTCCCCAGACATGTGAAGCATACTCCATACATGGACGGATAAGACCCTTGTACAGAGTTAGCAGCTGGGGGGTGAGAAAAATTGGCGGAGACGTCTCAGAACACCTAACTTCATAGAAGCTGTTTTAGCTAGAGATGAGATGTGAAGTTTCCAGTTCAGATTATAAGTAAAGGATAGACCGAGGATGATCAGTGTAGAAGAGGGGGACAGTTGAGTGTCATGGAAGAAGAGGGGATAGTTGTCTGGAAGGTTGTGTCGAGTTGATAGATGGAGGAATTGAGTTTTTGAGGCATTGAACAATACCAAGTTTGCTCTGCCCCAATCAGAAATTTTAGAAAGATCAGAAGTCAAGTGTTCTGTGGCTTCCTTGCGTGATATGTTTACCTCCTGAAGGTTTGGACGTCTTTGTACCTATAGTGTGTGTAATTCACAACTACCCTTACTGCAGACCACTATGGAGACTCCTATTCTTTATAAATGGGCCAGGCCATATGGCCAGTAATGACTCACTTATCCCCTGGATAATTAATATCCTGCCTTATTCTCCTCCAAATATCAGAGCATGTCTCAGTCCGTTTGCTCCTTCCAACTGGTTCCTAATGATTGTGTGCGAGAAAGTGCGGTTGCGACACACGGACATACGAACGCCTGCCCACACACCGCTCCCCGCGCGGTCTTTACTTGAATAAAACACTTTACTTTTAGAAATTCTACTGATTAAACGAATAGGGCTAAATGAATATTGATTATTTCTTTGTCAAGTGAAAACCTTCTGCTGTAAACTACGTGAGACTCAAACTGACTGAGCAAATAAATACAGGGTAAATTAATCGGGGAAGGAGAGTCTCTGGGGATGGAGGTTCTCATGGTAAGTTTATGGCAGAGAGCGGCCACTCTTCATCATACATTTGGTATTCGTATTCTCTCTCTCTCTCTCTCTCTCTTTCTTCTTGTTCATTATCATTCTTTTCTCATGTGCTTTTATTTTCTTCATATTATGTTTCTTCATCTTGCTGTACATTACAGTATGCATAAACCACTTTTTTTTTTTTTTTTTGTAAGAATAAAAAGTTGCTAACAAATATACATGTAGTGAATAATATTTTTCATACAATGTATTTTCGTAACACGTTTTGCTATGAATTATGCCTTAGAAAATGCATCTAAATCACAGAACACTATGTTTTCATTATTTTCCTGTTAAATATACATGTCTAGTGTATGTAACTCAGTGGTAGTGATAAATCTTTTTCCTTCCAGTAATGGTATGGTGCAGCACTAGCTAACATATAATAGTAGTCACATGTGTAGCCTATTTTATAAGGGAACCCTGTGAATATTGATCAAGAAAAACCATTAATTGTTTTGATGATTGTTGTTAATATATATATATATATATATATATATATATATATATATATATATATATATATATATATATATATATATATATATATATATATATATATATATATATATATATATATAAGACCGTGCACTGCCGGTTATGGCATCATATGAGGCAATTAATTCCCCAATTAAGTTTGTCACCTCCCGGGGGGAACAACTGCTTCATAGCATGCCATAATTGGTAATGCACTGTTTTGGTTGCCAATCATCATGACAACTTGTTTCCCACAATGTTAATGGGCTGCCTTGTGAGGAGGAAAACTACTATTATGACTACTATTGTATACTAGTACTATACCTACCGAATGTAGTGGACAATTGGAATGACAATGGATTACTAGAATTGAAAGTGAATATAAATACAATGTTAAAACTACATTGGTATTAATGTTTGTGCCAGTATTGGGCCAATACATGTTTATAATGGACACTGGAACAGTACTGGATGACACACATTGGCCAGCAATGGTACTGATGTGTGGCCGTTAAGAGCCCAGTGTACAAACGGAAAATGGAAATATACTAGTCCTATTGGACTAGTATATAGGAAGGTAAGTTTGCTAACTTTATAGCCCGGTCCCACAGAACTATGGATGAAATACGAATGAATCAAGGATGCCAATTTTGCTGGGTTCCAGCCGTCCGCAAGCATCCGCAACAAAAATGCACTTTTTCCGCAATACTGTGCGGATATGAACCGTATGAATTACACATGTATTGAGAATGTGTCGCTGATGTATTACGAACAAAAGCGGAAAGCACTGCGGAAGCCGTCTGGGGGTGAGAAATACCGTTATATCAGGCCGGATGTATTGCAAGTATTGCGGGTATAAAACGGATACAGTGCGGAAAAATAGCGTATTTTTTTGCGTATGTATTGCGAAAGCAGAGCGGACTCATTGCAAACAAAGCGGAAGAATAGCGAATGCGTCGCGGAAGCATGGATGATGTAGAGCGGATGTATCTCGGAGACGGCGGATGCTCTGCGCATGTGCGGCATTTCGGTTGCGGAGGCTAAAACAGGGCGGGTGCTCCGTTTCTAACCAGTACGCCAGTACCCCAGCTCCAGTCTTCTGCCAATCCAGGGTCTGACCTAGATCGATCTTGACCGTCTTTATCGTCTTCTTTCCTGGAGCACTTGCAAGAGTTGTGCAACAAGAGTTGTTGTTGGGTGAAAGTAACAATCAGACGGCATCTTTGAGAGTCCATGGTATATAGGTGTATACTCCTCCAGAACCAGATGACAATTGACGTGAGTCCAGTTCTGGCTCAATTTATATACAATCTTGGGTTATCCATTCGCTATTGGTTCGCAAATTATACGCTATGTATTTGGAATGCATTCTTATAATTCGTAGTATGGATGTGCTAGGTACGCTATACATTCGGTATACATACACGATACATACGCTCCCATTCCGCTACGAACACGCAATTACCCATGAGTTGCGGTTAAAGGCCGAACACAGGAAATAACACTGGATGTATTGCGTATGGATTGTGTATTTATTGCGAATGTATTACGAATCCCATCCGCAACCAAAATTTTGTGCAGTATAAAAATCTGGGAGCGGAAGAAACACCCATTGCGAATGCATTGGGAACATGTGCGGAGGTTGGACAATTGATTTCAGCATGAATGACGAATACTGAGTATGTTTGGCGAATGCCTACCAATTTCGTTCGTAATTCAGTCGCAATTCACCCGCAAGGCCTGTGGGACCGGGTCTTTAGACCGTTAGTTGCTTTCAACGGAAAACAACACTGGTCCAGTAGAAATCCAATATGTCTGTGTTTACTGGAGGGGCATAGCTAGGACAAAGGACTCACTAATATGAGATTTATAATATTCAATGGGTTGGTGTCAATTTTGCCTCCCTTAATGGAGACTTATAATGTCTGAGCTACGCATGGCTGTGCCAAGATTCATCCCCAGGCCCTGATGACATACCATACTTCTTTTTTCGCAACAAGTTCGATGAAGCGTTTACCTTTTTACCTTTATAACTTTATTTGGAATACCGGCGATTTTCCATCTTTTTGGGATGTTGCTGCAATTATCGGCATTCCAAAACGCTGGAAAAGATCATCAGTAAGCGGCCAATTACCGTCCAGTTTCCTTAACATCATGTATTTGTAAATTGCTGAAAAAGATGGTAAATGGTAGGCTTAAATGGTACTTGGAGAGAGGGAATTACCTGTCACCTGTTCAGCACAGTTTTAGGAAAAAGAGGTCTACTTGTCACCTGTTCAGGACGGTTTTAGGAAAATGAGGTCTACATATGATGCTCTTTTATCTCTAGAATCTTCACTAGTAAACAGAATCATTTCACAGTATTTCTTTTATGTCGAGGTAGCATATGACATAGCTTGGTGCCACGGCGTTTCCCTCAGTCTTTTTGAGTTCCGTCTCCGTGGCCGACTCCCTGTTTTTATACAAGTTTTTATCTTAGTTTTTTTTTTTTTTTTTTTCTTTTATGGGTACGGATTGGGGGCATTCTGTTTAGTGTGCCACAAGGTGTGTCTGATGTGTCTGATGGTGTACCACAAGGAAGTATACTGTCATATTGTTTGCTGTTGCAATAAACAATGTGATTAGTGTACTTCCAGACGGAGTCCGTGGTTATTTATATGTAGACGACTTATCAATCTCCTTAATACCAATCCCCACTAATTGAAAGAAAGATGCAATTAGCAATTAGCAATTGGATTTCCCGGTGGACTGAGATGCGGGGTTTTTGCTTCTCAGCTTCAAAAACTGTTGCTATGCATTTTTGCCGTCTCCGTGGTGTTCCCTCTGACAGAGAGGAGAATCGCTTTCGGGGTCTTATGTTTGACAGACGGCTTACCTGGGTGCCCCATTTTAAA
>NC_087184.1:6600219-6632719 GCF_035594125.1 Scylla paramamosain
TGGAGGCCCAGGCTGTAGATTAGTGGGGGTTGGGAAGGGGGGTGATTCATGACGGCGACATCAGGGGGGTGGGTAGGGGGGGGGAGGGCGGGGGGGGACGGTGACGGCGACACTGACGGAGAAGAGGTGAGGGGGCGTGCGTCCTTATGCTTCGGCGACGATGGAATGACTAATGAATCAATGATGGTGGGCGGAAAATAATTGAATGAAAAGGGGGTGGAGGGGGGGAGGGGAGGGGGGGGGGGGAGACTGGCGGCCAGACGTGGCAGCCGCCCGCCACACACGCGTGGTTAGGGGACTCTGACGGTGCTTGCCATAGAAGTCGCCTCACCCATCCTCCACCCCCATATGGTCAAGGTCGTTGCGACTGCCCACGAGGTCCCGCGGGGGGGGGGGTGTGGACTGGCGGCCAGACGTGGAAGTCGTCCACGCACATGCGTGGTTAGGGGGACTCTGACGGCGCTGCCATGGAAGTCGCCCTTTCCCTTTCATTCACGGAATCCTGGAGGGTGGGATGACTGAGTGTTACCATTGCGTGTTCCCTCCGACACCTCAGTACATTCCAAGGTTGCCACCGCTGGATGGTCAAGGTCGGGTGGAAGGGAATGGGGTGGGGGGGGGAGGACCGCACGTGTCAGGAAAGTGGCAGGCGATGTCCGCCAGGTCCCATGCGGCCTTACGCCGCCAGGAGTCATGCAGTTTTTTTTTTTTTTTTTTTTTTTTTGGCGGGAACGGGAAGTTGAGGGCTTAGAATGGACCGCCACGTGGACGTCACGCGCTAGTTGCCCGCGCGGATCCTGGACAGTCTGGGTGGCGAGACTTGCCATCACGCGTTCCCTCCGACATCTCAATACATCCCCTATGGTCAAGGTCGTCGCGACAGCCTCACGAGGTTCCGTTACCTGTCCATCGTTTTTACCTGGAGGAAGCGTCTGTGACAGCCAGGGCGGAGTGGCGGCCTTTTCCACTTTCACCGACCGCCAGCGGCGTGGCTGACGTAATACTTATGCCGGATGGTCACCTTATTATTATTATTATTATTATTATTATTATTATTATTATTATTATTATTATTATTATTATTAGAAAGGTTATGCAGAGTCGATGGAACATTTTATTTTTTATTAGAACAAATACAGCTCATTGCTTATTAGGGCAAATACATCTCTTTCATTCAAAACATTTGCGAATTGAAGGCGAAGAGATCATCGTCATCGCTGTCAATGACGGGCGTAGTTTTAATAACTCTAGGAAGCAGCTTCTTACGAGGGGCGGCTGGAGCAACGGGGAGTTTTGGTGTGCTGTCGTCCTCTGGCGTGTTAGGGGGAATATTCTTTTTATTTCCTGCGACTTCTTCTTCACCTCCTGACCCTCTTTGCCGCCTACTGTCGACTCATCTGACCGTTGCGGCTGTGCTTCGGTCGGAGGTGGCATCAGCGACTCCTGAGGTGGCGGAATCGACTGCGATGCCGGCTGCTGCTGTTGCGACTCCTGTCCTGATGGAGCGCCAGGAGGTGGGCTGGCCGGCAGTGGCGACATGTCGTCATCACTAAAGATCAATTTCTTCTTTGCATGTTCTGACATTTTCTCCACATTGACATCCTCATGCTCACGGCTTCGCTTACCTCCAGCATCGCCCAGATAGATATCAAAGCGGAAAGAGATGCGTTCTGTAACAGACAAGAAAAAAAAAAAAAAAAAAAAAAAAAAAAAAAAAAAAAAAAAACGATGAGAACAATGGAAAAGTTTTTATTTCCCCTTCCACTCTCCCTCTTCTTATTCATTGGCAAAGAACGTTAATGTAATTTACAATTGTGAAGATGTCAGATGCCGTGCAAGGTAATGGCGTACTCACCCGCAGTTCTCAAGATGAAACGTTTGTTAGCTTGCTCCATTCTTGGAGATGAGGCTTCGACGTCCGACTGGGTTGAGAGGTGATGGCGAAGTGACGCTTATCCGTCAGCAATTACCCCATATTGACCCCCTTTCCCATCCCCACCCCCACCCCCAATCTACCTTATTACCGCTTTACAGATGTTACGACATCTCGCCCGGCTGCCGGCTGGGCAAAACGTAGGCATGCAATGCGGCATATTACGAAATATTACGTATGCCATACGAGTAATTTTTTTGTCATTATATAGATATTGATGCTTTTTGAAGGTGGCGTGAATAATGCACATTGCACGTTTTAATGTATGCCAACTCAGTAAAAGGCAAAAGAACATGCAATAAATGCCACACACGAGGGAATTCAACCCCTGAAGTCGATAATTTAATGTGCTAATTTTCATATGTGGACAAGTTTGCATAAAATGATGTAAGACAGCGGAATTGTATTTGGGATGCAAGTTATAGCTATCGTAATAGCCTATGGTCTGACTTTGAAAATTAAGATAAACAGTAATCCAGTGGCCCATGGTCTTTGAGTCACTCAATGTATTTAGAATGAAAACGGATGGCCTCACCTGTTTTCTGGCAAGATTTATCAGATCTGTCACATCGATCGCCCAAGATGCCTGCTAGACCGGCCTGTATTTCACGTGCATTCATGACGGCTTATGCGCGGACAATGCAGCGAACGTGACGATAATGATCAATTTCTATGACGCCAGTAGTGTCGGCGAAAAACATTATGACGCGGTTGTGATTACGTCCCTTGGCAAACGACAGATTAATTCTTAGATTTCCTGATTTATCCAGAGGGATGGCATTGTGCACGTCCTCCGTCACAAAGTTAAAGAAACATACTGTCCGACCTTTATTAAATGCATCAAATGTTAGGGAATTACACATGTCCAATCCTAGTGACTCAAGGTTCGTGTAAAACAATTTTGACGCGTGATGCGGGAAAGAGCTGCGAACGTTATAAATGGTCGCCCCGTTCACGGTGATATGTACATGTGACAGATCGGCGTGTTGAAAATATAAACCATTCTTATCAATTACGCCTTGTAAGCTGTCCATATCAACTATTGCCATGGTCAAATTTTGAGGTATGATTTGCGCGAAAGGTAATTCGGCAATCAAAGACGTTTGATTGGCGGCTAACACATACGTTTTATTGAGCGTTCTATTAAAAGTGTATTGCATTGGATTTCGAGTCAAGGAGTTATTTAACGATTCTAAGGCGGGCGGATGTGGCGTGACGCGGTCAACCCATAACTTAGCCATCTCGAGCTTAAATTTGAAACTGCTGGCATCTTGGTGTGAATTAAGAATCCATGTTTTGTTAGCCAATTCTAATCGAATTCTCACATCAACAGAGTCAAGCAGATAAGCGTCCAGACTTGATATATCCGATAACAAAGGCGCAGTCATCGAAATGCCGTGCGTTTTACAATCTTTCATCATTTTTTTCTCGTCTTTATTCCCTCCCGTGAAATAGTCTTCATCAAATTTATTGATTATGCCTTTTGATCCATCATAATCGCGGTGGTAGAAGGCGACGCGACCGATAGAGTCAATTTTATCCTGAGGGATTGTTGTAATCATTTTAATGAAGGCGTGATAGTTGAACAAAGAGGATGACTCCACAAGCTGTTCGTTGAAATAACAAGCGCATGACTTAAACATCGTATTATTCAAACCATTACTAAAAACGACGTGATCGTCATCGTCTAGTGGCGCGCCGTCTGCCTTCGTCGCGCTAACTCGCAATTCTAGAGACAGCGTTGATAGATCCAAAAATTGCCCTGGAATACCAGGCAGTCTAAATTCAATGTAAGGATCGTTGATCCCCGCATGATTATTAGCATTTGCGTCTAAATTAACGGGTAATACGTCCAACTTTCCCCTCGCAGCGACTAACGATTCGATGGTATGCAAGCGATTCACCCGCGGAAAGTTCTCACTCACAGCCGTCAGATTGCTCAGATTGCTCAGGGGGGTGGAGGTCGCTCCACCCTGCACATCCGGACCGTAATGAGTCATCTTTGCGACTAAGCTAAATATTGAAGATATCTGCTTTATAGCAAGTCTTTCTTTTCAGTTGCCTGGTTGGTGGTTTTCTCTTTTTTTTTTTTTTTTCCGACTCCAACTTTCCTCTTTTTCATTACTCGTCCGCCTCGAACTATCCTTTCCCCCACACCCTTCACGGCTGCAACACCTCTATTTCTTAATGATTCGCGAAGTCGCTTCCCTTCTAAAACATCTGTTAATAAACCTTTTCCCATTTGGAGCGCTTCGGGTGCTACAGTGCGCATGAGAAAGGGAATTTCTCTTTTAGCAAAGCCACTCAAAACGGAAAATAGACCGCCACCTCTTCTTGAATGGGGTGGAATAAAAACCCGGATGTCGTCTAAACCTCCACCTTTGCTTTGCGTAAAAAGCAAGTCGTATTCCGCTCGAGTGGGAGGTGTGAACGCTCTCGTCATGATGGTTGTCACGTCATGAATAAGACGTCGAGCATAATCACCGGCTATTTATTTCTGTCTGATATGCTGCTCCCGCCATGATCAAAATAAATAATAACGGTCACCCCAATTAAGGAATACATTTATACTCGATTTGTCAAACACACATCAACTTTATTTTAAAATTTACATGATATAGTTATTCAGACTTCCTCACCAGAATAGTTTCAACTCCAAAAGGTTGAAGTCGCTGCGCCAGCCCTTCCACCATAGGCAGGTAATTATTCCTCCACTCATCCTGGCAGCGACCTCTACATCCCAGTCCTTCCGGAATAATAATTTGCTCTACTTCAGCGTTCGCCATGGCTAGCAGGGCAATCTTTTTCAGGCAATTCTGGAAGTGTTGACGTCGATTCACGCTTGTATCCATCTTGAGTCCTTCCACGTAAGGCAAATCCTTCGACGTCGCGATTGCCTGTCGCGCCTTCTCGTTTCCCTCGACGGCCTCGCCCCAACCATACTGAGTCACGCAGGCCACCAGGTGAGGGAGATTTACGCTTCCTGTGAGAGGCGCGTGGATAATGATACGTCCTGGGTCATCTCTCGTGTCTGCCGTGGCCCGATGAAGCGAGTAGAGTCTCTTTCTAGCTGCATGTGTATTCTCGTATGGGTAAATCGTTTTGAGATCCCGCGCAATCCCACTCGGTTCGGTGGAGACGGCATTTACTGAATAAATGATATAACAGCGGCGGTCGCGGAAGATGCCATCGGTCAGCTTGCCCTCGACCACCTTCATCTTGACGAGTAATTGAAGGGCTGATCCACACGTTGAACCCTCTGTGAGGGGAGTGAGGGGGAAATGTGACATCGCGGACCTTTATTCGCACGTATTGGTCGATATTACACCTTCTGCGTAGTAGAATTTATTCATTCAAATTGACGCAGGTGTTATTTTTTTTTCCTTTGTTGGTGGGAAGGGATGGAGGGCGGGGAACGTATTATTTATTAGGGGATGTGGGTTAGGGGGGGTGAACCTTTTTTTGACCATAACCCTCATCAATTATCCATCCGTGGGCCTGCACCCCTGACGCGCCTAACACGTGCTCTCATGTATTATTGATGTACTTACTCGTTTACAGAGTAAGATGGGGAGCTTTCTCATTTAATATGCTTCCCAGATGTCACCGACCCCGCCACCTATCAGTTTACTTCGTTGAGTCGTATTTCTGATGGCATCCGCGGGGAGTTGCGCCATGCGAAGTAGCAGTGATAATAATGGACGCTTATCGGGTGAAAGTCTTTTCGCGGCCCCCTTTTCGTGACCGAGTACTCGTATGAGATCAAACACGCTTATGCCAGAAAATGGTGGAAGTAAATTACCGCGCTCATCCCATGAAATCCCAGGTTTACCCTCCAATAATTTCAAGAGAGATAAACCATATTCTCTAAAGGAAGGAGGAACGGCAACTCGAATCAAATCATCCAAGGGTGGATTGACAGGTGCGCGTGGTGGTGGCGCCACGGTGGCGGTGTCGGGGAGGGCGGCGGCCGGCAGCGGAAGTGAAGTTTTTTTTTTTTCTTGACTTGTTTTGACGTGAATCGGTGCTGAGTTGCGCTGTCGGTCGGTTTAAACTTACACCTCTCGGCAACTGAGACGGGAACTAAACAATATTCTTTCATCTCTGTAGTAAACTTGTTATTGCCGACACGGCTATCGGGAGTAACGCGGCCAATATGCTGCCACCTCGTTTGGAGATTAGAATGGCTTTCTTCTTGTACACGGGCGTCTTCTTCAAGGCTACAGTGCGAATATCACTCTTGAATTTTTTCAGGCGGTTAATGATGGTATCATCGTCCGTCAGGCGTCTCTTCAAAAAGTTGGCGAATATTTCCGAGATGCAATTGACTTCGCGCTTATTCAAACTTTGCAAGACCTGCTTCCGCAATTTAGGGGTGACGTGCGAGAGGAGAAAAACCAAATCCTTGTACTTCAATATCAATGGTTTTTCCTCATCCATATCTTATACTAAGTCCTCCGCATCTATCCAGCTGTCAAATTTATCTGGATACCCACGCCAGTGGACGAAGTACTTTCTCTTACCTCGCTCGACCTTCGATCGTAATATATCGACCTGGTAATGTGAGGGAAGAGAGGACTTGATTAATTCTTCCCTGTAGAAAGCGCCGGTCACGTCCTCCCCCGCCAAATCCCTTATGAAATAAATAGGGATTTTATGTGAGTAATCCACACGACTTATCTTAAAAAGCTCCTCGGTATTGTTGACGGTATAACCCTTATTGAATTTAAATTGCGTTCGGGAAGCACGTTGCAAGCGAGCGTACAATGTCTCCCACGTCTAATTTATGACTGACAACTTTCTTTCCCCTTGGCCGATTTAAATACATTCGTTTAAATTGCTTCCTGACTTGTGACAGCTCGCGGAGGCGGTGAACCTGAGCCGGCGTTTGGTTGCCGCCCAAACCGCGGTGTGGGGTGTGATTGTACGTATTTATTAGGGTGGGCAAGACGTTAATATACGTCAGTGTGTTGTTCTGCGTGAGATATTTATATATTTTTGTCTTTATGGTTCGGATGACTCTTTCTGCCAAACTCGCCTTTGTTTCACGCGAGTAATTGGAATACAAGGTAATACCTTTCAAAGTTAGATATTTTTTCACTGCTTGATTATAAAATTCGGATCCCTGATCGGTAAAAAGACGCGACACGCCTGTAAAACTCCCCGACTCTAGAACTTTTTTCAGCGCTTGCAGGCTACTGTGTCCGGATTTACTTGTCAGCGTTGCCACTTTCAAGTATCTGCTGAAAACGTCCAGGCAAAACATGATGTATCGGACGCCGCCATTGTGTCTGTGCAGCCTCGCAAAATCAGCCATATCGCAAGTTAAAATGACGGACGGTTTAGGAGCGAGAATTTTTCGTCGCGGAAAACGTTTCAGTGTCGGCTTGTGAAGCGTATAAGTGCGGTTGCCCTGCAGAAATGCCCTCACATCGCGGAGTGTTAGATTCTTATCTCTTTTCTTCCCCTCTCTGTAGAGTGCTTGCACACCTCCTAAAGCCGCAGGATTCGTCATATCCCGGTAAAGTTCGTCCAAAACGGCGTTCATAGCAGATAGACTTTCTCACAGGGCGGCTCATCCACAATATTCGTGCGCAGTTGAATTTCTTCGGGTGCGTTCGGGGATAAATCACACAACAAATAACCGTGATCTCGTCTAAGCACGACATTTTTATAAATTTCCACAAAGTGTTTGGCGCGCTCCCTTCCATAAAGTTGCCTGCCCAGACATTCAATTTGATATATATCTCTGTTTTTCATAAGAATGTAATGTGAGGCATTTAAAGTTATCGTTCTAGCATACTTTCCGGGGAAAAAGACATTCTGTGCTATCATTATAACTGACAAATTTTTATGTCTCCCTTTGGTGAAAGCCTCTGCTATCGTTTGAGAATTGCCAGCCGTGAGGAAATTGTCATCTAATATCAGGAGTGTGTGCGTTTGCGGGTCGGCGTATGGACTGTCATCATCCATCACGGGATCAATAATTTTCTCATGCACTTCGACCTTATCTTGAAAAGGGGAATTCTGCTGCAGCGAATGCGATGAGACGCCACAAATGATAATTCTGTTAAATCCATGCTGATATTTCTCTATAATTTTATTGCAGAGGTGTGTTTTGCCGGAATTTGTATAACCTGCAACAATTACGCGTGCAGGATATCTGAAGAGATTCAGCATCTCTTCGCTAAATGTCTTGTCCAGAGGGTTTCTAAAAGACGCTACGATATGTTTACAGTATTTATTGCTGAACCTTTATTTACATGGTCATGTAGGTAACAGCATAACTAAACTCCCAGCTGCATCCTCATCCCTGCCTTCTAATTATGACGTGGATCTCCCCCGACCCACACCTCTTCCTCAACCTCCTCCTCCCTCTCCTTAACCTACCAAAGTACAAATGTTCTTACATTACCTCCTCTTCTTCCGCCTCCTCCTCCTCATCCTCCTTATCCCACGTGGACAGTACAAATGTTCTTACAGCACATGAACAAAATCCCCTTTCATTCCTCTCCTTAACCCCACACTCAAAACAAATGTTCTTACATTACATGAATGGCAGCTGCTAGCGGCCGCGGTCTCTCTCAACCCTTAATTATGACGTGAATAATGTCATGGAATGCCACTCCCGATCACGTCACAGCCCACTCATTAACCCATCCTTCACCTCCCCCTCTTCCTTAGCCTACGTGGTCAGTGCAAATGTTCTTTTTTTTACATTACATGAAGGGCGGCTGCTAGCAGCTGCGTCCCCTCTTTCTCTACCCCTTAATCACGATGTGAATAATGTCGTGGAAAGTCTCTCCCGATCACGCCACAGACCACTCATTATCCCATCCTCCCCCTCCCCATCCCCCTCTTCCTCTTCCACCTCCTCCTCCTCCTCCTCCTCTTCCTCATCCACCTCCACCTCCCCCACATCCACCGCCACCTCCTCTTCCATCTCATTCTCCACATCTCTTTCCCGCAGATCATTGTCGGGGTGATAATACGCCCTTGAGGTGTAGCCATCGACGTGAAAGCGCTTGTCGTCAAAATGTGACAACGTACGCTTTCGCATACGAGTGGTACAAATTTGTCCTTTCACATTCCTGATATTATAGCAATCTACCATCCCACATGCGACATTATTAAGTGTTTCCCTATACTGCCGATGCAATATATTTTGCTGAAGGTGAGTTGGAATGCCTTTACCTCGAGATACTTGCTTGTCATCTTCCAACAGCAGCGAATACATCTTTGGCTTTAATATAATCGCCTCTTTGATGAGCGTGGATCCGGTTTCAGATTTCAGCAAGCCTAGTTGACCCTTCCGCTCCCCATTAAAACACGGGTGATCTGAAGCAAAGTTACTGGTGTCGAGAAAATTTGCCATGGGTCCATGTTTCAGTTCATCATTTAAGTTTGTAGGTATGTGCAGACTGAAAATGAAACTGTCAGTATCTTCATAAGCTAATTTAGCTCTCTCCCCATAATTAGCTTTGATGACACGATACCAAAAGTTGTACATGTACTTCTTTGCCACTTCTAAAATATGGTATCCCAAGTAATTTGGCTGCCTGATTTTAATCGCATTCTTACTGTTGACACATATGACTCGGTCCTCGCCTAATTGGTGGACCCTTTTAAAGGATGGATTTCTTGCATACTTCAGGAAAGACTTTCTTTTTGTCACTAATTTCTGCTGGAGGCCATACTTCACTTCAGATAACATGGATCTACCATAAACTGCGTTTGACATCAGTTTGCAAATGCGATTTTTAATGGCGCACGTCTCATTTTTACGCTGAGCGACGTTCCTTTCTATGAAAGGTTTCAGGTATGGAGCCTGTCTGAAGCTATATATAGCATGAACACATTGTATTTCCAGTCCAAGTGAGAGTAAAAGTTGCAGCAATTCCAGACTGATGAGATGATCTTTCAGTCCCTTATGACTGGCCACGAGTTTACGATTTTTCCTCCCCAGCTTACGACCCTCAGCTTCTAACAGTCTTTTACTGTACGGCGAGATGTCATCTTCTGTAATAGTCATGTGTGCGAGGCACAGAGGGAACTCGTCCGTGATCCGAGCCACGTCGGGGGAAACGTCACAGCTGTCCAAATGCAGCCAGTAACCGACGTCGCCATCTGTCGCATGATTCTGGATGCCAACTTCAAAAAAATCATCCATCTCTGACTGAGAAAGCTTTTTGATGTCACCCATAGGCAGGGGGGAACACATAACGCTTGCATATAATGAATTATAGTCCAGATAAAACACATAGGTGCCGGGTCCACCGTCGGGTTCGTGGTTTGACTGCAGGTGTGGCCTGACGCAAGTTACAAAGCCTCCTCGTACATTTCTTTTGATCAGGTGATACATGTTAGGGTCGTAAGGTGGATCAAGTTGAACGCCTGTCGACTTTAAAAAAGCGTCATAAGCATAAGAAGACAGTGACACGTAATGTGCCACGTCCAGCCCACAAAATTCATGCAGGTATGATCTATATTTGAGATATGTGTCGGCTAATAATCCCACATCAATCTCACAATACAGTCTTATGTAATCGCCTAAAGTGCGGCAGGATGTCATACTCCACACGCTTTGAGCGTGTTCATATTCTCCAGGTGACAGAGCCTTCCCCATGAGCGTGTCATAAAATGCCTCGCGAGGTGGCAATTGTCGATCTTCTAAGCGGCCAAGGTCGGTGATGTACTCATAACAAAGAAACTGTTTTTGAGTGCAAATTACACGTCTTACATCCTCGGGGAGGTAATTCACCATTTCTTGGGCGTAACGCGTGCTATAGCCCGCCTGCACGTGACTCTGAGCGAGATGACCGAGGCCGGCATTCATAATGGAAAGCGTGTCCTGAAACTGCAATTCCTTAATCCTTACTTTCAATAAATGCGATTCTGACTTGGCAAGGATGTCTACGTGCGACTCTGGCAAGTGAAGGTCTTTTATGATTAAGGAGACGTCAAAGCTCATATTATGTGCCAGAGTGATGAGATATTTCCTCATGTCACGACACTGGAGGTTGCATCGCGCGCACAAAGCCCCCTTGTAATTATTTTGTGGTAATGAGTGGTCGTGATGTTTATGAGGTGGGGTTTTCACATTAAAGGGTTGATGGCAGAGCTCGCAGTGACGCTGACGTTTGAAGTGGTCTTCATCCTCCGCAGACATGCTAATTGGATAGCTAACTACACTTTCCTTGATGATTTCCCAAGCATTGGATAGGCTATCAATGAAATTATTCACGGGATCTTCACCGAAATAACTTCTCTTTTCCACGACATCTCCATGCCTATTGATGATGAGATACGAGTATCCAATTGGGTCATGCTCAGCTATCACACTCCTATTCTCCTTAGGTTTTATCATAGTTTCAAAATCAAAAAATGCTAAGTATGCAGGCTGATAGTTGTATGCAAAATTTTTAAATTTTACTTTTTCGCCGTCACCTGGAAAGAGAAGAGTTTGAGTGAAGTCGCAGTGACACTCATGATCGCTCAAACTGACAGACTTGGGAACTGAGCTGAAACATACTTTGCAAAACTGATGACCCTCTGGGGTGGTGCTGCTTCTCGTCAATTTCCGGTGCAGCTTCTCCACGTCTTTAATGAGCGTCATATGTTTTCCACCTAGTAAAAGGAGTGAGACTACAGTTTTATACTTCCGCGAGCCTTTTCTTGATAATGTTAAATAGTATATCTCACCGCTTTTTGTCAGTGTATAAACGTCCAGAGACAGACAATTTAACCTTTCTAACTGATTCAAGTTCTCCCAAGTCACTGGACTGTCTACTTTTCCGCGCGTGACGTATTTCTCTCCGCCATGCCGTCTCCGTAATATTTTTGGAATTCTTTTCCAAGGTACACCTCGAGCATGAAGTCTGAAAGCCGCCAAACACTGCATAACACAGGATGAATGTCGGCCATCAGGATTGAAAATTTCATTCCCTCCTCGCACGCCTCTAGGATAAGCAACATAATCTCCTATGCCACTACATGCGACGTGCAAGCAATAGTTGATGAAAAAATTCTGTACTCTTGAAATGATAAAACCAGATCCTTCAGTCTCTCTGGTAAGGCTTTCCAGCCGACTGTTCAGCTGATGGATCCATAAATCAACAAGGTCAGGCACATCTTGATAGGTGATCAGTCGTGCTCTAAAAGCAATATGAATGACTCGATGTTCATCCTCGCCTAAGGTAGAGAATTTCACTAGTAACAGAGAAATGTGTGAAAAATATTTTCAGGGTGGGGGGGAATGGCGAGCCGTGTGACGTGAAATATGATCTAATTTCCCGTATAAAGAACTCCCTGTATTCGGTAAGTAGACCGAGTGGATCTCTGCTTACATGATCAGGTATGTCATATTGATGTCTGGTGAAGCTCCTCATAAAATTTTCCCTCGAGTCAATTAACCGCGGTTCTTCCGGCATCCCGCGCTCGTCAAGGTCTGCATCCGCCGACTCTCCCGCCATGCTGCGCTCATCGTGGTCCGCCTCCGCTTGTGGCGTGTCTGGGAAGAAAAAATAGAAGTAGCAGCGACAGTTTATTATTATTATTATTATTATTATTATTATTATTATTATTATTATTGAATTGATATTTACCTTGTGTTGGTAGTGAAGGACTTGAAGTCTCGGAAGAATTGAATACGTTCCCCGATAATCCACTCGGTCCCGGCCGTGGCGAGTCTTAAAAAAAAAGAATATTAGTAGTGGCGGTGGCACCGTATTTATTGCTTTATTATTTGTAGTATTTTTTTTTCTCACCTCTTCCCCCGCCTCCGCGTGGGATGTCGCCTTGTGACGTCCGCCGACGTGGGCCTTCTACGCCGCCGTTCTGCTCAACCTCAATCGAGTGTGAGCCTGTACAGGAAGATGTGCTCAGAGCTCAAACTTGTAAAGATTGACAGTCATTTCATCTTTATTATTATACATTCCCGCCAAAATAAGTAATAATGCTTACCAGAAGAAGCAGGATTGCCAACTTCGCAGGTGTGTTCTGGCGGTGGATGTGGAAACAGAAGTCCACACCGCTCGCATAAATCACACTGGTCTTCCACACATGAGGGGCAGGATGGATTAGTGCGCCATCTCCCACACACTTCACATAAAATCCGCGCCTCTGCTGTTCCACAGTGAACACCCATTTTCTTTTCTTTTTTTCTATAACATTGTCAACACTTTGTCCCGGCTGCCATGCCGCGCGGGGAAACACTGAAGCTTCCCGCGCAGATGGTCGCGAGGCGCGTGCCTTGACTCGGAAGTAGGTAACACCTGCCTGTTTCATTATCCTCCACTCCACCCATTATCCCACCTTGATCGATTCTCTTCAAAATTTTACGTCCGAGACGCAAAGTTAACGTGGTCTTATATGTAACACGCAAGTAACACTGTTTTCCCCATCTTCAAACTGAATAGGTTTGCCTCTTTGATTAGCAATTTTGATGGCCACACTCTCTATAGTTGATGCAGAAAGTGGTTTATACGTAATTGAATTCGCACCTTTACTGGTGCTGTCGCCGGGAAGTGGTATGACGTCTAATATATTAACTAGTTGGTTGCCAAATCGCGAGGGGGAAATGATGTCGGTATAAACGTACATATAATCCGTCCCTGCATCAGCTCGCGGTACGTATTGAGCGAATAATTTTATGGGTGATGAGGAGGAAGCTTCGCTGGCGTCGGAAGATGAAATGCCGTCGCCAGATCTTTGAAAGTAGACGGTGTAGCGAAAATTTGGATTGAAACCCAGAATGTGAGCTATATGCGATGCAAATTTTATACTTATATCACTGTAAATACGAACGTCATTAGGAGGGACAATCGCGTTATTCACAACGACCCGCTCCAAGTCGCGGTCATAATAAATGATATCCGAGTAAGGGAAATAGATCTTAAAGGAGTCATTCAAGATTGCTTGAAGTTCTCTCACTATCTGTCCATTAATTGCCTTAGTTATGGCCGGTATGTTCTTATCGGTAAAATTGGAGATGATATTCCTTTCCGGTAAATAGGTATACATATTATATTCATACATATCAAAGTCTGACTGCTTAACCCGACCATAGAACGATATAATGGAATTTGGATCCCCTTCCGCAATGCAGTAGAAATATTTAGGGAATAAAATATTACACAGGCCGACTTCATAATCTCTGCCGGTGTCTAAATGAATGGGTAAGATTCTGTTTTCAAATTCTGTTGTTGTGTTGTTGGGAAATGACCTACCACCTGCAAGAGAAGATAGGTATACGTATATATCGTCACTATCTCTCAATGACATGTTTTTTAAACCCTGTCAACTAACAGACTGACTTTAAACTTTACCTTTTCATGACATATATACGTCGGCAGACTGGAGATTATGGCGGCACGGCGTGGATAGTCGCGACGACCTTGACCATAGGGGGAATGTACTGAGATATCGGAGGGAGCACGTGTCGGCTATAATAATAATAATAATAGTAATAATAATAATAATAATAATAATAATAATAATAATAATAATAATAATAATAATGATAGTAATAAGACCTCCATCCGACATAAGTATTACGTCAGCCATGCCGCTGGTGGTCGGTGAAAGTGGAAGAGGCCGCCGCTCCGCCCTGGCCGTCACAGACGCTTTCTCCAGGTAAAAAGGATGGACAGGTAACGGGATCTCGTGCGGCAGTCGCGACGACCTTGACCATAGGGGATGTATTGAGATGTCGGAGGGAACGCGTGATGGCAACACTCAGTCATCCCACCCTCCAGGATTCCGTGAATGAAAGGGAAAGGGCGACTTCCATGGCAGCGCCGTCAGAGTCCCCCTAACCACGCGTGTGCGTGGACGACTTCCACATCTGGCCGCCAGTCCAAACCCCCCCTCCTCCGCGGGACCTCGTGGGCAGTCGCAACGACCTTGACCATATGGGGGTGGAGGATGGGTGAGGCGACTTCTATGGCAGGCGCCGTCAGAGTCCCCTAACCACGCGTGTGTGGCGGGCGGCTGCCACGTCTGGCCGCCAGTCTCCCCCCCCCACCTCCGCTCCCCCCCCTCCACCCCCTTTTCACTCAATTATTTTCCGCCCACCATCATTGATTCATTAGTCATTCCATCGTCGCCGAAGCATAAGGACGCACGCCCCCTCACCTCTTCTCCGTCAGTGTCGCCGTCACCGTCCCCCCCCGCCCTCCCCCCCCCACCCACACCCCTATTTACAGCCAGGATCTCCATCCTGAAATGGATTGCCACTCCGGGTAATTGCCAACAGAGCCTCCATCCTGAAATGGCCTTTGCCGTCCAGGTCCCCATGCAATGGGGACCTGGGCGGCATGCCATTTCAGGATGGGGGCTCTGGTGGCAATTTCCCAACTACTTACATATGGCACAAAATATACATGAATATACATATAATACACAAAGCGGGCAGCAGCCCGCAGGTCCCGGTGGCGGGTCGTGCGGTAGTGCGGCGAGGTGTGCTGCTTGCCGGTTAAGATCGTGAGCTGCGACCTGGTCAAGGAGTTGGGGATGCTGCTCTGAGCACTTGCGGCATCAAGTCTGTGGGCGTGTGGCGGACTAGAAGGGCAGCCCTGGCCTCGCGGCTGCTGAGGAGACCACCGCCTACAGGGTGGGAGGGTGGCGGTGGTGGCTGGGCAAGCCAGGAGGTAGTGGACTAGCGGGTAGCGGCTGTGCCTCCCGCAGTGGTCGCATTCCTGCCCCTGGTAGCTGTCACACAACTGTTCTCTGGTGCAGTAGCCCAGTCTCACGCGCTGCAGCAACACGCCGTCAGCTCTGGGCTGCTGCTGGGAGGCGTCCAACGACCGGTAACCAGTGGCGGTGGCGTAGCAAGCTGCTTGTCTCTTCATTGTTTCCAGCTGCCGGTGTGTGTGGCGGTGCTGCTCGTGCTCTCGCTTAGCTCAGGCTGGGCGGCACATGCCTGGTCACCTTGGGGCCACTAGCATCCCTTTTGGCGGCTGTGTCGGTAGCCTCGTTGCCTCGTACTCCCACGTGGCTAGGTATCCAGTTGAGCATAACCCTCCGCCCCTGTACGGCGAGACTGGAGACTGCCCAGGATTGCGATGAGGAGGCCCACGTTGTCGCTGGGGGATGCAGTTTTCTTTCTTTGCTTGTAGAAAGATTGAGAATATTGAAGAGTTTGGACAGAAGTAAAAGAAAGGAAATTGAAGTAAAATAGTAGATTAAAAGATTGTGGACAGACCACGTTGCTATTTTTTAAATGAAGGTGTGTGTGAGAGTTGATGGTGGGAACGTAGCACAAGACGTCCTTCCTCCACGGTAGCTGGCAGGGAACCGTCTCGTGTGTTGGGGGGGAAAGGGGGAAGGATGTGTCAAACCTTGTATATCTATAACAAATACTAGATATAAATATACAAATCTCGAAACCCTATGCAAGTAATGCAATGTGAGTCAATAAAACTGGTAAAAACCATAATCAAATACAAAACAAATACTTTTAAAATTTAAAAATAAAATTTGAATGTGATGAGTGGACAATTAACTATCAAAGAAAAAACATATTAATAAGATTTTGTGAGTTTGTTTTTAGTCATTGCCAAACTGCTCCGTTCTCTTCGAGGATGTTGTGCTGAAGGGGTGACTTAAAAACAACGTTACAAGAGTATCATCCGTCATTCTTATAACACATAAATCTTCAAGTAACAGCTCATTTACAACATAAAACGCTACACTCAGATCTAACAGTACTAGAACACCACAGTGTCTTACATCCATAAACAGAAACAGAAAATTAACAACATTGCACAGTATCATCTCAGTAGATTATAATCATCTGTAAGCTAATTGTCGGGTAATATATTGATTGTTTCTAGATAGTCTATTAACTGATCAAGATCAAGAGGAGTTTGATACAGAATTAAAATCCTGGTGGTTTGAATTTCCCTTCAGGATTGCATTAATGTCAAATTTTCATTTGATAGAAATTAACATTATGGTACTTAGGTTTTACAATATTGACTAATATATATATATATATATATATATATATATATATATATATATATATATATATATATATATATATATATATATATATATATATATATATATATATATATATTGTTGCGCCCATCCCTCACTCCGGGCGGGCGTGTTGTCCACACAGGCATAGGTCGAGAAACTAGAGCAGCGGGGCCTCAAATAAGTCACACTCTGAACGCTGGGACAAGGCACACACACAGGAGGCCAGGGCACAAGGGGAAAACACGGGCACTATTTTCTAGGTTTATTGACAAATCCTCCGCAAGTACACTGCTTTACAAGTTCACAGGGGCACCACAAGTCTCTCAGGGCACGACAGGCACTCAACAGGGTACTCATCAGGCACGGAAACACTTCCAAAGCAGGCAGGCACACGCTCGCTTACTCTCCGGCCACGCATCTCAGCTCTCACTCTGTCCCCGCCTCTCCCAGTGCTGCCACCTGCACCCATACCCCTGGTGTAACACTATCCCCCCTACAAGGCAGACGACCCGGCTGCCCTGACACACACATACACACAAGAAAATAAGTGGAAATAAATAAATGAAATACACAAAGAAAATTAATCCTCAGGAACATCACAACAGTCTCTCATCCACCCTGGCCCCCACCAGCACGTCGAGCGTGTCATCAATCCTCGTCAGGGGGTAAGAATCCTTGGCAGTCACGTCATTCAGCGCCCAGTAGTCCACACAGAAGCGCTGCGTGCCGTCCTTGTTAACCAGAACTACCGCTGATGACCACGGACTGTCCGACCGCTCAATCATCCCCTGCGCTGCCAGCTCGTTGACGGCGCGCTGCATCTCCTCTCGCCTGGCTGGTGTGATACGTCGGGGCGGGCTCTTGATGGGCGCACTACTTCCAGTGTTGATGCTGTGCTTCACCAACCCCGTGCGGCTCAGGTTCATGCCACCCCTGCTAAAGACGTCCGCGTACTGAGCCAGGGTGTGGCGCACCTTCTCCGTCTGCGCCTCCGTCAGGTTAGCGGCACTCTGGTGAGCCAAATCCTCCAGGAAGTCGGGCAGCGGCCTCACAGCACCCACCTCTGCGCTCTCCAACGTCTGTTCAGGGCGTTCCACTTCCTCACAAGTACCCAGCTTGGCCCCAGCGGGCACCTTCCGAGCCTCATTGGATAAGTTAGCTACCAACACCGTAACTAACTCCTCCCCCGCTTGAACAAGGCTCCGCCCAACTGTCACGCCGTCAGCCAGTCGCAGGTTTTCTGTGGGTTCCACCATGCCTTCCGATCCATGCATCGCTCTGGACAGTCGACACCGGACTCTGGCCTCCGTCCTAGCGGCAAGGTGCACTCTCTCAGCCACAACAACCTCCGCACAGCCGACCTCCGGAAGCAAAGGCACTTCTTGGCCACGCACCCTCACCAGCATCTTGAAAGCAGACGAATCCATGCTTGCCTTACAGCAGAGTTGTGTCGTGACGTCACAAGAGCCCTACTGCGCATGCGCAGAAATGAGCAGACTGGCCAGGGAGGGCTTTGGACACAAGGACTTGATTTTGCCTGGCTGATATGACTAAGTCCAAAGTCACTGCGTTACTTAGCTAGCCCTGGCTAGTCAACGGTAAGCTTAGGTAACTTGTACTTGTCCTGACCCTGTAGAAGCTGTGGAACCCTTCTAAATCTTGAAATAAGAGCAGCTCCAATCTTGAGCCCGTGTAAACAAGGAGCGAGGTGTGTGTGTGTGTCTCTCTCTCTCTCTCTCTCTCTCTCTCTCTCTCTCTCTCTCTCTCTCTCTCTCTCTCTCTCTCTCTCTCTCTCTTCTTGCTTTCTTCCCCCATCCCGTCACCTCCTCTTCCCTGCCCCTCTTTCTCATCCCTCTCTCCGTCTCTATTCCACACATCCTCTCTCATTCCATTCTCTCTCTCTCTCTCTCTCTCTCTCTCTCTCTCTCTCTCTCTCTCTCTCTCTCTCTCTCTCTCTCTCTCTCTCTCTCTCTTCCCCCATGTACTCTACTTCCCCGTATGTCCCTTCCTTCCATTGTTCCTTCCTTCCTCTTTCGTCTGGTCTTAAGCTTCCCTGCCTGTCACCTACCCTCCCCATTATTTGTCAAAGATAAGGGACAGGGAAATCATACCTCGCTCCCTTTCTCTCTCCATCCTTCATACTGTGATTTTGCTTCGTCCTTTCTCACTATCTCACTCTCATATAATTCCATTTTCACAGTCTATAAGTCTCATTCTATTTAGCAATTCTCAGGATTATTTTCACACACACACACACACACACACACACACACACACACACACAGAGAGAGAGAGAGAGAGAGAGAGAGAGAGAGAGAGAGAGAGAGAGAGAGAGAGAGAGAGACAGGGGGGGGGAAAGGAGAGGGGGGATTTTAGTGGGAAATAGAAATTGTGTAACTGCTTTCAAAACTGAAATACGTTTCAGTTTTGGAAGTTTCGATGACTCATTATTTTGAGATTGGTGCTTATTTAGAATTTTGCGTGAAGTTTTAAGTTTTTTGTTTTTTGTCTCTAACGTATAGCATGACACAATTGTTTGTGTGATTTCTAGGAAGATTCAAGTGCCGTTTTATGCATCAATATATACGGTGCTTCATGTTTTCTTTTACCGTATATTTTTTTTTTTTCTATAATTAGGCTATTTTTATTTGGTTCTATGTTCAGAGAACAATATAAACCCATATAAATAAGAAAAAATAGAGGATTTTGTGAACTGGTAATTCCTTTTACATTCATTTGAATGGGATAAATTGCTTCCAAGTTCGAACAGCTCAAAAGAACAAATTAAGACCATATCACGAGGTACTATATATATATATATATATATATATATATATATATATATATATATATATATATATATATATATATATATATATATATATATATATATATATATATATATATATATATATATATATATATATATATATATATATATATATATATATATATATATATATATATATATATATATATATATATATATACAAGTCGTATCAGTCATAACAATTATATATATATATATATATATATATATATATATATATATATATATATATATATATATATATATATATATATATATATATATATATATATATATATATATATATATATATATATATATATATATATATATATTTCATACCACGTGTGCCCCCGTGGCCAGACTCAGTCTCTTTTAATCTTTCCCCTCCCTGTCGCCCTAAAGGGAATAACACACCTTTCTTCCCTACATCCCTGCAAATCCTTAGGGAAAACACTTGCATCGCCTTCCTGTTGTCATCCATGGTCATTGGCCAAAATAACGACCTTGGCTCCTTCATCCCATTTTCAAGCATCTCATTGGTCATTCCTTCATTTCAGAGAGATTGTATCCTGATCTGTTTCTCCTCACATAAATAGAGTCATACGCATAGCTAGATCAGTTCACAATCAGTTCACGATCAGTTCACGATCCGTTCACAGAGAGTTCAGAGAGAGATCAGGCACAATTCAAGACGAGTTCATATCAGTCCAGTTCTTATCAATCCAGAGCGAGAGCACATCACTATTGTCATGTCTGTAATCAACTGCTTCTCGGTTTCACGCGTGTACATCCTGTCCATCATTAAATCAAGAACTCTTGTAACCTGTGTCCTTTGTTCGCACAAATCAACAATATCAAACCATTATCCACGACCTCCACGCTACCAACAAAATCCACACTACCAACAATATCTACACTACCAAGAATCCACATCATCACAGTGGTGGTCAGTCTTATCTGATACAGTGAGGTGGCCAAGAAAATATCCAAGACAGTGGTGCCAACGGTGTTGTGTGATCGAGAACACACGAACTCTCGACTCTCTCTCAAAAAAAAAAATAAATAAAATCCATTACACGCTGAGACACGAGTATCACGCCACCATCGTACGCAAGTTGCGAGGCGTTATCATTCATCATTTCAGCGACGTCGTGAGTGTATCACTCTCGACATGGCAAGTCGGGGTCCGACCTTGCCAGTCACTCACCATGCTTCAATCCAGGGTCACCACACATCCCACGTGCTCTCTGCTGCTCTTGATTCGTCTCCACCACTCCTGCCTTATCTCCCCGTGTCCACACCTGTCAGCCGACACACCTGTCGCCGCCTGTTCCTGCTCATCGCGCCGCTCCTCTTTGCTGGTCGCTGTTCTTGCTTCTTCCTGAGGTGTGAGTGTTCCTTGGTTCTTTCCCCGAGCCACCCCCACACACCGCCCTCCCCCATCCGAGTACTCGCGGTCTCGCCTCATCTGGCTCGCCACCACACTGGGTCGCCGCCAGCCACCGCTGCCACTCCCTACCCAGCCGCACTCTCACGGCCGGTCCGTCCAAGGTCATCTCTACACGTCTGCTCTCAGCCATGTCCTTCAGTCATCCGCTATCCCTTTCATCACCACCAAATCTAAGTATTCAATCTGATTTTGATTATTCTTATATTTTCCGCCCTTCTGATATTAAGTGATGTCTATATGTCTATCTATCTATTATCTATCTATTTGTCTGTCTGTCTGTCTGTCTATCAGTGTATATATTATTCCCCTCTGTCTTTCATTATTATTTATTGTTATCTGTGTTATCATATTGTGTGTTATTCTGTGTTATCATATTGTGTGATATTCTGTGTTATCATATTGTGTGCTTTTATGTGTGTTTTATATTTCTGTATTTATTATTCATTGATTATCAGTGCGATTCACGTCGCATATGAAAACACGGTCACAGTCTACACTATCTACATCACTACCTGCCACAATGTTTACGGACACCACTATGAATCTCATTAACTTACATTTTTTCTTTTTCTGGAGCTGGCACGGAAACTATCCATCAGTTTATTCACATGACTGAAGAGGAATGTACCAAGCGTTCAGTCATATCCGATAAGGAGAGAATATCCATTTTGAAATCTCGTGTCTGTCACGAGCCCTCGAGTCTCGTTGGCCTGTTGGTGAAATCAGATAAATTCGCTTCTCTTACTATCTTTGATGACTTCACCACTCGCCTCAGAAATCATTTCCGCAGCCATTCAAAGCTTGGAGCCACCCATTCTCTCCTCAAACTCTCAAAATCTTTCACACAGCACGTCCATTCTCACACTAATCTTTACAAGACAGAAAACATTGCTTCCTCTCAGACCTACGAACTGATTGGTCAACTCCAAGATTCCAATTGGTTTAGTGGTGACTCATTGTCAAATGATGAGTTAAAATGACTCATAGCTTGTCTCTTGTTCGCCATCTTCCTTGATGCTCCCAATTTCCAGGTTACAAGTGACATCGAATTCAACAAAACAGATTACACATATGATGTCTGTAAAATCATATCTGATAAGCGTCCTCTTTCCAGCTCTGAGCCTGTTCAGGTACTTGATGCCTCTTCACCTAACACTTTCACCTCACCTCGTCACCCACCGTCTCTTTCTTCTTCACCTTCTCGTGGACTTTACACTAGACATACACCCCCTTCACCTAGGTATCTGTACACTCGATCGAAATCGAGATCAAGAAATGTCATCTGCACCTGTTGCGAGCTGCCTGATCATGTTCTCGCACAGTGTAATGTTGTACTTGATAGCTTAGGAAGACACTCAGTCAACACTGATGAATTCTGTTCTTGCCACAAAAGGGTAGGTCATTTCTTGCAAGACTGCAGGCATTATCATACACAGTCTCAGATTGTTTAACGAACATCATCGGGAAACTCTTCGCGCCCTTATCTGGCCAATCCATCATAACATCATCATCAATCTTCAAATCATCACCTTCTTATGTACCTAGAAATCGAACAAAACACAAGGTATGTTTCACCCATCATCCTAACTCAGCACTTCCTTCAATTAACATTAGATATGCTGGATTATTCAATGGCATTGTCACAGATATTATGTGTCACTCTAGAACATACAAAGCTTTCTTTGACACGATCACAGCTCTAAATTAGATCCATTGTTCTCTGGGCTACATCGTGTAATCGAATCTCTACATGGCCACAAAGTAAAAATTCTAGATCTCAAAACCTTAGTTGAACAAATCGTCCATTTGAAGCGTGTGAACAAAGGGTTCGATGATGAATGTGCATGTCAGGTAACACTTCATTCTGACTCATCTGGTCTTCAAAGTTCCTCAAGCTTAACCAAACACACCTTCTTACAGACTAAAATCCATTCTAAGCTTTGATTATCCAGTTTCAATATCCTGTATGTATGTGTATAATTATTTTACTTATATGTGTTGTATATGTATCATATTATGTTATGTATTATATTATGTTATGTCTGTATATTAAGGTTATCGTTTTCGTACTCTCTCTCAGATGTCATGTATTTTCTATTAATTGTTCATATCTTAGTGCTCTCATTACTGTTATGTTCAAATGCATGAATGAACGTATTTTTCGTGGGGAAAAGCAACTGTATTACTTGTATCAGTCATAACAATTATTATTATATATATTCATCATTCATTTATTTCATTCTACGTACGGTGTGTTTCATCATTCATATATTTCATATCATGTGTGCTTACGTGGCCAGCCTCAATCTAATTTAACCTTTCTCCTCCCTATCGCGCTTTCAAAGGAATAACACACCTTCCTTCCCTACTTCCCTATAAATCCTTAGGGAACACACCTGCATCACCTTCCTGTTGTTCTCTCTGGTAATTGGTCAAAATAACGACCTCTACCATTGGCTCCCTCACCCCATTTCCAAGCATCTCAATGGTCATTTCTTCATCTCAGAGGATGTATCCTGATCCGTTTCTCCTCACATAGATAGCTAGATCATTCACAATCAGTTCACGATCAGTTCACAGAGAGTTCAGAGAGAGATCGAGCACAGTTCAGGTCGAGTTCATATCAGTCGAGAGAGATAGCACATTAATATCGCCAAGTTTGTAATAAATTGTGTCTCGGTATCACGCGCGTACATCTTGTCCATCATTAAATCAAGAAGAATTCTTATAACTTGTGTCTTTTACTCGCACAAATCAACTACCCGCGACCTCCACGTTACCAACAATATCTACACTACCAACAATATCTACGGTACCAAAAATCAACATCATCACAACGAGACAGCAAGCAGCCTTTTTTTTTTTTTAACTCTCTTCATGCTTGTATTTAGTTTATTAAAGTTAATGGGCCTAAAACACGATAATCCACAATACGGAACATCAGGCAGGTAGTCTGATAAAGTCTTCGGGTTATTCCTAGAAAGCTGTTAATTACTTTTTGTAAATCATATTGTGAAAGAAAGCCAAAAATTTATTTCCGAATGCAATGTCTGAATAGCCATTGCGAAGTCTTTTCCTCTTCATATTATGTATTAGATCCTCAAATAGATAATGAATTTTTTTTACATCGGAGGCCGTCTCTAAAATTCCCATAGGATAAATACATTTGCATTTCTTTGTCATCTTATTGACCTTATTTTTAGACTCATTATACTCTTGCCGTGTCAGCTCATTGCGAAATTTACGCCAATTCCTCTAAATCCTCTTCCTTTCAATTATAGCAATTTTAATCTCAAAATTAAACCATGGTGTGCCTTCTTTCACAACTAACTCCTTATTTACCATTGGACACATCTCATCATAGCATGACTTAGTGACACTGTTATAAAGTTCAACCATGTAACCTAAGCATTCTCCTTTTTTTTTTTTTTTCGTCTCGATCTTGTTACTTAACCTCTACCATTCTTCCTCTATGTTCTCCCTTCGTTTCCACCATTCCATTTTTTTTTCTTTTTTTTTCTCCAAGATGGGTTTCCTTCTACACTAAGTATCTTTTAAACCCATACGTCCTCGCTCAGTTCCTCTATCTTTTTAAGCAAATAAAGTTTTCATTCACTACCCTTTGCAATACAAACAATAAGGTATTGCCATTCCTTTCCACAAGGTTCTACCTATTTCATACTTGTTAATTGATCTATCCCCTCCATTAATTATCTTACCTGTCATCCTCATGGCCCTCCCTTCATTTATTTTCCTTTATTTTTTTTTTCTCATCCTCCCTCTTTATTAATTTCTAAATCTAGGTATGTATATTTATCTACTACTTCTAGCACACTTTTCCCCAGGACCTACTGGCTTCCTTCTGTGGTGCTATATTCTATCACCTTATATTTCCTATCACTGCATTTAATGTCCCACTCCCTATCGTACTCTTCTGCTATTCAAAGTAGCTCCTCCATGCCCTCTTTCTTCTCAGCAATTAACACTGTCATCCACATATGCTAAGCCTCCTAATCTACTGTCTCCAACCCTTGCTCCCTTTTCTGACTTCCTAATCCTTACTAACAATCTCTCTCTCTCTCTCTCTCTCTCTCTCTCTCTCTCTCTCTCTCTCTCTCTCTCTCTCTCTCTCTCTCTCTCTCTCTCTCTCTCTCTTATAATACATTTAAGACTACTGATGATGTGTTACATGCACTCATAATGACAATTGATGACCGTGCTTGCTCTCGTTGTGATATTAGCCTCATAGACCCTTTCATACACGAGTTTGAGCTAAGATAACAGAGGGGTGTGGAACACAGGGGACACTTTCGCACGGCGGGCATAACTATCGTACTACAGACATCTTTTGTTTTCACTGCCTCTCTCCCTTCGCTCCCTATATATATATTTTTTTTTATTTCTTTTATTCTGGCTCTTTCTACTTCTGTTTTAGTTATTTATCTTAGTTTCTTGTTCTTTATATATATATATATATATATATATATATATATATATATATATATATATATATATATATATATATATATATATATATATATATATATATATATATATATATATATATATATATATATATATATATATATATATATATATATATATATATATATATATATATATATATATATATATATATATATACAATATTTTTTATTTGATTATTTATTTATTTTTTCGCTGCGCGCAACAAGTCCCCTTTTCGCAGAAAAAAAAAAAAAAAACATAATGATAATCGTAAGTTACACACATACGAAATTTTACTACATGAAACAAACCAAAGGGAAATTAGGTACAATTTAGAATGGGAAGAAACTGTTAGAAACAAAAACACTAGTAAAATACTTGACTTTAGGAGAGCAGATTTTGAAGAATTAAAAAGGTACCTCCAAGGAGTGGACTGCCAAAGGATGCAGGGTGAGGTCAGGTCAGGGACGGAATTCAGAGAGATAAGGCAGGATGAGAGAGGTGAGGTGAGGCTCCGGAAGGGAGGAGGAAAGAGGAAGGGGAGAGATAGGTGTGAGTATGTTGGAATGTCAGGTCATGCGGAAATGAGGGAGGTGAGGTCGAGGCGAGTAGATGAGGGAGGGGAGAGGATGGTAGGGGACGAGATAAGGGGATTAGGTGAAGTAAATGTAGATGAATTGTATAAATATTTCGTAGATAAAGTTCATACAGGTCAGTTAGCAAATATCCCGTATAGAAAAATAAGATCACAAAAAATTACCCTAAATGGATGACTGCTAGGTTAAAGCATTATATAGGGCGTAAGAGAAGTATATATAAGAGATTAAGGGCAGGTGAAGAAGTTTTAAGGACACAATATAATGAATTAGTTAGAACAGTCAGAAAGTTAACGAGGAAAGCTAAGGACAATTATAAATTAAAGGTAGCCAGCCAGGCGAAGACGGACACCAAGGGATTTTATCAGGTATACAGGACGAAGAATGAGGATACTGTAGGTCCATTAAAAGGCAGCAGATGGGGAGCTGGTTAGTTCTGGGGAAGAGATTAGTAAACTTCTGAATGATTATTTTTTAACTGTCTTCACCCAGGAAAATATGCAGGATATGCCAGATAGTGAACAGGTGTTTAGAGCAGATGAGAATGAGAAGCTGACAGATATTTCCATAACTAGGGAGATAGTGGAACAGGAGATAGAAAGGCTTAAAAAGTTCAAGTCACCAGGACCTGATGAAATATATTCCAGAGTACTTAAGGAATGTAAAGAGATTATTAGTGAGGCGTTAGTTTCTGTCTTTAGGAAATCACTGGAGTCGGGTGAGGTTCCAGTAATGTGGAGGCAGGCTAATGTAGTACCCATCTTTAAGAAAGGAGATAAAACTTTAGCGTCTAACTATAGACCTGTCAGGTTAACTTCAGTTGTAGGTAAAATGTTAGAGTCAATAATAGCGAGGAACATTAGGGAACATTTAGACAAACATAACTTGATAAATCAGTCACAGCATGGCTTCACGAAGGGGAAGTCTTGCCTGACAAACTTGTTAAGTTTTTACAGTAAGGTGTACGAGGCAGTAGATAATGGTGATAGTTATGACATTTTATATCTGGACTTTAGTAAAGCATTTGACAAGGTACCCCATCAAAGGCTCCTGAGAAAGGTTAGGGCACACGGGATAGATGGGAAGGTGTTAGGCTGGATAGGGTCATGGCTTGGTAACAGGCGACAGAGAGTGGTAATAAACGGCTCGAAATCCGAGTGGGGTCAAGTAATTAGTGGGGTGCCACAGGGATCAGTATTAGGGCCATTGTTATTTCTAATATATATCAATGACTTGGATAGTGGAATTAGTAGTGATGTTAGTAAACTTGTGGATGACACAAAGATAGGTAGATTAATTAGGTCAGAATCGGATGCCATCGCCTTGCAGGCAGACTTAGACAGAATGAATGAATGGACGGATAGATGGCAAATGCAATTTAATATCAATAAATGCAAAGTGCTTAGCGTAGGTAGAGGAAACCCACAAAATAGGTACACATTAAACAACCAAACTCTGGTAGGTACAGGGTACGAGAAAGATTTAGGAGTTATAGTTAGCTCTGAACTCCGTCTAGGGAAACAATGCATAGAAGCCAGAAACAAGGCAAATAGGGTACTAGGATTAATTTTTAGGAGTGTTAAAAGTAGAAGGACGGAAGTAATATTAAAGTTATACTTGGCGCTGGTCAGACCTCATCTAGACTACGCTGTGCAGTTCTGGTCCCCACATTACAGGAAAGATATATGTCTATTAGAATCAGTACAGAGGAGAATGACTAAAAGGATACAGGGGATGAGGAGTATTCCTTACGAGGCGAGGTTGAAGCTGTTAAATTTACATTCTCTAGAGACAAGTAGGTTAAGAGGGGACCTGATAGAAGTCTTTAAGTAGTATAAGGGTTATAACAAGGGAGATGTAAGCAAAATTCTTAGGATCAGCAACCAGGGTAGAACAAGAAATAACGGGTTCAAGCTTGAAAAATTTAGGTTTAGGAAGGAGATAGGAAAAAAATTGGTTCTCAAATAGAGTGGTAGATGAGTGGAACGGACTCAGTAATCATGTAGTTAGTGCTAAGACACTAGAGAGCTTTAAGAGAAGATTAGACAAGTTTATGGATGGAGATAACAGATGGAAATAGGTAGGTGTGATTCATACAGGGACTGCCACGTGTAAGCCTGGTCGCTTCTTGCAGCTTCCCTTATTTCTTATGTTCTTACGTTCTAAACTCTAGGCTCTACACAGGACTA
This sequence comes from Scylla paramamosain, assembly GCF_035594125.1. Lineage (NCBI taxonomy): Eukaryota > Metazoa > Arthropoda > Malacostraca > Decapoda > Portunidae > Scylla > Scylla paramamosain. The sequence goes on from NC_087184.1 coordinate 6,628,652, forward strand.
CTCACTCCAATATGTCACAGTAACTTGCATCATGCTTAAACGGTAGCGCATACTGTATGGCGCAATTGTAAAGAAAACAGAGAGCACTACAACAGTGAAATAAAAAAAAAAATAATAATAATTATCACTACTACATCAAACAAGGATATAACTCAAGCCTTCAAACTTAAGCGCAGTTTTCTCATTCTACTCCCACGAGATCTGTCTCTGTCTCTCACTCAGGACCTGTGGCCTCGGCAGCGTTGGATTAAGGGCTTACTCCTGCAGGGAGTAAGTGTATGTATCACTTCTTATCATCCAACAGATACAGCTGCTCCAGCTTCTATGACTCCTGTCTTTTCTCTTCTCTCTCTCTTCTTACTCTTCCCTTTGCTTGCTCCACTACTCCAACTACTTCCACTTTTCCTTTTCTCTCTGCTACACAGCCTACACCTTCGTCTGTACTTTCTCCTCCACACTGCACACTTACGAGTCACCCATCCCTGCTCTCCTGATAAATTCAACGCCCCCACCAGGGGCCGTAGCCTCTCCAGGTTGGTGTATCATTACGGTACCGCCAGGCAATACTCTTCTAGACCAAATACATCTCCATTTGAAGCTGACACGCAAATCTAGCTTGCTCGCCCCTTCAATTTTCCTCACTGGAGAACACAATGTATCCTCCATCGGGCCTTCACTGCCAACACCTTCACTAAATCTCTCCATGAAATGCATTACCACTAATAATAAACTGGTAATATAATTTGATAATTGAAACACATGGTAGTTAGTTCTGAAATTTCATACATATCAAGTGAAAGTGAACACACAAAAACAAATGAAAGGTTACTCACCAGGGAGCTACAAGGTGCAGGGATTCATGGCAAGGTATACTCGTACATCCAGTGGATCAAGCCGATATCTGAAGACCCTTTCCCTGCACACCTTGTCATGTTCTGTCGCCAACAGGAATTTCATGAAGGCTGAAAAAAAAAGTTACTTTTATCAACAAGAATGTTTTTAATTTATTTTGACTTTTAGGTGATAGTAAAGTTTATAAGGAAAAAGCACAAAGATTATATATGGAGCTTAAAGACAACTTAAATGCAATGTCAGTTGTTACAAAAGTTTTAGTAACTTGTAAAGAAACAATAACTTTTGCCAGGAGTAATGCCGCTTCAGTAATATTGGTCATTTTAGTGAAAAAATTTCAAGTCTAATTATTCCATAACTATCAGTGTACCTAACCTAACTTAACCTAACCTAAGGAAGAGGCAGTAGACACCTGCCGAAACGATAATTACTCCCAGTGAGGTCTAAAACACTGTTCAGGGGGTGCTGTGAACTTATCATTAAACCCAGCTGTGACCTCACTGAACGTTTCCCTTTGTGTCTCACAACACAAGGGGGCAGTCACAGCCTGCCCTCTAAAGACAACTCTCTTCCTCCACACAAAACTAGAAGCACTTAATAACACACACACCATTCACTCAAAAATTTCAAAATTATCAATGCGACTCCTACACCAGCCTCGGAGTTCCCATCTGGGGAGGGGACCATAAATGTCCCCAGGTCGGACTGCCTTTCTGTCGACGACCTTAAGTGCCCTGACACCCCCCTCAACTTTTTCTTCATTAACTTTTGCAACATTCGCGGTCTAAGATCTAATTTTCAATCTGTAGAACACCACCTCTCCTCTTCTAAACCTTATCTTTTCCTCACTGAAACACAGGTGTCTGAGGCAACTGACAGTAGCCCCTTTTCTGTTCCCTCCTACTTTCTCTATCCTCATTTTCGATCCAAAGCTGGATGTTGCGTTTATGTGCGCAATGACTTAACTTGCTCTCATGCCCACACTCTTGAATCTTCCGAGTTTTCCACCATCTGGCTACGACTACAGAGTCACTCTCAAACTAAATTTTTCTGTGCTGTATATCTTTCACCTAACTCCTCTGACTATAAGAGATTTTTTGACTACTTAACTTCCAAAGTGGAGCACATTCTGACCCTCTTCCCTTTTGCAGAGATCTCCATTCTTGGAGACTTCAATGTTCACCACCAGCTTTGGCTTTCCTCTCCCTTCACTGACCATCCTGATGAACTAGCCTTCAACTTTGCTATCCTCTACGACCTAGAGCAATTAGTGCAACACCGTACTCGTATTCCTGACCGTCTTGGAGATACGCCCAACATTTTTTACCTTTTCCTGACCACTAATCCTTCTGCTTATGCTGTCACCCTTTCTTCTCCGTTGGGCTCTTCCGATCACAATCTCATATCTTTATCTTGTCCTATCACTCCAATCCCTCCTCAGGATCCCCCTAGGCGAAGGTGCCTCTGGCGTTTTGCCTCTGCTAGTTGGGGGGACCTGAGGAGGTATTTTGTTGATTTTCCTTGGAATGACTACTGCCTCCGTGTCAGAGACCCGTCTTTGTGTGCTGAACGCATAACAGAGGTGATAGTGTCTGGCATGGAGGTGTACATTCCTCACTCTTCTTCTCGACCTAAACCTTCTAAACCTTGGTTTAACACAGCTTGTTCTCGTGCTATACATGATAGAGAGGTGGCCCACAAAAGGTATTTAAGCCTTCCATCACCAGAATCTCATGCACTTTATATTTATGCCCGGAATCATGCCAACTCTGTTCTCCAACTAGCCAAAAACTCCTTCATTAACAGAAAGTGCCAAAACCTTTCAATATCTAACTCTCCTCATGACTTCTGGCATCTAGCCAAAAATATCTCCAATAACTTTGCTTCTTCTTCCTTCCCTCCTTTATTTCAACCAGATTGCACCACTGCTATCACATCTATTTCTAAAGCTGAACTCTTCGCTCAAACCTTTGCTAAAAACTCTACCTTGCACGATTCTGGGCTTGTCCCTCCCTCTCCTCCACCTTCTGACTACTTATTGCCACCTATTAAAATTCTTCGCAATGATGTTTTCCATGCCCTTGCTGGCCTAAACCCTCGGAAGGCTTATGGACCTGATGGGGTACCTCCTATTGTTCTCTGAAACTATGCCTCCGTGCTTACACCTTGCCTAGTCAAACTCTTTCAGCTCTGTGTGTCAACATCTATCTTTCCTTCTTGCTGGAAGTTTGCCTACATTCAGCCTGTTCCTAAAAAGGGTGACCGTTCTAATCCCTCATACTACCGTCCTATTGATTTAATTTCCTGCCTATCTAAAGTTTTTGAATCTATCCTCAACAGGAAGATTCTTAAACATTCTTAAACACTTCACAACTTTCTATCTGATCGCCAGTATGGGTTCCGTCAAGGCCGCTCAATTGGTGATCTTCTGGCTTTCCTTATTGAGTCTTGGTCATCCTCTTTTAGAGATTTTGGTGAAACTTTTGCTGTTGCCTTAGACATATCAAAAGTTTTTGATAGAGTCTGGCATAAAGCTTTGATTTCCAAATACTCTCCTACGGCTTCTATCCTTCTCTCTGTAACTTCATCTCAAGTTTCCTTTCTGACCGTTCTATTGCTGCTGTGGTAGACGGTCACTAAATCTATTAACAGTGGTGTTCCTCAGGGTTCTGTCCTGTCACCCACTCTCTTCTTATTATTCCATAATGATCTTCTAAACCAAACTTCTTGTCCTATCCACTCTTACGCTGATGATACCACCCTGCAATTTTCCACGTCTTTTCATACACGTCCAACCCTTCAGGAGGTAAACATTTCACGCAGGGAAGCCATAGAACACTTAACTTCTGATCGTTCTAAAATTTCTGATTGGAGCAGAGCAAACTTGGTATTGTTCAATGCCTCAAGAACTTAATTCCTCCATCTATCAACTCGACACAACCTTCCAGACAACTATCCCCTCTTCTTCAATGACACACAACTGTCCCCCTCTTCTACACTGAATATCCTCGGTCTGTCCTTTACTTATAATCTGAAACTTCACATCTCATCTCTAGCTAAAACAGCTTCTATGAAGTTAGGTGTTCTGAGACGTCTCCGCCAGATTTTCTCACCTCCCCAGCTGCTAACTTTGTACAAGGGCCTTATTGCGTCCATGTATGGAGTATGCTTCACATATCTGGGGATGTTCCACTCATACTGCTCTTCTAGACAGGG
>NC_087184.1:6637719-6692719 GCF_035594125.1 Scylla paramamosain
GATTACTCCCAGGGAGGTCTGAAGCACTGGACCAGGAGTTGATGTAAACTTATTATTAACCCAGCTGTGACCTCACTGAACGTTTGCCTTTGTGTCTCACAACACATGCACCCACTTACACACACACCCTTCCCTCTGAATTCAAGATCAATATGGCGACTCCTACATCAGCCTCAGAGTCCCCATCGAGGGGAGGGGACCACAAATGTCTCCAGGTTGGACTGTTCTTGTGATATCGACCTCAACTTTACTTCATTAACTTCTACAACATTCCTGATCTTAGATCTAATTTTCAATCTGTAGAACACCACCTCTCCTTTACTTAGCCTCATCTTTTCCTTACTGAAATACAGATGTCTGAGGCAACTGACAGTAGCCCCTTTCCTGTTTCCTTCTACTTTCTATCCTCATTTTCAATCCTAAACTACGAGGGGCGGGTGGAACAATGGGGAGTTTTGGTGTGCTGACATCCTCTGGCGTGTTAGGGGGAATATTTTTTTTTTTTTTTTCTGTTTTCCTGCAACTTCTTCTTCACCTGGCTCTCATTGCCGCCTACTGCCGACTCATCTGACCGCCGCGGCTGTGTTTCGGCGGGGGCGGCATCAGCGACTCCTGAGGTGGCGGCATCGACTGCTGTGGTGGTTGCTGCTGTTGCGACTCCTGTCCTGATGGAGCATCAGGAGGTGGACTGACCGGCAGCGGCGACATGTCGTCATCGCTAAAGATCAATTTCTTCTTTGCAGGTTCTGACATTCTCTCCACATTGACATCCTCATGGTCGGCGCGGCTTCGCTTACCCCCAACATCGGCCAGATAGATATCAAAGCGGAAAGAGATACGTTCTGTAACAGACAAAAAAAAAAAAAAAACGATGAGAACAATGGAAAACTTTTTATTTTCCCCTCCCCCTCCCCCTCTTCTTATTCATTGGCAAAGAACGTTAATGTAATTTACAATGGCGAAGATGCGAGATGGCATGCAAGGCAATGGTGTACTCACCCGCGGTTCTCAAGATGAAATGCTTGTCAGCTTGCTCCATTCTTGGAGATGAAGCTTCGACGTCCAACTGGGTTGAGAGGCGATGGCGAAGTGACGCTTATCCGTCAGCAATTACCCCATATTGACCCCTTTCCCACCCCCAATCTACCTTATTACCGCTTTACAGATGTTACGACATCTCGCTCGGTTGCCGGCTGGGCAAAACGTAGGCATGCAATGGGGCATTTTTACGAAATATTACGTAAGCCATACGAGTAATTTTTCGTCATTATATAGATATTGATGCTTTTTTTAAGGTGGTGTGAATAATGCACATTGCACGTTTTAATGTATGCCAACTCAGTAGAAGGCAAAAGAACATGCAATAAATGCCACACACGAGGGAATACAACCCCTGAAGTCGATAATTTAATGTGCTAATTTTCATATGTGGACAAGTTTGCATAAAATGATGTAAGACAGCGGAATTGTATTTGGGGTGTAAGTTATAGCTATCGTAATAGCCTACGGTCTGACTTTGAAAATTAAGATAAACAGTAATCCAGTGACCCATGGTCTTTGAGTCACTCAATGTATTTAGAATGAAAACGCATGGCTTTGCCTGTTTTCTGGCAAGATTTATCAGCTCTGTCATACGGCGACGGTCGTGACAGCCTAAAAAATAAACTCGGTCGCCCAAGATGCCTGCTAGACCGGCTTGTATTTCACGTGCATTCATGACGGCTTATGCGCGGACAATGCAGCGAACGTGAAGATAATGATCAATTTCTATGACGCCAGTAGTGTCGGCGAAAAACATGATGACGCGGTTGTGATTACGTCCCTTAGCAAAAGACAGATTAATTGTTAGATTTCCTGATTTATCCAGAGGGATGGCATTGTGCACGTCCTCCGTCACAAAGTTAAAGAAACATACTGTCCGACCTTTATTAAAAGCATCAAATGTTAGGGAATTACGTGTGTCCAATGCTAGTGACTCAAGGGTCATGTAAAACAATTTTGACGCGTGATGCGGGAAAGAGCTGCGAACATTATAAATGGTCGCCCCGTTCACGGTGATATGTACATGTGACAGATCGGCGTGATGAAAATATAAACCATTCTTATCAATTACGCCTTGTAAGCTGTTCATATCAACTATTGCCATGGTCAAATTTTGAGGTATGATTTGCGCGAAAGGTAATTCGGCAATCAAAGATGTTTGATTGGCGGCTAATACATACGTCTTATTGAGTGTTCTATTGAAAGTGTATTGCATTGGATTTAGAGCCAAGGAGTTATTTAACGATTCTAAGGTGGGTGGATGCGGCGTGACGCAGTCAACCCATAACTTAGCCATCTCGAGCTTAAATTTGAAACTGCTGGTGTCTTGGTGCGAGTCAAGCAGATAAGCGTCCAGACTTGATATATCCGAAAACAAAGGGGCAGTCATCGAAATGCCGTGCGTTTTACAATCTTTTATCATTTGTTTCTCGTCTTTATTCCCCCCCGTGAAATAGTCTTCATCAAATTTATTGATTAAGACTTTTGATCCATCATAATTGCGGTGGTAGAAGGCGACGCGACCGATAGAGTCAATTTTATCCTGAGGGATTGTTGTAATCATTTCAATGAAGGCGTGATAGTTGAACAAAGAGGATGACTCCACAAGCTGTTCGTTAAAATAACAAGCGCATGACTTAAACATCGTATTATTCAAATCATTACTAAAAACGACGTGATCGTCATCGTCTATTGGCGCGCCGTCCGCCTTCGCCACGCTAACTCGCAATTCTAGAGACAGCGTTGATAGATCCAAAAATTGTCCTGGAATACCAGGCAGTATAAATTCAATGTAAGGATCGTTAATCCCCGCATGATTATTAGCATTAGCGTCTAAATTAACGGGTAATACGTCCAACTTTCCCCTCGCAGCGACTGACGAATCGATGGTATGCAGGCGATTCACCCGCGGGAAATTCTCACTCACGGCTGTCAGATAATTGCTCAGGGGGGTGGCTAATTGCTCAGGGGGTTGATAACTGCTCAGCGGGGTCGCTCCACCCTGCACATCCGGCCCATAATGAGTCATCTTCGCGACTAAGCTAAATATTGAAGATATCTGCTTTATAGGAAGTCTTTCTTTTCATTTGCCTGGTTGGTTGTTTTCTCTTTTTTTTCCCAACTCCAACTTTCCTCTTTTTCATTACTCGTCCACCTCGAACTATCCTTTCGCCCACGCCCTTCACGGCGGCGACACCTCTATTTCTTAATGATTCGCAAAGTCTTTTCCCCTCTAAAACATCTGTTAATAAACCTTTTCCCATTTGGAGCGCTTCGGGCGCCACAGTGCGCATGAGAAAGGGAATTGCTCTTTTAGCAAAGCCACTCAAAACGGAAAATAGACCGCCACCTCTTCTTGAATGGGGTGGAATAAAAACCCGGATGTCGTCTAATCCCCCGCCTTTGCTTTGCGTAAAAAGCAAGTCATATTCCGCTCGAGTGGGAGGTGTGAACGCTCTCGTTATGATGGACGTCATGTCATGAATAAGACGTCGAGCATAATCACCAGCTATTTATTTCTGTCTGATATGCAGTAAGAGTGTAATCGATTTACCCCTCCCAAAGTGAATGGCTCGGCCAACTTCATCTGAGAGTTGAATCGCAATCGTATCGATAGTAATTTTACTGAGTGATTTATACGCAATATTTGGTGTTGCCCAGATTCGTCAAATACAGATAATTCTCCGCTCCCGCCATGATCAAAATTAATAACGACCATCCCAATTAAGGAATACATTTATACTCGATTCGTCAAACACACATGAACTTTATTTTAAAAATTTACATGATATAGTTTTTCAGACTTCCTCACCAGAATAGTTTCAACTCCAAAAGGTTGAAGTCGCTGCGCCAGCCCTTCCACCATAGGCAGGTAATTATTCGTCCACTCATCCTGGCAGCGACCTCTACATCCCAGTCCTTCCGGGATAATAATTTGCTCTACTTCAGCGTTCGCCATGGCTAGCAGGGCAATCTTTTTCAGGCAATTCTGGAAGTGTTGACGTCGATTCACGCTTGTATCCATCTTGAGCCCTTCCACGTAAGGCAAATCCTTCGACGTCGCAATTGCCTGTCGCGCCTTCTCGTTACCCTCGACGGCCTCGCCCCAACCATACTGAGTCACGCAGGCCACCAGGTGAGGGAGATTTACGCTTCCTGTGAGAGGCGCGTGGATAATGATACGTCCTGGTTCATCTCTCGTGTCCGCCGTGGCCCGATGAAGCGAGAAGAGTCTCTTTCTAGCTGCATGTGTATTCTCGTATGGATAAATCGTTTTGAGGTCGCGCGCAATCCCGCACGGTTCGGTGGAGACTGCATTTACCGCGTAAGCAATATAACAGCGACGATCGCGGAAGGTGCCGTCGGTCAGCTTGCCCTCGACCACCTACACCTTGACGGGTAATTGGAGGGTTGATCCACACGTTGATCCCTCTGTGAGGGGAGTGAGGGGGAAATGTGACATCGCGGACCTTTATTCGCACGTATTGGTCGATGTTACACCTCTTGCGTAGTAGAATTTATTCAATCAAATTGACGCAGCTGTTATTTTTTTTTCCTTTGTTGGTGGGAAGGGATGGAGGGCGGGGAACGTATTATTTATTAGGGGATGTGGGTGATGGGGGCGAACCTTTTTTTGACCATAACCCTTATCAATTATCCATCCGTGGGTCTGCACCCCTGACGCGCCTAACACGTGCTCTCATGTGTTATTGATTTACTTATTCGTTTACAGAGTAAACCTTCTCATTTAATATGCCTTCCTCATTTAATATGCTTCCCAGATTTACCTATCCCGCCGCCTATCAGTTTACTTCATTGAGTCGTATTTCTGATGGCGTCCGCGGGGAGTTGCGCCAAGCGAAGTAGCAGTGATGATAATGGACGCTTATCGGCTGAAAGTCTTTTCGCGTCCCCCTTTCCGTGGCCGAGTACTCGTATGAGATCAAACACGCTTATCCCCGAAAATGGCGGAAGTAAGTTACCGCCATCGTCCCATGAAATCCTAGGTTTACCCTCCAATAATTTCAAGAGAGATAAACCATATTCTCTAAAGGAAGGTGGAACAGCAACTCGAATTAAATCATCCAAGGGCGGATTGACAGGCGCGCGTGACGGCGCTGCCACGGTGGAGGTGTTGGTGACGGCGGTGGCCGGCGGCGGAAGTGAAGTTTTTTTTTTTCTTGACTTGTTTTGACGTGAATCGGTGCTGAGTTGCGCTGTCGGCCGGTTTAAACTTACACTTCTCGGCAACTGAGACGGGAACTAAACAATATTCTTTCATCTCTGTAGTAAACTTGTTATTGCCGACAGGGCTATCGGGAGTAACGCAGCCAATATGCTGCCACCTCGTTTGGAGATTAGAATGGTTTTCTTCTTGTACACAGGCGTCTTCTTCAAGGCTACAGTGCGAATATCACTCTTGAATTTTTTCAGGCGGTTAATGATGGTATCGTCGTCCGTCAGGCGTTTCTTCAAAAAGTTGACGAATATTTCCGAGATGCAATTGACTTCGCGCTTATTCAAACTCTGTAAGACCTGCTTCTGCAATTTAGGGGTGACGTGCGAGAGGAGGAAAACCAAATCCTTGTACTTCAATATCAATGGTTTTTCCTCATCCATATCTTACTAAGTCATCCACATCTATCCAGCTATCAAATTTATTTGGATATCCACGCCAGCGGACGAAGTACTTTCTCTTATCTCGCTCGACCTTCGATCTTAATATATCGACCTGGTAATGTGACGGAAGAGAGGACTTGTTTAATTCTTCCTTGTAGAAAGCGCCGATCACATCTTCCCCCGCCAAATCCCTTATGTAATAAATAGGGATTTTATGTGAGTAATCCACACGACTTATCTTAAAAAGCTCCTCGGTATTGTTGACGGTATAACCCTTATTGAATTTAAATTGCGTTCGGGAAGCCCAAACCGCGGTGTGGGGTGTGATTGTACGTGTTTATTAGGTTGGGCAAGACGTTAATATACGTCAGTGTATTGTTCTGCGTGAGATATTTATATATTTTTGCCTTTATGGTTCGGATGACCCTTTCTGCCAAACTCGCCTTTGTTTCACGCGAGTAATTGGAATGAATACAAGGTAATACCTTTCAAAGTTAGATATTTTTTCACTGCTTGATTATAAAATTCGGATCCCTGATCGGTAAAAAGACACGACACGCCTGTAAAACTCAACGACTCTAAAACTTTTTTAAGCGCTTGCAGGCTACTGCGTCCGGATTTACTTGTCAGCGTTGCCACTTTCAAGTACCTGCTGAAAACGTCCAGGCAAAACATGATGTATCGGATGCCGCCATTGTGTCTGTGCAGCTTCGTAAAATCAGCCAAATCGCAAGCAAAAATGACGGACGGTTTAGGAGCGAGAATTTTTCGTCGCGGAAAACGTTTCAGTGTCGGCTTGTGAAGCGTATAAGTGCGGTTGCCCTGCAGAAATGCCCTCACATCGCGGAGTGTTAGATTCTTATCCCTTTTCTTCCCCTCTCTGTAGAGTGCTTACACACCTCATAAAGCCGCAGGATTCGTCATATCCCGGTAAAGTTCGTCCAAAACGGCGTTTGTAGCAGATAGACTTTCTCACAGGGCGGCTCATCCACAATATTCGTGGGCAGTTGAATTTCTTCGGGTGCGTTCGGGGATAAATCACACAACATATAACCGTGATCTCGTCTAAGCACGACATTTTTATAAATTTCCACAAAGTGTTTGGCGCGCTCCTTTCCATAAAGTTGCCTGCCCAGACATTCAATTTGGTATATATCTTTGTTTTTCATAAGAATGTAATGTGAGGCATTTAAAGTTATCGTTCTAGCATACTTTCTGAGGAAAAAGACATTCTGCGCTACCATCATAACTGACCAATTTTTTTTGTCTCCCTTTGGAGAAAGCCTCTGCTATCGTTTGAGAATTGCCAGCCGTGAGGAAATTGTCATCTAATATCAGGGGTGTGTGCGTTTGCGGGTCGGCGTATGGGCTGTCATCATCCATCACGGGATCAATAATTTTCTCATGCACTTCGACCTTATCTTGAAAAGGAGAATTCTGCTGCAGCGAATGCGATGAGACGCCACAAATGATAATTCTGTTAAACCCATGCTGATATTTCTCTATAATTTTATTGCAGAGGTGTGTTCTGCCGGAATTTGTATAACCTGCAATAATTATGCGTGCAGGATATCTGAAGAGATTCAGCATCTCTTCGCTAAATGTCTTGTCCATATTAGGTTCAGAGGGGTACTAAAAGACGCTACGATATGTTTACAGTATATATTACTTAACCTTTATTTACATGGTCATGTAGGTAACAGCATAACTAGCCTCCCAGCTGCATCCTCATCCCTGCCTTCTAATTATGACGTGGATTTCCCCCGACCCACACCTCTTCCTCAACCTCTTCTTCCCTCTCCATAACCTAAATACAAATGTTCTTACATTACCTCCTCTTCTTCCACCTCCTCTTCCTCATGCTCCTTATGCCACGTGGACAGTACAAATGTTCTTACATTACATGAATAATCCCCCTCATTCCCCTCCTTAACCACGTGCTCAAAATAAATGTTCTTACATTATATGAGTGGCAGCTGCTAGCGGCCGCGGCCTCTCTCCACCCCTTAATTATGACGTGAATAATGTCATGGAAGGTCCCTCCCGATCACGTCACAACCCACTCATTAAGCCATCCTCCGTCTCCTCCTCTTCCTTAGCCTACGTGGTCAGCGCAAATGTTTTTTTTTTACATTACATGAAGGGCAGCTGCAAGCAGCGGCGTCCTCTCTTTCTCTACCCCTTAATTATGATGTGAATAATGTCGCGGAAAGTCTCTCCCGATCACGCCACAGATCATTCATTATCCCATCCTCCCCCTTCCCCTCCTCCTCCTCCTCTTCCTCCTCCTCCTCCTCCTCTTCCTCATCCACCTCCACCTCCTCCACATCCGCCGCCGCCTCCTCATCCATCTCTTTCCCGCTGATCATTGTCGGAGTGATAATACGCCCTTGAGGTATAGCCATCGATGTGAAAGCGCTTGTCGTCAAAATGTGACAACGTACGCTTTCGCATACGAGTGGTACAAATTTGTCCTTTCACATTCCTGATATTATAGCAATCCACCATCCCACATGCGACATTATTAAGTGTTTCCCTATACTGCTGATGCAATATATTTTGCTGAAGGTGAGTTGGAGTGCCTTTACCTCGAGATACTTGCTTGTCATCTTCCAACAACAGCGAATACATCTTTGGCTTTAATATAATCGCCTCTTTGATGAGCGTGGACCCGGTTTCAGATTTCAGCAAGCCTAGTTGACCCTTCCGCTCCCCATTAAAACACGAGTGATCTGAAGCAAAGTTACTGGTGTCGAGAAAATTTGCCATGGGTTCATGTTTCAGTTCATCATTTAAGTTTGTAGGTATGTGTAGACTAAATATGAAACTGTCAGTATCTTTATAAGCTAATTTAGCTCTCTCCCCATAATTAGCTTTGATGACACGATACCAAAAGTTGTACATGTACTTCTTTGCCACTTCTAAAATATGATATCCCAAGTAATTTGGCTGCCTGATTTTAGTCGTATTCTTAGTGTTGACACATATGACTTGGTCCTCGCCTAATTGGTGTACCCTTTTAAAGGATGGATTTCTTGCATACTTCAGGAAAGACTTTCTTTTTGTCACTAATTTCTGTTGGAGTCCATACTTCACTTCAGATAACATGGATTTGCCATAAACTGCGTTTGACATCAGTTTGCAAATGCGATTTTTAATGGCGCACTTCTCATTTTTACGCTGAGTGACGTTCCTTTCTGTGAAAGGTTTCAGGTATGGAGCCTGTCTGAAGCTATATATAGCATGAACACATTGTATTTCCAGTCCAAGTCAGAGTAAAAGTTGCAGCAATTCCAGACTGATGAGATGATCTTTCAGCCCCTTATGACTGGCCACGAGTTTACGATTTTTCCTCCCCAGCTTACGACCCAGCTTCTAACAGTCTTTTACTGTACGGCGAGATGTCATCTTCTGTAATAGTCATGTGTGCAAGGCACAGAGGGAACTCATCCGTGATCCGAGCCAAGTCGGGGGAAACGTCACAGCTGTCTAAATGCAGCCAGTAGCCGACGTCACCACCTGTTGCATGATTCTGGATGCCAACTTAAAAAAAAATCATCCATCTCTGACTGAGAAAGTTTTTTGATGTCACCTATAGGCAGGGGGGAACACATAACGCTTGCATATAATGAATTATAGTCCAGATAGAACACATAGGTGCTGGGTCCGCCGTCGGGTTCGTGGTTTGACTGCAGGTGTGGTCTGACGCAAGTTACAAAGCCTCCTCGTACATTTAGGAGGCAGTAGACACCTGCCAAAACGATAATTACTCCCAGTGAGGTCTAAAGCACTGTTCAGGGGGGTGCTGTGAACTTATCATTAAACCCAACTGTGACCTCACTGAACGTTTCCTTTTGTGTCTCACAACACAAGCGGGCAGTCACAGCCTGCCCTCTAAAGACAACTCTCTTCCTCCACATAAAACTACAAGCACCTAATAACACACACACCCTTCACTCAAAAATTTAAAAAATCATCATGGAGACTCCTACACCAGCCTCGGAGTCCCATCTGGGGAGGAGACCATAAATCTCCCCAAGCCGGACTACCTTTCTGTCGACGACCCTAAGTGTCTTGACACCCCCCTCAACTTTTTCTTCATTAACTTCTGCAACATTCGCGGTCTAAGATCTAATTTTCAATCTGTAGAACACCACCTCTCCTCTTCTAAACCTCATCTTCTTTTCCTCACTGAAACTCAGGTGTCTGAGGCAACTGACAGTAGCCCCTTTTCTGCTCCCTCCTATTTTCCCTATCCTCATTTTCGATCCAAAGCTGGATGCTGCGTTTATGTGCGCAATGACTTAACCTGCTCTCGTCTCCACGCTCTTGATTCTTCCGAGTTTTCCACCATCTGGCTACGACTACAGAGTCACTCTCATGCTAAATTTATCTGTGCTGTATACCTCTCTCCTAACTCCTCTGACTATAAGAAGTTCTTTGACTACTTAACTTCCCAAGTGGAGCACATTCTGACCCTCTTCCCTTTTGCAGAGATCTCCATTCTTGGAGACTTCAATGTTCACCACCAGCTTTGGCTTTCCTCTCCCTTCACTGACCATCCTGGTGAACTAGCCTACAACTTTGCTATCCTCCATGACCTAGAGCAATTGGTGCAACACCCTACTCGTATTCCTGACCGTCTTGGAGATACGCCCAACATTCTTGACCTTTTCCTGACCACTAATCCTTCTGCTTATGCTGTCACCCTTTCTTCTCTGTTGGGCTCTTCCGACCACAATCTCATATCTTTATCTTGTCCTATCACTCCAATCCCTCCTCAGGATCCCCCTAGGCGAAGGTGCCTCTGGCGTTTTGCCTCTGCTAGTTGGGGGGACCTGAGGAGGTATTTTGTTGATTTTCCTTGGAATGACTACTGCTTCCGTGTCAGAGACCAGTCTTTGTGTGCTGAACGCATAACAGAGGTGATAGTGTCTGGCATGGAGGCGTACATTCCTTACTCTTTTTCTCGTCCTAAACCTTCTAAACCTTGGTTTAACACAGCTTGTTCTCGTGCTATACATGATAGAGAGGTGGCCCACAAAAGGTACTTAAGCCTTCCATCACCAGAATCTCATGCACTTTATATTTCTGCCCGGAACCATGCCAAGTTTGTTCTCCAACTAGCCAAAAACTCCTTTATTAACAGAAAATGTCAAAACCTTTCAAGATCTAACTCCCCCTCGTGATTTCTGGCATCTAGCCAAAAATATCTCCAATAACTTTGCTTCTTCTTCTTTCCCTCCTCTACTTCAACCAGATGGCACCACTGTTATCTCATCTATTTCTAAAGCTGAACTCTTTGCTCAGACCTTTGCTAAAAACTTTACCTTGGAC
This sequence comes from Scylla paramamosain, assembly GCF_035594125.1. Classification (NCBI taxonomy): domain Eukaryota; kingdom Metazoa; phylum Arthropoda; class Malacostraca; order Decapoda; family Portunidae; genus Scylla; species Scylla paramamosain. The sequence continues at coordinate 6,648,718 of NC_087184.1, forward strand.
GATTCTGGGCTTGTTCCTCCCTCTCCTCCACCCTCTGACTACTTTATGCCACCTATTAAAATTCTCAGCAATGATGTTTTCCATGCCCTCGCTGACTTAAACCCTCGGAAGGCTTATGGACCTTATGGAGTCCCTCCTATTGTTCTCCAAAACTGTACCTCCGTGCTTGCACCTTGCCTAGTCAAACTCTTTCAGCTCTGTCTGTCAACATCTACCTTTCCTTCTTGCTGGAAGTTTGCCTACATTCTTAAACATCTTTCATTTCACAACCTTCTATCTGATCGCTGGTATGGGTTCTGTCAAGGCCGCTCTATTGGTGATCTTCTGGCTTTCCTTACTGAGTCTTGGTCATCCTCTTTTAGAGATTTTGGTGAAACTTTTGCTGTTGCCTTGGACATATCAAAAGCTTTTGATAGAGTCTGGTACAAAGCTTTGATTTCCAAACTACCCTCCTACGGTTTCTATCCTTCTCTCTGTAACTTCATCTCAAGTTTCCTTTCTGACCGTTCTATTGCTGCTGTGGTAGACGGTCACTGTTCTTCTCCTAAATCTATTAACAGTGGTGTTCCTCAGGGTTCTGTCCTGTCACCCACTCTCTTCTTATTATTCATTAATGATCTTCTAAACCAAACTTCTTGTCCTATCCACTCCTATGCTGATGATACCACCCTGCACTTTTCCACGTCTTTTCATAGACGTCCAACCCTTCAGGAGGTAAACATACCACACAGGGAAGCCACAGAACGCCTGAATTCTGATCTTTCTAAAATTTCTGATTGGGGCAGAGCAAACTTGGTATTGTTCAATGCCTCAAAAACTCAATTCCTCCATCTATCAACTCGACACAACCTCCCAGACAACTATCCCCTCTTCTTCAATGACACTCAACTCTCCCCCTTTTCTACACTGAACATCCTTGGTCCGTCCTTTTCTTATAATCTGAACTGGAAACTTCACATCTCATCTCTAGCTAAAACAGCTTCTATGAAGTCAGGTGTTCTGAGACGTCTCCGCCAGTTTTTCTCATCCCCCCGGCTGCTAACTCTGTACAAGGGTCTTATCCATCCATGTATGGAGTATGCTTCACATGTCTGGGGGGGTTCCACTCATACTGCTCTTCTAGACAGGGTGGAATCAAAAGCTTTTCGTCTCATCAACTCCTCTCCTCTAACTGACTGTCTTCAGCCTCTCTCTCACCGCCGCAATGTTGCATATCTAGCTTTCTTCTACCGCTATTTTCATGCTAACTGCTCTTCTGATCTTGCTAACTGCATGCCTCCCCTCCTTCCGCGGCCTCGCTGCACAAGACTTTCTTCTTTCTCTCACCCTTATTCTGTCCACCTCTCTAACGCAAGAGTTAACCAGTGTTCTCAATCATTCACCCCTTTCTCTGGTAAACTCTGGAACTCCCTGCCTGTTTCTGTATTTCCACCTTCCTATGACTTGAATTCCTTCAAGAGAGAGGTTTATACAAAGGGAATACAAAGGAAAGCCAAACAGCAACAGACCTTTTGGTCCTTGCAAGGCTGTTTGGTAACTACTTCTAACTAGCTACAGTGAAGAGAGACAGGACAGCATAGCAGAAGGCTCCTCCCCACCCACCACTCCCTCCAGCTTGCGCTGGCATGGAAATAGTTGGGAAAAGTACCATGCGGTATGGAAAAACTGACATGGAAATTTTCATAGGAAAGGATGAAAGGAAGTTCTACTATTCACCCTACGGTGAACTCTATACGCCTATCTGAAAGTTAATACAAGTTAAATTAAAACTGTTGAATAAGAGTTTAAATAGTGAATTTAGTAATTATTCGGACAAGAAGAGAGCTTGTTGGGGATTTGCTTTTAAATATTTGTCTATTTTATTTTTGAATGATTCAATAGTATTGCTGTTTACAATTTCTGCAGGAAGTTTATTCCATATATTTACTATACGATTAAAGAAGAAATGTTTGGCCTCGTGGGATTTAAAACGTTTGGGTATAATCTTGAATCCATTATTTCTTGTTAGGTTAGAATGATCAATGGTAAAATAATTATGTGCATCAATGTTACTATATCCTTTGAAAATTTTGAACACTTCAATTAGGTCTCCTCTTATCCTGCGCTTTGTTAAACTAAATAGGTTTAGTTCTTCCAGTCGTTCCTCATACGGCTTATTGCGCAATCTTGGAATCATCTTTGTGACTCTGCGCTGTATCTTTTCTAGTTTTTCAATGTCTTTTTTGTAGTATGGTGACCAGAACTGTACACAGTATTCTAGATGAGGGCGCACCAGTGACTTATATAAGGCAAGTATAACCTTTTCTGATTTAAATTCAAAGGTTCTTCCAATGAACCCTACTAATTTATTTGCCGTCTTTACTGTTTCTGTGCAGTGTTGACTCGGCTTTAGGTCGTTTGACACAACGACACCAAGATCTTTTCCTTTATCAGCACTTGACAGTGGCATGTTATTCATTACATATCTCGCCTGAACATTGTTGCTTCCGATATGTAGAATTTTGCACTTTTCTATATTGAATCTCATCTGCCATTTTTCTGCCCAGCTTGTTAGTTTATTGAGGTCACACTGCAGTTCCTGCCATTGTGACACAGACGTAACTCTACTTGTTATTTTGGTGTCGTCTGCAAATTTACTTATTTTGCAGTTTATCCCTTCATCAATATAATTTATGTACATTATGAAGAGTACTGGTCCTAATACAGAGCCTTGAGAAACGCCGCTATTAACCTTATGCCACTCTGACTCTTTTCCATTTATTACAACACGCTGTTTTCTGTCAGAGAGCCAGTCTCTCAGCCATTTCAGGGTGTTTCCGGCAATGCCGTGAGCTTTTACTTTACTGATGAGTCTCTTATGGGGAACAGTGTCGAAAGCTTTCTGGAAATCAAGGTAGATAATATCAACAGCTTTTGTCTCGTCATACGAGTTAACTACTTCATAAAAGAAGTCTAGTAAGTTTGTTAAGCAGGAGCGCTTGGTTCTGAAACCGTGTTGCGAATCCTTTATGATTTTATTTTCTTCTAAATATTTAACAATTTTATCTCTAATTATTGTTTCCATCAGCTTACACACTACTGAAGTGAGACTGATCGGCCTGTAATTGGCTGGGAGAGATTTATTTCCTTTTTTAAAGATTGGCGTGACATTTGCTAGTTTCCATTCGTGGGGAACTTTACCCGCTAGCAAAGTTTTATTGAATAAAATTGTAAGCGGTTTCACGAGCTCATTTCTTGCTTCTTTAAGAAGCCTGGGTGATATCTTGTCTGGCCCGGGTGTTTTGTTTACGTTCATGCTCTTTGTGACTGAGAGGATTTCACTTTCTGTGATGGTGAAGTCTGGCAGCGTGGTGCCTCGTGACTGAGGCGTGGGGGTCGGCAGACTGCCCTGAACATCCTCAGTCGTGAAGACGGTTGAGAAGTACTCGTTCAGGGTATTCGCCATGTCTGTTTCGCTTGTTATTTGTTTACCATTTTCTGTTTCAAGACACTTATCCACCAGTTTTTGACCACTGCTTTGACCCTTTTATGGGACTGGCATTTCAGTGGGCATTTTTTTATTAGATTTTTGTTGCCCTTGTCCAGTGTCCTTCCTACATAAAAAAAAAAAAAAATTTGATCAGGTGATACATGTTAGGGTCGTGAGGTGGATCAAGTTGAACGCCTGTCGACTTTAAAAAAGCGTCATAAGCATGACACGTAATGTGCCACGTCCAGCCCATAAAATTCATGCAGGTAAGATCTATATTTGAGATATGTGTCGGCTAATAACCCCACATCAATCTCACAATACAGTCTTATGTAATCGCCTAAAGTTATGTGAAGTGTGTGGGAGATGGCGCACTAATCCATCCTGCCCCTCATGTGTGGAAGACCAGTGTGATTTATGCGAGCGGTGTGGACTTCTGTTTCCACATCCTCTACCAGAACACACCTGCGAAGTTGGGAATCCTGCTTCTTCTGGTAAGCATTATTACTTATTTTGGCGGGAATGTATAATAATAAAGATGAAATGACTGTCAATCTTTACAAGTTTGAGCTCTGAGCACATCTTCCTGTACAGGTTCACACTCGATTGAGGTTGAGCAGAACGGCGACGTAGAACACACACGTCGGCAAGCGTCACAAGGCAACATCCCACGCGGAGGCGGGGGAAGAGGTGAGAAAAAAAAAATACTACAAATAATAAACCAATAAATACGGTGCCGCCGCCACTACTAATATTCTTTTTTTTAAGACTCGCCACGGCCGGGACCGAGTGGATTATCGGAGGACGTATTCAATTCTTCCGAGACTTCAAGTCCTTCACTACCTACACAAGGTAAATATCAATTGAATAATAATAACAATAATAATAATAATAATAATAATAATAATAAACTGTCGCTGCTACTTCAATTTTTCTTCCCAGACACGCCACAAGCGGAAGCAGGCCAAGATGAGCGCAGCATGGCGGGAGAACCGGCGGAAGCAGACCTTGATGAGCGCGGGGCGCCGGAAGAACCGCAGTTAATTGACTCGAGGGAAAGTTTTATGAGGAGCTTCACCAGACATCAATATGATATACCTGAACATGTAAACAGAGATCCACTCGGCCTACTTACCGACTACAGGGAGTTCTTTATACGGGAAATTAGATCATATTTCACGTCACATGGCTCGCCATTCTCCCCCACCCTGAAAATATTTTCACACATTTCTCTGTTACTAGTTAAATTCTCTACCTTAGGCGAGGATGAACATCGAGTCATTCATATTGTTTTTAGAGCACGGCTTATCACCTATCAAGATGTGCCTGACCTTGTTGATTTATGGATCCATCAGCTGAACAGTCGGCTGGAAAGCCTTACCAGAGAGACTGAAGGATCTGGTTTTATCATTTCAAGAGTACAGAATTTTTTCATCAACTATTGCTTGCACGTCGCATGTAGTGGCAAAGGAGATTATGTTGCTTATCCTAGAGGCGTGCGAGGTGGGAATGAAATTTTCAATCCTGATGGCCGACATTCATCCTCTGTTATTCAGTGTTTGGCGGCTTTCAGACTTCACGCTCGAGGTGTACCTTGGAAAAGAATTCCAAAAATATTACGGAGACGGCATGGCGGAGAGAAATACGTCACGCGCGGAAAAGTAGAAAGTCCAGTGACTTGGGAGAACTTGAATCAGTTAGAAAGGTTAAATCGCCTGTCTCTGGATGTTTATACACTGACCAAAAGCGGTGAGATATACTATTTAACATTATCAAGAAAAGGCTCGCGCAAGTATAAAACTGTAACCTCACTCCTTTTATTAGGCGAAAGACATATGACGCTCATTAAAGACGTGGAGAAGCTGCACCGGAAATTGACGAGAAGCTGTCCCACCCCAGAGGGTCATCAGTTTTGCAAAATATGTTTCAGCTCAGTTCCCAAGTCTGTCAGTTTGAGCGATCACGAGTGTCACTGCGACTTCACTCAAACTCTCCTCTTTCCAGGTGACGGCGAAAAAGTAAAATTCAAAAATTCTGCCTACACCTATCAACCTGTCTACTTAGCATTTTTTGATTTTGAAAATATGATAAAACCTAAGGAGAATAGGAGTGTGATAGCTGAACATGACCCAATTGGATACTCGTATCTCATCATCAATAGGCATGGAGATGTTGTGGAAAAGAGAAGTTATTTCGGCGAAGATCCCGTGAATAATTTCATTGATAGCCTATCCGAAGCTTGGCGAATCATCAAGGAAAGTGTAGTTAGCCTTCCAATTAGCATGTCTGCGGAGGATGAAGTCCACTTCAAACGTCAGCGTCACTGCGAGCTCTGCCATCAACCCTTTAATGTGAAAACCCCACCTCATAAACATCACGACCACTCATTACCACAAAATAATTACAAGGGGGCATTGTGCGCGAGATGCAACCTCCAGTGTCGTGACATGAGTCTCATCACTCTGGCACATAATATGAGTTTTGACGTCTCTTTAATCATAAAAGACCTTCACTTGCCAGAGTCGCACGTGGACATCCTTGCCAAGTCAGAATCGCATTTATTGAAAGTAAGGATTAAGGAATTGCAGTTTCAGGACACGCTTTCCATTATGAATGCCGGCCTCGGTCATCTCGCTCAGAGTCACGTGCAGGCGGGCTATAGCACGCGTTACGCCCAAGAAATGGTGAATTACCTCCCCGAGGATGTAAGGCGTGTAATTTGCTCTCAAAAACAGTTTCTTTGTTATGATTACATCACCGACCTTGGCCGCTTAGAAGATCGACAATTGCCACCTCGCGAAGCATTTTATGACACGCTCAAGGGGAAGGCTCTGTCACCTGGAGAATATGAACACGCTCAAAGCGTGTGGAGTATGACATCCTGTCGCACTTTAGGCGATTACATAAGACTGTATTGTGAGATTGATGTGGGGTTATTAGCCGACACATATCTCAAATATAGATCATGCCTGCATGAATTTTAAGGGCTGGACGTGGCACATTGCGTGTCACTGTCTTCTTATGCTTATGACGCTTTTTTAAAGTCGACAGGCGTTCAACTTGATCCACCTTACGACCCTAACATGTATCACCTGATCAAAAGAAATGTACGAGGAGGCTTTGTAATTTGCGTCAGACCACACCTGCATTCAAACCACGAACCCGACGGCGGACCCGGCACCTATGTGTTCTATCTGGACTATAATTCATTATATGCAAGCGTTATGTGTTCCCCCTGCCTATAGGTGACACCAAAAAACTTTCTCAGTCAGAGATGGATGATTTTTTTGAAGCTGGCATCCAGAATCATGCGACAGATGGTGACGTCGGTTACTGGCTGCATTTGGACAGCTGTGACGTTTCCCCCGACGTGGCTCGGATCACGGACGAGTTCCCTCTGTGCCTTGCACACATGACTATTACAGAAGATGACATCTCGCCGTACAGTAAAAGACTGTTAGAAGCTGAGGGTCGTAAGCTGGGGAGGAAAAATCGTAAACTCGTGGCCAGTCATAAGGGGCTGAAAGATCATCTCATCAGTCTGGAATTGCTGCAACTTTTACTCTCACTTGGACGGGAAATACAATGTGTTCATGCTATATATAGCTTCAGACAGGCTCCTTTCATAGAAAGGAACGTCACTCAGCGTAAAAATAAGACGTGCGCCATTAAAAATCGCATTTGCAAACTGATGTCAAACGCAGTTTATGGCAAATCCATGTTATCTGAAGTGAAGTATTGACTCCAACAGAAATTAGTGACAAAAAGAAAGTATTTCCTGAAGTATGAAAGAAATCCATCCTTTAAAAGGGTACACCAATTAGGCGAGGACCAAGTCAACAGTAAGAATACGATTAAAATCAGGCAGCCAAATTACTTGGGATATCATATTTTAGAAGTGGCAAAGAAGTACATGTACAACTTTTGGTATCGTGTCATCAAAGCTAATTATGGGGAGAGAGCTAAATTAGCTTATAAAGATACTGACAGTTTCATATTTAGTCTACATATACCTACAAACTTAAATGATGAACTGAAACATGGACCCATGGCAAATTTTCTCGACACCAGTAACTTTGCTTCAGATCACTCGTGTTTTAATGGGGAGCGGAAGGGTCAACTAGGCTTGCTGAAATCTGAAACCGGGTCCACGCTCATCAAAGAGGCGATTATATTAAAGCCAAAGATGTATTCGCTGCTGTTGGAAAATGACAAGCAAGTATCTCGAGGTAAAGGCACTCCAACTCACCTTCAGCAAAATATATTGCATCAGCAGTATAGGGAAACACTTAATAATGTCGCATGTGGGATGGTGGATTGCTATAATATCAGGAATGTGAAAGGACAAATTTGTACCACTCGTATGCGAAAGCGTACGTTGTCACATTTTGACGACAAGCGCTTTCACATCGATGGCTATACCTCAAGGGCGTATTATCACTCCGACAATGATCAGCGGGAAAGAGATGGATGAGGAGGCGGCGGCGGATGTGGAGGAGGTGGAGGTGGATGAGGAAGAGGAGGAGGAGGAGGAGGAAGAGGAGGAGGAGGAGGAGGGGAAGGGGGAGGATGGGATAATGAGTGGTCTGTGGCGTGATCGGGAGAGACTTTCCGCGACATTATTCACATCATAATTAAGGGGTAGAGAAAGAGAGGACGCCGCTGCTTGCAGCTGCCCTTCATGTAATGTAAAAAAAACATTTGCACTGACCACGTAGGCTAAGGAAGAGGAGGCGGAGGATGGGTTAATGAGTGGGTTGTGACGTGATCAGGAGGGACCTTCCATGACATTATTCGCGTCATAATTAAGGGGTGGAGAGAGGCCGCGGCCGCTAGCAGCTGCCATTCATGTAATGTAAGAACATTTGTTTTGAGCACGTGGTTAAGGAGGGGATTGAGGGGGATTGTTCATGTAATGTAAGAACATTTATACTGTCCACGCGGCATAAGGAGGATGAGGAGGAGGAGGTGGAAGAAGAGGAGGTAATGTAAGAACATTTGTACTTAGGTTATGGAGAGGGAAGAGGAGGTTGAGGAAGAGGTGTGGGTCGGGGGAAATCCACGTCATAATTAGAAGGCAATGATGAGGATGCAGCTGGGAGGCTAGTTATGCTGTTACCTACATGACCATGTAAATAAAGGTTAAGTAATAAATACTGTAAACATATCGTAGCGTCTTTTAGTACCCCTCTGAACTTAACATGGACAAGACATTTAGCGAAGAGATGCTGAATCTCTTCAGATATCCTGCACGCATAATTATTGCAGGTTATACAAATTCCGGCAAAACACACCTCTGCAATAAAATTATAGAGAAATATCAGCATGGATTTAACAGAATTATCATTTGTGGCGTCTCATCGCATTCGCTGCAGCAGAATTCTCCTTTTCAAGATAAGGTCGAAGTGCATGAGAAAATTATTGATCCCGTGATGGATGATGACAGCCCATACGCCGACCCGCAAACACACACACTCCTGATATTAGATGACAATTTCCTCACGGCTGGCAATTCCCAAACGATAGCAGAGGCCTTTACCAAAGAGAGACATAAAAATTGGTCAGTTATAATGGTAGCGCAGAATGTCTTTTTCCCCGGAAAGTATGCTAGAACGATAACTTTAAATGCCTCACATTACATTCTTATGAAAAAACAGAGATATATATCAAATTGAATGTCTGGGCAGGCAACTTTATGGAAAGGAGCGCGCCAAACACTTTCTGGAAATTTATAAAAATGTCGTGCTTAGACGAGATCACGGTTATTTTTTGTGTGATTTATCCCCGAACGCACCCGAAGAAATTCAACTGCGCACGAATATTGTGGATGAGCCACCGTGTGAGAAAGTCTATCTGCTATGAACGGCCGTTTTGGCCGTTAAAATCAAGAAAAGAATTAGAGGTACCGAGAGAGAGAGAGAGAGAGAGAGAGAGAGAGAGAGAGAGAGAGAAAGAGAGAGAGAGAGATCCATTGTTGTAAAAAGTATTGGTTCGACTATGGAAATGGGTCACGTCTCCAGAGTTTAAAATATGCACTCTCGAATCCTCGATAAAAGAAGTAATTAAAAGACCACGGGGGTTAACAGCGTCTTCATCCCCACAAAAGATGCTAACCATTGAAGCCTCAATAAAATAAAAGAAGAAGGAAGAACATTTAAAAAATTAGCAAGTTCATTTCTCTAGATGGAAACACTGGGAGGCAGATACAGACTGCACAATGAATTAAATATAATGAATATAATGAATAAAGATATAATGAAGTTTGAACAGAGATATCAAGGATCTTTCAATAATGGGAGACTACATTTGGGGGCTCATACGTAAAAGTGATTTGCTGTATTCACGCAAATGAACAAAAAATGTTCATTGTTAATCCTAAAAATTAGTTTCAGAAGTTTTAAAATAATTTTTTTGTCATTTGATTTATTTCAGTTCAAAAATGGTGAAAATGATGAAATTTAGCTATTTGGAGGCAAAAAATCATTATAAAAGGCACAAAAGCAAAGTTTGACACGAATAATGGACATTTTATATTGTTTTGCAATAAAAAAGAGTTGAAAAATGACACTTACTTGTCAAAGACAAAAATCGTTACATAGTGTAATTTTTATATAATTGTATTCTTTTTTAGAGCGAGCTTGTGCTATAGTGGCGAGCGTAGCCGGCTGGCTTCCACCTCCCTGTCTTTCCCTCGTTCCATCCTCTGTCCCTTTGTCTTGTGACAGCCGCGTCTGGGAGCGAGGCTGCTTCCTTTATTTAGTAAGGCACCTTCGGTCGTAAGGATAGGACGTACATAGCTTGCTTGATAGCCGAAGCACTGGCACTTTTGAGGATTCAACAATGGTTCATGTTTGATATTGTGTGTTCTCACTGCAGTGTCAGTCCTTGGAGGTCAGTGCTTTGTGTGGTAATGTGCTGCTTTGTCTCTACTGTCTCAAAGGCAAAGAAAACAGGGATTCTTGATAAAATCTCCTTGCAGCCCCATCAAGAAAGCCACCATCTTGAAGCCTCCAATAACTTCCCAGACATACTTGTTGTAGTTCAAAGTTTCCTGTAGAAGCTTTACACTGCTGTAGTCCTCCTTAAGATATACAGAATGAGCAAGAGGCAGAGATGGATATTTGTTTCCATTGTGCAGAAGTATAGCTTTCAGGCTTTTGAAAGGAACTGTCAATGAAGAGCCTCCATTCATCTGTATTACAAGCAATTTCAATACCATCAAGCAATCCTGATACATAATTGCAGTAGCATAGCCTCTCCTCCTTTGCAAAGAAGCTGGGGAAATGTTTGTGACGTTTTCTTTGGCTGGTCATTTGTACAGTCATCAAGTAAATCCCATTCATTCAGCCTTGAAATCAAAAGCTCACCATTTGACTTTGTCAAACCAAGATCTCTGATGATGTCCTTCGGTCTGGGTAGCAAGGATTTCTCCCAATTACAACGGTATCAGTGATGTCACAGCCTTCCTCTCTGTTTAGCTCATCTTCTGACTTGATGCTTTCTTCTGATAGTTGACTTCTTTCTGGAGGAGCTGGTACAGGAAGATCAGCACTGGTACTGGTGGTACTGGTGTAATGGACGATGGAATGTCTAGATAGAAAACAGCTGGTGCAGGTGCAGAAAAAGCAGTCAGTTGAGTGATCAGTAGGTTCACGCCATATTCTAGAAATAGCAGATTTCATGGTTCACTGGCCATCCTGTAAAAGAACAACGGTATGAGTCTCTTTTAAACTTATTTTATTTTTTCTTAATTCTTAATTGGATTTTACTCTTGAAAAACTAACAGCTATTTTATCTACTAGTGTTGTCTTACAATGCTCACAAGCAAAATGAGGTGCCCAGGTCTTCTCTTGGTTCCCAACTGACACAGCAAAATATACTTTGTAAGCTTCATATATTTTTCCAGATGCTGTCACAGCGAATTTCTTTGTTCTTATCTCGATTAATTGATCACATATATAGCAGAATGCATCAGGAAAATGATTGCAGCCTCTTGATGGCTTGAACTCTTTCAAGTTTCAAGACACTTATCCTGTAATTTTTAAATTACAGGCTTTTATTTATTTTTTTTTTTTATTACAGTTCTGTTGCCCTTTTACCAGATCCTTCCTACATGAAAAAAAAAAAAAAAAAGGAATGGGCTGAGGTAAAGCTGAGTAAGTGTGAAGAAACAGTGTTTTTGTTGTACACTGAAGGGTGGGGGGGACAAGTGCAGTTACTGGAAGAAGTGTTCCAAAGACTAGATGAGGCCAACCTCACTGTAGACCAGACGAAAAGTCATTTTGTGCAAGGTGATGTAGAATACTTGGGTCTCAAGGTGGAAAGAGGAGAAATGAGAACTGTGGAGGCCATGGTAAAAGATAGCGTGGACCTCCCTCCTCCCACCAATGGGGAAGAAACAAATTATGTTCCTGAGGGCCAAATCAGGGCCGCTCTACTGGTGATCTTCTGGCTTTCCTTACTGAGTCTTGGTCATCCTCTTTTAGAGACTTTGGTGAAACTTTTGCTGTTGCCTTGGACATATCAAAAGCCTTTGATAGAGTCTGGCACAAAGCTTTGATTTCAAAACTACCCTCCTACGGTTTCTATCCTTCTCTCTGTAACTTCATCTCAAGTTTCCTTTCTGACCGTTCTATTGCTGCTGTGGTAGACGGTCACTGTTCTTCTCCTAAATCTATTAACAGTGGTGTTCCTCAGGGTTCTGTCCTGTCACCCAGTCTCTTCTTATTATTCATTAATGATCTTCTAAACCAGACTTCTTGTCCTATCCACTCCTATGCTGATGATACCACCCTGCACTTTTCCACGTCTTTTCATAGACGTCCAACCCTTCAGGAGGTAAACATATCACGCAGGGAAGCCACAGAACGCCTGACTTCTGATCTTTCTAAAATTTCTGATTGGGGCAGAGCAAACTTGGTATTGTTCAATGCCTCAAAAACTCAATTCCTCCATCTATCAACTCGACACAATCTTCCAGACAACTATCCCCTCTTCTTCAATGACACTCAACTGTCCCCCTCTTCTACACTGAACATCCTCGGTCTGTCCTTTACTTATAATCTGAACTGGAAACTTCACATCTCATCTCTAGCTAAAACAGCTTCTATGAAGTTAGGTGTTCTGAGACGTCTCCGCCAGTTTTTCTCACCCCCCCCAGCTGCTAACTCTGTACAAGGGCCTTATCCGTCCATGTATGGAGTATGCTTCACATGTCTGGGGGGGTTCCACTCATACTGCTCTTCTAGACAGGGTGGAATCAAGAGCTTTTCGTCTCATCAACTCCTCTCCTCTAACTGACTGTCTTCGGCCCCTCTCTCACCGCCGCGATGTTGCATATCTAGCTGTCTTCTACCGCTATTTTCATGCCAACTGCTCTTCTGATCTTGCTAACTGCATGCCTCCCCTCCTTCCGCGGCCTCGCTGCACAAGACTTTCTTCTTTCTCTCACCCCTATTCTTTCCACCTCTCTAACGCAAGAGTTAACCAGTATTCTCAATCATTCATCCCTTTCTCTGGAAAACTCTGGAACTCCCTACCTTCTTCTGTATTTCCACCTTCCTATGACTTGAATTCCTTCAAGAGGGAGGTTTCAAGACACTTATCCACCAATTTTTGACCACTGCTTTGACCCTTTTATGGGACTGGCATTTCAGTGGGCATTTTTTTTATTAGATTTTTGTTGCCCTTGGCCAGTATCCTACCTACATCAAAAATAAAAAAAAGATGGTATTATGGGAATCTTTTAGAAACTTTTCTGATGTTGCCATGCCTCTGACCAAACTGTTAGTTAAGAAATGGAAGTTTTGTTGGAATGAAAAATGTGAAGATGCTTTTACTGAAATTAAGAAGATGTCGGTTAACGCACCAGTGTTGCATATGCCTGATTATGAGAAACCTTTCGTCTTGTATGTGGATGCCAGTCAGGAAGGTGTACTGATGCAGGAACATGAGGGAGTAGGGGATGGGGGCTGACCATCCAATGGGCTATTATTCTAAGAAGTTGCTACCACATCAAAGGGCATATAGTACTATTCAGAAAGAGGCTTTAGCTCTTTTGTTAAGTTTAAACCATTTCGATATATATGTCAAAGGGATGGGACAAACTGTGCAGGTCTTCACAGACCACAATCCCCTGGTTCTCCTGCATCGAATGAAAAATACCAATCAGAGATTGATGAGGTGGTGACTTTGTGTTACAGGACTGCGAGTTGGACATCCACCATATGAAGGACGGTAAAACTGAAATAGCGAATGATCTGTCTCACGCTCTGTCCAGTCGTGAAATATACTAATTAGGTGCTTCATGCCTATTTTGAGAAGATGTCATGTAATTTTACTTAAGTTGGCCTGACAAATCCCCTTAATTTCATTTCATGCCGCATTACGCTGTCTAATTTGTATTATCTTATTTATTAGATATCAAGGGTGTGTACATTGATATTATGTAGCAAAAAAGAATATGTTCTTTATTTTTATGTACCTTTATGTACATGTACTTAAGGAAGACGGGGAATCAGAAGTTTGTTTGTTAGTTTTGACCAGGATTTCCATTTCTCGGGATTTTGTCTCAGATCTGGACTTTTCACGTATTTAGTGACAATCTGGGGATTTTGGCTTTTTCTGGGATATTCTAGGGAATTCTGATCGCCTTTAGTGACAATTTAGAGATTTGCAGTTGCTGTTAATATCCTAATACCTAAAATATTTTTTTTGGCGTTTACTAAAATGGCAGTGCACAAGCAAACATTAGCTATCGAAGTCGACAACATTGAAGTTTTAGGCTCAGTTGACTCAGTTGCCAATTTGTTTATATCAGACTCCTCGCAGGTACACAGTAAACATACACATACAGTATTTTTTTTTTTTTTGTGAGTTATTGTAAAATGTAGTTTTTTTTTTTTTTTATGTTATGCAGGAATGTGAACAAGGTTTATATGGTAAGAGTACTGGCTACAGAATGTCCTGATATTCTATACTGAAGTTAATTATAACTTTAATAACTGCAGGTTTTGCGAGATATTTGCCTGATAGTACTGTCTAAAAAAAATTTGAAAGGGTAAGTTTACGTTTCCTCTCACCAAAACCAGTGAGTTTGTCAGCGTGAACTTTACTCATCAGAAAAAAAAAAAAAAATCAAACATAAGGCGCCTTCTTCAGTTCTTCGCAAGCACCTCAGAAACAGGCATTTTTCGGAGCATTCCTTTCGCGCAGGTCTCCTGGAGCCTCGGAAATTTACAACTATCCCGGACCGCAAACTTCCGAGGCTCCAAGGGGACATTCTTGAAGAGCTAAACACACAGCAACTTGCGGTGAAAACTTGCATGTGAAAACAAGCCGATGTCCTTGTATCGTTTTTAATAAAATCTCAAGCATACAGAATGATCTACAGACAAGTCACTCTTAGGTGAAAACCATTATTAAAATCTTGTAGCGTTGTTCCAGAGTGGTTTTTAATTATCAATTACCGCTGGACACTTCATTAGTTTCTTTCCTTTGTGTAATAGATAAAGTCACTCTTGGTGAGTTTCTGTGGTTTTCAGGTGAATGTCAAAGGTGAATGTATAAAAATATGTATATTTAGATATATGTACAGAGTTCTGGAGAAGGGTGTGGCGTGTACGGGACAACGGATGTCATCTGCGTGGTAGAGCGTTACACCCTGGCAAGAGACTGCCGGAGCCGGCACAAGGGACGCTTAACGCCTTCAAAAAATGCTGACAGTAGAAATAGGGGCGGGTTGACCGCACTTACAGTACATGAATATATTTATAATTATAACTCTCTAATTACATGAATAAGGCAAGGGAAAAGCTACTTATAGCTGACAATAATACATGCCAAAATACATTAGGGAGATATTAATTATGGAGAATACTTAGATACTATAATGTAGGTGCTACCGATTACTTATCGATGGAAATAAAAGGAGTATGGAAAGTTCCATGGTGTATGTGTGTGACATAGGGTGGCGTGATCATATCCGCCCCACCCTTATCCCCCAACACCCACTATCTACACTTATGCATATGAGAAGGTCATATGACATTATGCGGTACAAGATGTTTGTCATGTACGTTCTAGTAAACTAACCACTTACCCTTCTAGGATTCACTTAGCTTTTATGACAGACCTTTCATATAGGATTTTCCCTGTCACCTCCCTGGAGAATGTGACAAAGTCAAGGATTTCTTTTATAACAAACTCCTTATCCACTCTTTTCTTCTCAAACACGAAAGAGTTTTCAGAGGCTCTAGAAACATCTTTACCAGTGTATCTGAAACCTGGAATTCTCTATCCAAGTGTCCTGACACCTTGCCGTATTTTAATGTTTTTGTTAATATTCTTATATGTGTGTGTTAGGAAAGCCTTAAATTTGTATATATATCTTGATAGTAGACGTAAACGTCTTAATGAAGGAGTTTCATACACATAATATGGTTAGGTACACTGTATTCGCGAGGACGCGTCAAGTAGGTGACCGAGCGATGTAACGGTGTCACATAATTGATAATAATATGTATTGTAGTTATAATGCCTTGCCTGATTAGCAATATAAGTGTATGTATACATATAGGTTGTTCCTTCTGGGCAAGTCACGGAGATATAAAAGGTTTCTGTGAAATAAAAGTAATGATATCCATCAAAGTTACACTGGAAAATAGGTTTTGAAACCACATGCTTGTATGGACAGATTGATAGAATTGTAGACGCCTCTGAACGTGTCAAGAAGACTTCACAAATACGCTTTACTACAGGTAAGAAGGCAAATTGGATACTTGAACAATGGTACAAATGTAAGTATGAAGATTTACAACGTTTTAATTCAGTTAAATCTCCAATTGTATATAATGAAAAGTCCTTGGCTATTAGCACTAAGGAAGGATTCATGTCCAATGTCATCATAGAATTATTAACGGAAAATGGAAAAGGTTTAATCTCATAGGCCTCAAAATGATCCTGAGATTAAAAAGGTATGTTTACAATCATTTCATCTGTGGTCAAGGTAGCTTCTAGCAATAGGTAGTAATATTGGATCATGTCCGCTGCATACAGTGGTGTCAGTTTATAGGTTGACTGACCAATTTCTAGTGTGTGAAGCAAATCCTATACAGGAAATAATTTAGTTGTTACCCTGCCATTGACAGCATCTACCATGTTGCGAATTATCGCTTCATTAATGGAGAGAACTGAACCCAAGGAAGCTTCAAATACATGCAAAGCTTGATCTATTACCACAACGTGATTTATCACATCTAAACTATGTAAGGCATTATCAAACAGTTGTTAAATCATTTGAGTACTATAATAACTCATTGAGGTTAGATTCTAATTTAACTATTTTATTGTGATGCAGGTTCAGGACCTTCTTATTAGTATCTGCAACCGTTATTAGTTTATCATAATGTTCCCTTAAATCCTGTACATCCTCGTCCGAGACGGTGCCAAAGAGATATTGCCAAAGAGATATTAGGACAGTTGTCCTAACCCATTTATGAGTCCTCTTTTGGTACGGGCGTGCACTGGATGAAGGTTGTAATCCTGCTGAGATTGGTTCAATTTGCCGTGCAAAAATTCTATCCTTGTTTTTAAAGCTTTGATTATGGTTTGAGAGAAAACTTGCGTCTGTCTATGCGTTTCATCAGAAAGTAAGGATTCCAATTCCTGTAAGGAGTTATCCAAAGTTTTTGAGACAGTGTCGAGGTCCGAAGGTATGGAAAATAAGGTAGAAAAAGGATATCGAACCAGAAGAACACCTTCTATTAAGGTTACTTCCCCAAAATGTGTGGTGAGAGCCCCCGGTTTGACATGCAACGCAGTGGACGCTTGTAGCACTTGCAGCATGCTCAAGTAGGTAACCAGGAGGCCCAGTGCCATCTGTAAATAATGCAGGCAATTAGCTGCGTGAGCGAAGGTTATACCTATGCGTCTTTATAGTGTTTGTAGAATTATGGTTTGTAACCTGATCAGTAGTACTTTCTGTTGACGATTCGATCTGAGCATTAGTCTTCACAAGCCGATCACTATGTAGTATCTCAACAGTGTTAAGAAGAGGGTCATGCACCTCAAATTTGTTACCATGTAACTGGCGGACAACCGAGCATAGACCACTAAATTTTGGGGAGAGTTTGGAGGTCTCCAACCTGTATCGTGACAGCGATCGTTCGCTTGTGTTGTCTAGCCATCATTTCTGCCCTAGAAGCTTGTAGCCTACTTCGGACTTTAGCATGAATACCCTTGAAGACATGCATATGTTGTTTAACAAAATCATCTACGTTGTAGACTGGAGTTTGTGGACTTGCCAACAAATCATAAGGAAGATTTTTATCTTCACCATACAATATATAATGTGGGGTTTTCCCAGTACTTTCACACATTGAACTGTTAATGCAGGCACCAACATGTGGTAACCAGTCCTCCCAATCATCATATAGACTGTTCACAACTGGACGAAGAACCTCCAGGATTTTCATGTTTGCTCTTTCTACCAGTCCGTTTGAAGAAGGATGGTAAGCCACAGTATAAGTGTGTTTGCCCATAAAGCAGTTGCTTAATAAGGGCTGTTTGTTTGTTATAAAATTATATTAAGTTCTTAACTCAACTGTAAAATGACAAACATAATAAAGTGTTTAAAGTGTTTAAAGTGTTTGATGTTGTACTGTGTATATATACCTTGTAGGATTTCATTGCGAAATTCAGATCCATTATCACTTAACAACACTCGTGGTGCTGAGTATGGACAAAACAATTTAGTTACTAGCGCATGCACTACATATTTAGCAGATTTTTCCTTTAAAGGTGAGAGAGTCACGAACCTTGAAAAATGGTCTACACACACAAGTAGGTACTGCGAGCCAGTTTGACTTTTGGGTAATTGAAGAAGATCAATGGAGACAATGTCCCTAAGTCGCTCAGGTAGTGGATATTCCAGTATTGCGGTGGGTCCTTTTACCGCACCCTTGTGCTTTGCACATAATATACACTTGGCAACATAATTATCTATGTCAGTGCGCATGGTAGGCCAACAATATCTTTTACGCGCTGCTTGTAGAGTTCGCTCTCTTCCTGGATGTCCCACACTTGGCATGTCGTGCACTAAGATAAGTGTGACAGGGACTAAACTCTCAGGAATTATGTGCTGCTTACTAGATTCTCCCATTTGGGGATTATATCGGCACAGAACATTGTCTGGTGACATGAAGAATTGAGAGAATGGTATATTTAGATGTGGAAGATTATCTTCTTCGCCTGACTCCAGAGTATGTATGACCTTAGACCATATTTCATGCTCTCGCTGTGCTTTACTTAATTCCTTCAAGGTGAAGTTTTTTACAGGGATCGAGTCACTGACAGCTCCCACAGGCACATTTCGTGAAAGTGCGTCGGCTACTACATTAGCACGACCTGGCAAGGACTTGACTACTGGAGCAAATTCCTGCATGGTACAGTACCATCTTCCCACTCATCCAGTTAAATTTTTCCCTTTGAACAGTACAATCATGGGTGCATGATCCGTGTAGGTTGTAATTGGACATCCAAGGATAATGTCCTTAAAATGTTTTAAAGCCTAAACTACAGCAAGTGTTTCTTCATGAGTGACAGAGTAATTAGACTCCGCTGAATTAAGCACACGACTTGCATATGCTATTACATAGTTTTTACCTCTGGTATCTGTCTGCATCAGTACTGCTCCTAATCCTAGAGAAGAAGCATCCGTGCAAATAATGAACGGCTCTGAATGCTATAGGAAAGCAAGTACAGGTGCATTTGTTAGTAGTGATTTTAATTCATTGAAACTTTGTTCATGAGCAGCCTCCTAATGGAAAGCAACATCCTTTTTAAGGAGTTTAGTAAGTGGGGATGCAATTCCCGCAAAATTCTTGATGAAAGGACGGTAATATCCCGCAAGGCTTAGGAAAGATCTGACATTCTCCACCGATTTAGGTTGAGGAAACTTCTGTACAGCCATGACCTTTTCATCCACTGTGTGGATTCCTTCACCATCGACTACATGGCCAAGAAATTTTATTTTGGCTTTTAGAAATTCACATTTAGAAAGCTTTGCTTCCTCAAGCTTCTGAAGAACTAATTTTAAACTTTTCAGATGGGACTCTTGATCCTTACTAGCGATGATTATATCATCAAGTTATGCAAACACGGTTTTGCCAAGTAAACCCGTGAAAATCCTGTTAATCATTCTCTGGAATGTTAACGGAGCGTATTTTAATCCAAAAGGCATGCGTAACCATTCGTAATGGCTACTAGGCGTACTGAACGCCGTTATTTCCCGTGAAGTGGGTGCTAAGGGAACCTGTCAGTATCCTGACAAGAGGTAAAAACTAGAGAAAATTTTGTTTCCACGATCTAGACATTAGAAGGTCGCTCAGGACAGGTAAGGGATAATGATCATCCACAGTGACATCATTAACCCGCCGCAGATCGATTGCTGGCCTGAAAGATTTAACTTTCTTGGGAACCAAAAAGATTGGTGAATTCCAAGGAAAGCACGATTCTTGAATCACTCCCTTGTCAATCATGTCATGAATCATGTCATCTACAGTCGCTCTCTGACTGTGAGGAAGACGATAAGCTGGTATATATACTGGCTTAGTGTTTGGTTTCAACCTAATGTGGTGTTCCGCTAGATCTGTCATACCTAAGTGTTCTCCAGGTAGTGCCAGGACATTGCGATACTTCCCCAATAAGTCCAAGAGCGCGGGCCTCATTTCAGGGTAGTCCACAACATTGACAAACGAACATAGGGTTGGCGCCTGCCCCAGCTCGGTGTCAACAGCAGACTGACTTACCGAAGAGACGCAGGCTCCAGGCAGAATACTGGGTTCTAGTACCACTTTCTTGTCATAAACCAGGCATTTTCCAAGGAAAAGACCTTGTTTGATCCTTACAGAACCTCCAGTAGTGTTCACCACCAAGGCATCAGTGACATGACCCTTTCTAATTGTGGAAAGAGTCGATTCAACAGCCAATCGCCTGACATTACCTATTATACCTTCAAGACAGATGTCACTGCCTACTTGAGCTTCTGGAACACGAACTGTAATCCGTTTTACCACACGAGTAGGAATGTCATAATCGGCATTGACAATTGTTTTGGCTTCCCTCCATGTTTCTGTTATATCCTTATCTCTCATAGGAGACCGTACAGATGGAATTGTTTGAGGCTCCCCATTGGATCTTTGTCCCTTCCGTGATAAAGAACCGTTTCTGGGTTGCCTGGAAACCAAAGGTGCAGGATGTTTCATCCCTTCCAGATGTTGTCCGCAGTACATGACTGTATTTTGCTTTGGATAGATTACTATCTGGTGAGACTTCATGGCTCTTAGCCCTAACAAGCCGTCAGAAGCAAGTTTAAAGTTATTGACTACATAGAAATCAGTTTGAATAGGCTGAGTATTCTTAGATAGGCTTATTGGTAAGGAAATTTTTCCTAAGATTTTCAGGGCTGACCCGGTGACACCAGAAAGATTCAAGTCACTTGGACGGAGCATCCATTTACCACCGCGTGAATTCCGTTTCAGAATCTTGTAAGATTCTTCAGAGATCACGTTTACTGTGGCTCCAGTGTCCACAGCCAAAGATAAGCGATGCTTACCTACCCTAGTTGGTAATGCCATTATGTCTGTTTGGTTGTTGGCAGCATTTATGGTTGAATACACTGACATGCCAGAAGAATTTGCTGCCTCAGCGTCTTGCGCATTTAGATGTTTTAGTCGAGTTTGTGCGCTGGTCTTCCCTCGAGTGCCTTGTACTGTTCAGGTTAGCTCTGGCCTGTTTTTCAATTCTCATATTGATTATATCTTTACATTGCTCTGATAAGTGTTTACACTGGCCATGTATGAGGCAGTATTGGGTAGTGACGTCCCTGTAGGACCTTGTCCTACCTGTATTCACGTGGGACGATGCACCTGTTTTTGGTCTAACAGAGAGATTACCCCTTTTTGTTTTGTTCTCCGAGTCGGATTTATTTGCCGCTAGTTTCTGCTCCTTTTGTTTCTTAAAACATCTTTTTTTTTCAATATGACCTATTTTATGGCAGTACGAAGATATTTCCAGGCTTTGCCATGGCTGCCGCATAAGGTTGCGATTGGTCGTCATCTATGAGTGGAGCAACCAGTGAGGTTTGAGTTTCCGGAGAGGTACCAGGTAGCCCCCTTTTCTCTCTAATCAGGACTGCAAGGTCAGCTACTGTGTCTCCCGCTTTAAAACTTAAATGACTTGCGGTTTTCTTCACTTTCCCATTCACCAATGATATGTAAAAGATGAATTCCAGAAGTCTTCTGAAATCTGTTTGTCATACTGTTTCCTTGGAACCAAGTGTTAAGCCTTAAGACATCCATAAAGTCCCTTGTGCCGGCTCCGGCAGTCTCTTGCCAGGGTGTAACGCTGTACCACGCAGAGGACATCCGTTGTCCCATACACGCCACACCCTTCTCTAGAACTCTGTACATATATCTAAATATACATATTTTCTTATTAGCAATATATATTATTATTAATTATGTGACACCGTTACAGCGTGAATTGTTTCAAATTAAGTTAATAGTAGCATTTGCATACAATGAGCGTGGAACAGTCAAGCCTTCCAGCGGTGTGTGGTATTCTGGCCGGGAAAGTAAATGTGTCTGATTGGCCTTCCTGTCTTGGACACGACTTCCAACACGTCATTGTGCTCTGGTACAATCCTATAATGCAGTGTGAAGTCATGACTGATGCAATCAATTCATGCTAAAATACTTTACAGAGTGGCTTGTATTTGCACATTTGATGAACTAGGAGAGGTCTGAAGAAGCGACACATGGAACAGAACGTTGCATTAATATGGCGGAATCTGAGGAGTGGGGCAAGGGACCTCGTTCTTGCCTCTGTGAATGATCTGTGACCTGGACAGCTGCTAGACGTTCTTCCTACTTCATAGATTCCCCTTGCTCCATAATCACTAATAACAGAACATATTATAATACTTGCAGTCTGTCTCTAGAGTCTAGACAGACTAGGATGATATTGTAAATAGGGATACTTAAGAGATGGAACGCATCTAAAACGCGAAAATAACGTGAAAATACCAGCAAAGAGACGCTATGAGATTTCATTTCACAACTGCTGTATGTATAGTAATATTCAGCAAGTTTTACTACTCATATTTAGCAAACATCAGGCATCATTTTGACCTGGAATGTCTTAAACAGTGTACGGCATACTACTACATGCCTGTTCTTTAAATGTAACAACCATTAAACAAGAATGACCAATGTGTCTGCCTGTCTTTTTCCTTCGATCAAAAAAAAGAAAGACCTGCTATTCACTTCTAAGTAGCATTAACTTCAAGGAGCGACTGGTTAAGGCTGTTGCAGTCTCTGTGAGGGACAAATCGCAAATGAACTGTACGACACTTTTTCCTTGAGCAGCACGCCATGCAACTTCGCTGGTCTGTTCTTCAGTGATCAAGTGGGCGGAGCTCTAAGGAGCTTAGATTCGAGGCCCCTTGGAGAACTGAAGAAGATATCTAATTGTGTTACTAGTTCATTTTTTGTTTCAAGGGAAATCACTGTCAAAAAATGAAAGACTTATTTTCTTCAATAATAAGTATGGTAATATATTATCTGTATAATGATAAAAATCTGAAAAAAAAACTTACAACCAAGCTCTTCCGATTATTTCTGAAAATTGATACGATGTGTGTCAATATTCAATCTAAGGATTTTTCAGCACGAGTCTAGAGAATTATTAAACTGCCTTTGTGGGAGGCCCTGGTTTTGGCGAGAAGCGGTGGCGTTCCTAGAAGAGACTTTTTTTTTCTCATGTACGAGAAAAACTGGCCAAGGGCAACAATAATCCAATAAAAAAATAAATAAATAAAAAAGCCCACTAAGATGCCTGTCTCCGAATAGGGTCCAAAGCGGCAGTCAAAAATTGAAGGGTAAGTGTCTTGAATCTTCCCTATTGAAGGAATTCAGGTCTTAGGTAGCTGGAAATACAAAACCAGGCGGGGAGTTCTAGAGTGTACCAAAAGAAGGGGATGAATGACTGAGAATACCGGTTAGCTCTTGCATTAGAGAGGTGGACAGAATAGAGGTGAGAAAAGAAGAGTCTTGAGCAGCGAGGCCGTGGGAGAAGGAGAGGCATTCAGTTAGCAGGATCAGAAGAGAAGTTAGCATAAAAATAGCCGTAAAAGATAGCAAGAGATGCAACATAGCGACGATGAGAAAGAGGCTGAAGATAGTTAAAGGAGAGGAGTTGATGAGACGAAAAGCTTTTGATTCCAACCTGTCTAAAAGAGCAGTATGAGTGTAACAGACATGTGAAGCATACTCCATACATGGACAGATGAGTCCTTTGTACAGAGTTAGCAGTTAAAGGGGGTGAGAAAAAAAAACTGGCGGAGACGTCTCGGAATACCTAACTTCATAGAAGCTATTTTAGCTAGAGAAGAGGGAGAGTGTCTTTGAAGAAGAGGTGATAGCTGTCTGGAAGGTTGTGTCAAGTTGATAGATGGGGGAACTGAATTTTTGAGGCATTGAACAGTACTAAGTTTGCTCTGCCCTAATCACAAATTTTAGATCAAAAGTCAGGCGTTCTATGGCTTCCCTGCTTGAACTTTTTTGTTTACTTCCTGAAGGGTTAGACGTCTACGAAAAGCCGTGGAAAAGTGCAGGGTGGTATCATCAGCGTAAGAGTGGATAGGACAAGAAATTTGGTTTACAAGATCATTGATTAATATTGGGAAGAGAGTGGGTGACAGGACAGATCCCTGAGGAACACCACTGTTAATAGATTTAGGAGAAGTACAGTGACCGACCACCACCAGCAATAGAACGGTCAGAGAAGAAACTTGAGATGAAGTTAAAGAGAGAAGGATGGAGGCCGTAGGAGGATAATTTGGAAATCAAAGCTTTGTGCCAGATTCTATCAAAAGGTTCTGTAAATTCACCAAAATCTCTAAAAGGTGTTCGAGCTTATTTCTTGGACTACTCGTACGGGGCGACTCAAATTGTCGGCCACCATATTTGTCTAACTTGTACTCAGTCTTGTATAGGTAGTCTCTCATTTCTAGGAACCAACGGTTCATACGAGGATATTTCGTTTTCTGTCTAAAAAGTGACACCAGGGGTTGATGATCTGTTCAAATCACTACTCAAATTCCCAATAAGAAATGGCTAAATTCACGGCAAGCTAACACTATATATATATATATGAAGAATATCTCATTTTCGTTGGTCATCGCTAAGAAGCGACGCACTTGTTTTGTTGTGTGTGGCGGCTTCATTCTTAATACTGCATCATGTTACATTAGTTGAGTTTGGATCACTAACATGAATATGGGCCGGCTCTGTTTTAAGAAGGACTAGCTCTTCCTTCTCCATTATGAATATCTCCTCATGATGGTAAATTAACTCGTACAGTTGTTTTGTCTGCTGTGTTTAAGCTGGAATCATATCCTTGTTTTGAAACAATGTGATCAAGAAACTTGACTTCTCTCTATCATATGTTACTCTTAGAGAGATTAAGTTTTATGCTGTCATCTCGCATGTAGTTAACTAGGTGATCTAGCCGTGCCATCAATGTGTCATAATCCTTTGCATACAATATAGCTTCATCTATACAATTTTTCACCCAGTTTCCTCTTAAAATGGGAACTAATGCTTTGGTTAGGTGACAAAAGAGAATAGCTGGGGAGCAACTTAAACTAAAAGGCATCTTCTTAATCTGAATAAAACGACGCCTTCTGTGCATGTAGTTAGGTCTCTACTCGCTTCATCTAACATGACCTGATAATATGCATCTTTAAAGTCCAGTGAAGCGTAATACTCATTTCCCTCAACGATCTCCACAAGCTCTTATAACTTGGGCCGGATATGGATATCAGTGGTGAGATGTGTATTCACTTTCCTGTAACAACTTCTAATTTAGGCAGGGCATGGATGTGTTGAGATGTGTATTCACTTTCCAATAATTATAGAAAAGTGAATACACATCTCACTACTGATATTCATCCTTTGCCTAAATTAGAAGAGCTTGTGGAAAACGTTGCAGGAAATGAGTATAACGCTTCACTGGATCTTAAAGATGCATATCATTATGTCATATTAGATGAATATGTGTTTAGATTATAATATAAACACATCCGCTTTTCCTATGTAGGCTCATTGACGAAAACGGTAGGTGATAGCCTAGCTGAACTTTTTATTGTCTCGCTCTTCCAGGTCTTTAAGAATCTCAGCTATTATTCCCTTTGTTTTCTCCGGGTATCGATAGGTCGGGGCTCTACAAGGATTTCGAATGGTAACATAAATATGGGCTGGCTCTGTTTCAAGGAGACCTAGCTCTTCTCCACTATGAATAACTCTTTTTTTTTTTTTTTTTTTTACCCCATCTGCTGTGGTTTCTTACTACATCACTATTCTCGGGGCCGACAGCTTCACTATCACTAACTCGTCCAGCTTTTTTTTTTTTTTATGTAGGAGGGACACCGGCCAAGGGCAACAGAAATCTAATAAAAAAAATTAAAAAAAAAGCCCACTGAATAGGTCCGAAGCGATAGTAAAAAATTGAAGGATAAGTGTCTTAAAACCTTCCTCTTGAAGGAGTTCAAGTCATAGGAAGGTGGAAATACAGAAGTAGGAAAGGAGTTCCAGAGTTTGCCAGAAAAGGAATGAATGATTGAAAATACTGGTTAACTCTTGCATTAGAAAAGTGGACAGAATAGTGACGAGAAAAAGAAGAAAGTCTTGTGCAGCGGGGATGAGGGAGGAGGGGAGGCATGCAATTAGGAAGATCAGAAGAGCAGTTAGCATAAAAATAGAAGGAGAAGTTGACAAGAGATGCAACATTGCAGCGATAAGAAAGAGACTAAAGACAGTCAGTTAGAGGTGAGGAGTTGATGAGACGAAAAGTTTTTGATTCCACCCTGTCTAAAAAGAGCGGTATGAGTGGAACACCCTACCCCCAGACATTTGTACGTACCAGACCCTTTTACAGAGTTAGCAGCTG
Organism: Scylla paramamosain; assembly: GCF_035594125.1. Taxonomy (NCBI): domain Eukaryota; kingdom Metazoa; phylum Arthropoda; class Malacostraca; order Decapoda; family Portunidae; genus Scylla; species Scylla paramamosain. The sequence continues at coordinate 6,675,197 of NC_087184.1, forward strand.
GGGAGGTGTGGGGGTGGAAGAGAAAAACTGGCAGAGATCCCTCAGGACACCTAACTTCATAGAAGCTGTTTAAGATAGAGATGAGATATGAAGTTTCCAGTTTAGATTATAAGAAAAGGACAGACCGAAGATGTTTGTTGTAAAAGAGGGGGACAGTTGAGTCACTGAAGAAGAGGGGATATTTGTCTGGAAGGTTGTTAATGCTATTCTACGTTCTACCTCCACTCTATCAAAAAGTCTTTCAAAGGAATCTTTACATCCCGGAATATTTCTAACCTCTCTGGGCAATCTTTAGGCCTTTTTTTCAGTATCTTAGCCCTTAAAAGTTTTTTTTTTTTTCCTGTTAGGCGCTCTGTCTAGTTCATCTGTAACTTCCAATAAAGTCAGCTTATATTTAATCTGAGTGCTGAACTCGACCGGATCCTCACTGTAATGATAACTTAGCTCACTGATGGAAATTTTCGGATAATTTTGGTTCGTGAGATCTTTAGTGAGAAGGACTTTAAATTTCTCCCATTACAATAAGTGCCTTTTTCCTTAGATGTATTGGATGTAAACGGCTATCTGCTCATCAATCCTGGTTAAAGCCTTTTTTTGGCTTCCCCTCTGTCTCCTCCTCGGGTAGATCGAAATCTATCAGGTCTAGGCCATCCATCGCCATGATGTTGAGTTCACTACTTATCTCTAACTACCTAACTATGGTGGCAAGAAGTGCCAACCCACAAGAAAAAAAATAATAATTTTTCATCCTTACCACTACCACGCGGTGGCAGCAGGGGAGATGGAGAACCTGAGCGTGATGGTTGTTAGGCCACCTAACCGGTCCTAAGGGTTAATCCGGGGACAGAGACCGGCGGGTGGGTCTTGATTCTAGTCCTCCACCTACCCAAAAAAAGAAAGGCGAGGGCAGTCTTCTTCCCTGTTTTACCCCCATTCCACAGTGTTAATTTCCTGCCTGAGGATCACGGCTGGCGGTATTCTACCTAGTGGAGTCTGACATCCTAAAGGTTCTCCGGGGGATTTCTCGCTGTCTTTTACTAACACAGTTGGCCAGCTTCATATTAACATGTTCACGGCCCTGTTCGTTAAAATGGACTCCACCCCAGCCCAGAGTGTCCCAAAACAGCTGACCGCCAAAATTTACAACACGCTTTTGTTTCAGTTCTATATTTGGAAACTTACGATTGATGGCCTTGGCTACTTTTATAGGTTTCCTCCATCTGTCGAAAGGAACCGGTCTGTCCCGGTTTTCGCGGCTCAATTAAGCAGGTTTGCACCTCCGCTTCGGAACTTTCTTCACTAACCTGCACGATCTTTCTCTTCTTCTTTACTATTTCGCTAACTACGCTGCTCTCTTTCATATCATTATTGCCAATCGAAAGAATCATCAGATCACACTGTCATCTTCAAAGGAACTATGGGTATTTGAGATCGCCAGTCTGCTTTGCTTACCCACAGAAAAGGGAAATACTCCAAACAATACTTAACACCCACAGTTGCAGAAAAATCGACAACCATGTCAAAAAAAACAGCTAACACACAATACCACGCATATGATCGAAGTATAATACCACGTTGTATAATACCACGTTATAAGGAGGAGGCAGTAGACACCTGCCGAAACGATAATTACTCCCAGTGAGGTCTAAAGCACTGTTCAGGGGGTGCTGTGAACTTATCATTAAACCCAGCTGTGACCTCACTGAACGTTTCCCTTTGTGTCTCACAACACAAGGGGGCAGTCACAGCCTGCCCTCTAAAGACAACTCTCTTCCTCCACACAAAACTACAAGCACCTAATAACACACACACCCTTCACTCAGAAATTTTAAAATCATCATGGCGACTCCTACACCAGCCTCGGAGTCCCCATCTGGGGAGGGGACCATAAATGTCCCCAGGTCGGACTGCCTTTCTGTCGACGACCCTAAGTGTCTTAACACCCCCCTCAACTTTTTCTTCATTAACTTCTGCAACATTCGCGGTCTAAGATCTAATTTTCAATCTGTAGAACACCACCTCTCCTCTTCTAAACCTCATCTTCTTTTCCTCACTGAAACTCAGGTGTCTGAAGCAACTGACAGTAGCCCCTATTCTGTTCCCTCCTACTTTCTCTATCCTCATTTTCGATCCAAAGCTGGATGCTGCGTTTATGTGCGCAATGACTTAACCTGCTCTCGTGCCCACGCTCTTGAATCTTCCGAGTTTTCCACCATCTGGCTACGACTACAGAGTCACTCACATACTAAATTTATCTGTGCTGTATACCTCTCACCTAACTCCTCTGACTAAAAGAAATTCTTTGACTACTTAACTTCCAAAGTGGAGCACATTCTGACCCTCTTCCCTTTTGCAGAGATCTCCATTCTTGGAGACTTCAATGTTCACCACCAGCTTTGGCTTTCCTCTCCCTTCACTGACCATCCTGGTGAACTAGCCTACAACTTTGCTATCCTCCATGACCTAGAGCAATTGGTGCAACACCCTACTCGTATTCCTGACCGTCTTGGAGATACGCCCAAAATTCTTGACCTTTTCCTGACCTCTAATCCTTCTGCTTATGATAGCTTCTGCTTTGATAGAGTCTGGCACAAAGCTTTGATTTCCAAACCACCCTCCCAACGTTTCTCTCCTTCTCTCTGCAACTTCATCTCAAGTTTCCTTTCTGACCGTTCTATTGCTGCTGTGGTAGACGGTCACTGTTCTTCTCCTAAATCTATTAACAGTGGTGTTCCTCAGGGTTCTGTCCTGTCACCCACTCTCTTCTTATTATTAATTAATGATCTTCTAAACCAAACTTCTTGTCCTATCCACTCCTACGCTGATGATACCACCCTGCACTTTTCCACGTCTTTTCATAGACGTCCAACCCTTCAGGAGGTAAACATATCACGCAGGGAAGCCACAGAACGCCTGACTTCTGATCTTTCTAAAATTTCTGATTGGGGCAGAGCAAACTTGGTATTGTTCAATGCCTCAAAAACTCAATTCCTCCATCTATCAACTCGACACAACCTTCCAGACAACTATCCCCTCTTCTTCAATGACACTCAACTGTCCCCCTCTTCTACACTGAACATCCTCGGTCTATCCTTTACTTATAATCTGAACTGGAAACTTCACATCTCATCTCTAGCTAAAACAGCTTCTATGAAGTTAGGTGTTCTGAGACGTCTCCGCCAGTTTTTCTCACCCCCCCATCTGCTAACTCTGTACAAGGGCCTTATCTGTCCATGTATGGAGTATGCTTCACATGGCTGGGGGGTTTCCACTCATACTGCTCTTCTAGACAGGGTGGAATCAAAAGCTTTTCGTCTCATCAACTCCTCTCCACTAACTGACTGTCTTCAGCCTCTCTCTCACTGCCGCAATGTTGCATATCTAGCTGTCTTCTACCGCTATTTTCATGCTAACTGCTCTTCTGATCTTGCTAACTGCATGCCTCCCCTCCTTCCGCGGCCTCGCTGCACAAGACTTTCTTCTTTCTCTCACCCCTATTCTGTCCACCTCTCTAACGCAAGAGTTAACCAGTATTCTCAATCATTCATCCCTTTCTCTGGTAAACTCTGGAACTCCCTGCCTGCTTCTGTATTTCCACCTTCCTATGACTTGAATTCCTTCAAGAGGGAGGCTTCAAGACACTTATTGGTCAATTTTTGACCACTGCTTTGACTCTTATGGGACTGGCATTTCAGTGGGCATTTTTTTATTAGATTTTTGTTGCCCTTGGCCAGTGTCCTTCCTACATATAAAAAAAAGAAAAAAAAAAAAAAACGTTTGGTTTCCACCTACCGTGACAGTTCTCCCACTGCCCAACAGAGTATTATGGCCTCAAGCTGAGTAGTATTATTTACTGCCCCCTGGGCGACAAGCCTTGTCGGAACATCGAGAAGGAGTGAGGTTTACTACGCGGTTAATTACTTACTGCTAAATTACTACTGCGGCTGAACTGTCTCAGCCCACAGTAGCATCTAAGACAAAACAGGTTACTAACAAAAGATGCAAAAAACTACTACGAAACGAAAGAGTGCCCACAAACACATAGGAGGGTTAGTCACCCCTCACTGCACAAACTCGACATGTACATGTACACTCGCACAGCTGAGGAGTCACTTCCCTGGGTTTAGTGTAATTCACTACTACACTTTCTGGCAGACTATTACAGAGACTCTTATTCTGTATAAATGGGTCGGGGCGTACGGCCGATAATGACTCACTTATCCCCCTTAAGGCAACTGACCCGGCTACCTAATATCCCGCCTTAGTCTCCGGTAAATGCTAGAGCACGCCTCAGTAGAATTAACACACTTGCTCTTTCTAACAACAGGGTTGCGACTAGCGTGGGAAAGTGCTCCAACCGTCTTCCTGTGCCGCTGCTAAATGGGGGCGGGGAGGGGGGATAGGGTGCAACACACACACACACACACACACACACACACACACACACATACACACACACACACACACACAAACACACACACATACGGACGCAACCTGCTCCTTGTGCAGTCTCTACTTAAATAAAACACTTTATTTTAAAAAATTCTTCTGAACAAAAAAAGGGGGCCAGATGAACACTGATTATTTCACTGTCAAGGGCAACTCTTCTGCTGCAAACTATGTGAGACTCAAACTGATTGAACAGAGGAAAATATGGTAAATTAATCGGGGAAGGAGAGTGACTGTCTGGGCACGGAAATTCTTGTGGTAAGTTAATCAGCAAGCGGCCACTCCGCATCGTACAGCTGGTGTCTGGACCCAGCTCTCTCTCTCTCTCTCTCTCTCTCTCTCTCTCTCTCTCTCTCTCTCTCTCTCATTTATTATCTTTTCTCTTTCATCATTCTTTCTTTCTTCATTGCGTTATATCGCTGTACATTGCAATATATATATATATATATATATATATATATATATATATATATATATATATATATATATATATATATATATATATATATATATATATATATATATATATATATATATATATATATATATATATATATATATATATATATATAGCAGCAGGCTCCCGGGAGCGCTTATCTGGCTTTCGTGACTAGAAGATAGAGCGGCTAGCGGCTAGAGGCAGGTAGGGATCCAGGTTGGGTGCGTGGCTGGATGACGCAACCGCGTGGCCTGGAATATCTAGAAAGAGTAGTGTAGCAGGAGTGAGATAATGATGTTACATACAGACGGAGTCAGCAGGACTAGGCCTGGCGTCCTCCACGGCTTTGTGGGAAGGCTGTATGGCGTCACCTCGTAACTTCTGGGATGACCAGGGTGACTGCGTCTTCCCTGGGCCTGGTCGCCTCGTGGTCCCCGTGGGTGTCAGCTTAGCTAGTCGCTACCGAGGAGCTTGTAGTCATCCTTTGGCTGCTGCTCACCTTGCCTGCCTGCCTTGGTGAGGTAGAGGATGGGTAGTCTTTGTCACCGTGGTTGGTGCTGGGCCCGCGACCTTCCTTAAAGCTAGCTAAACGAGAAACAGCGTGATGGTGCTGGGCAAGAGAGTGGTGTTGATATCCCTCGGCGCTTGGTTTGACGACCTGTGATTGGGCCACCACAGCTTCTACTACTTAACCCTCCAGGATCCTCTTATACCCTATCTACTTCTATTTAGATAAGGAAGATGCCTCTTCTTCCTTCAAAACCTCTGCCTGGTTTTGGTATTCTTATTGCACCGTATTCACATCTGAGTGGGTTTTCTGGGTCTGCGTAAAGGGCCTGCAGAGCGCACCAGGAGGGGAGTGAGTGTAAGAGATTTTCAGGGAAAGAACCATAAATCCCTCTTTTGTTATAAAGAACAAGAAACCCTCGATACAATATAAAGAACAAGGAAAACTTTAGAAACAATAGCCACAATTTAAACTCACTTCACCTAATTTGTCCTTATTTTACCATAACTTAAACTCTTCACCTAACCTCATCTAAATCAACTCTGCCTTATCTTAACCATACGTCATGTAACCTAATTCTACTAGCCTACTTTAACCCTTCATAAACTTAACATTCTCCAATTTTATTTTGCACCCTAATTTCATCTATTGTAACCTAACCATATCTTACCCAATGTAAACAATACAAACAATACTTTAAGCTAGACCTACTTAATTTTTACTCACTTAACCTAACGTTAACCTACTTTAGCTTACCTTTCCCAACCTTTCCCAAGCTCCTATACCTTACCTTATTTTACCTTACCTTAGCCTGTTTTACTTTACCTTACCTTACTTTAATTTCATTTTAAATATTCTTTATTTTATTCTTTATTTTATTCTACCGTAATTATCTCGTAACTTAACCTTTTCTACCTCCCTTACGTAACATCAACTCATATCAACTTATCTTAACTTAATCTATTTTATTCCAACCCATTTCCCTTTTTCTGTGTATCTTTTATCCAGAAATTGTCATATTTTGCAGAAAACCTAATATGGTAGTAATTATGCCTGTACATTATATTTTGCACCTCAGGTACTTATTTATTGCTTACCTACGAAGACTACTGTTGTGTTGTTTATATAACAACAGTCTCAGGTCAGGGTTCCTAGTGAACGGACGTGTTTAGTGAGCAGTGACCTGACGCTAATATAGCTGGCTAGTGTAGACATGGCGCCTTGTGTTGCTGAGTCGACTGGTTGTGTTAGTTCTCCTGTTCTCGAGGCCTTCGTTGCGAAGGTCTCAGAGGTGGAGGCTGAGTTCCATCGAAGGATCTCGGAGGTGCAGGCTGAGTTTCGTGAGAGGATCTCAGACCTGCAGGCTGAGTTTCGTGAGAGGATCTCAGACCTGCAGGCTGAGTTCTATGAGAGGATCTCAGCACCTGTGGGAGGGTCGTGCCCAACCGTCACCTTACCTAGTAAGGCGACGGAGGAGCAGTGGTCGGCTGTGTGCAGGGGAGCCAAGAGGGTGAAGGTCCTCAGGGCACCTTGCGTGGAGACGAAGAATCCCTTCAATGTGCTGGAGGAAGGGAAGGGGAAGGAGGTGGACAGGGCGGGAGGAGGCAAGAAAGGGGGCAGATGCAGTTACCCTGCCCCAAGGTAGAGTGCTTGTGTTTGGTGATAGTCAGGTTAGGCACTTAGATAGTGCGTTCTGTGCTAGGGATAAGAAGCGTAGGTCGAGGGTGTGTTTGCCGGGGACCGGGATAGGGAAGATAGCTGATAGGCTAGACACGTGCTTGGAAAAAGATGGGACCAAGCCCATTGTTTTTGTCAGTGCGGGAGGGAATGACCTTGGTAAGGTCAGGAGTGAGGAGCTTATCAGGAGGTTTCGACAAGCTTTGGACAGGATTAGGGACAAGGGAGGGATCCCCGTGGTATGTGGTGTCTTGCCGAGGAGGGGAGTTGGTGCTGAGTGGCTGTCCAGGGCTATTACAGTGAATCGCAGGCTCGCGAATCATTGTAGGAGTAATGGATGGACGTTCATCAACAACTGGGACCTTTTCTATGGTAGGGACACCTTGTACGCCAGGGATGGAGTGCATTTGTCACGCCAGGGTGTTCGTGTTTTGGCCGAAACACTCGAGCGGGAGGTAACTGCACTCCAGCACTTTTTTCGTTAGTCGGGAGGGAAGAAGGGGTAGTGAGGAGAAGGCAAGGGGCAAATTAGTTAAATTTAGAAAGGTGGCTAGCTCAGGGATGGTGAGAAATAGCTTAAGTGTTTACTACACAAACTGTAGAAGTATTCTGAATAAAATAGACTTGCTTAGAGGAATAGCGAGCGTAGAGAAATTTGATATCATTGCTTTAACTTTGTTGATTAGATATGTCAGGAAAAGTATTTAATCGAGAGGCTAAGATAGATGCTTATACACTGTTCTATAAAGATAGGGAAAACAGGAGAGGAGGAGGCGTCGCGTTATACGTTAGGGACACATTACAGTGTTGTACGAACAATAGAATTAAAACAGATAACAAAGCAGAGTCGATATGGGTAGATATTAAGGGAGGATCGCAGTCAGTAGTAATAAGGGTAGTTTACAGACCACCGACCAGTACAGAGGAAATTAACACCTCACTGTGGCAGGAATTAAATAGAGCAGGCAGGTACAGTCAGGTATGTGTGGTAGGAGATTTTAATTTTAGGAATATCGACTGGAGTCTGATTGTGGGTAACAAGGAAGCAGAGGATTTTCTTAAGGTAATTCAGGATAATTTTTTAAAACAGGTAGTCGTAGAATCCACAAGGGGGAATAATATTCTAGATTTAATTCTTACTAACAGGGAGGAAGCAGTCACGCAGGTAGAGGTTGGAGAACAGCTAGGTAACAGTGACCATAGGGAAATTAGGTACAATTTAGAATGGGAATAAACTGTTAGAAACAAAAACACTAGTAAAATACCTGACTTTAGGAGAACAGATTTTGAAGAATTAAAAAGGTACCTCCAAGGAGTGGACTGGCAAAGGATGCAGGGTGAGGTCAGGTCAGGGACGGAGTTCAGAGAGATAAGGCAGGATGAGAGAGGTGAGGTGAGGCTCCGGAAGGGAGGAGGAAAGAGGAAGGGGGAGATAGGTGTGAGTATGTTGGAATGTCAGGTCATGCTGAAATGAGAGAGGTGAGGTCGAGGCGAGTAGATGAGGGAGGGGAGAGGATGGTAGGGGACGAGATAAGGGGATTAAGTGAAGTAAATGTAGATGAATTGTATAAATATTTCGTAGATAAAGTTCATACAGGTCAGTTAGCAAATATCCCGTATAGAGCAATAAGATCACAAAAAAATGACCCTAAATGGATGACTGCTAGGTTAAAGCATTATATAGGGCGTAAGAGAAGTATATATAAGAGATTAAGGGCAGGTGAAGAAGTTTTAAGGACACAATATAATGAATTAGTTAGAACAGTCAGGAAGTTAACGAGGAAAGCTAAGGACAATTATGAATTAAAGGTAGCCAGCCAGGCGAAGACGGACCCCAAGGGATTTTATCAGGTATACAGGACGAAGAATAAGGATACTGTAGGTCCATTAAAGGCAGCAGATGGGGAGCTGGTTAGTTTTGGGGAGGAGATTAGTAAACTTCTGAATTATTATTTTTTAACTGTCTTCACCCAGGAAAACATGCAGGATATGCCAGATAGTGAACAGGTGTTTAGAGCAGATGAGAATGAGAAGCTGACAGATATTTCCATAACTAGGGAGATAGTGGAACAGGAGATAGATAGGCTAAAAAAGTTCATGTCACCAGGACCTGATGAAATATATCCCAGAGTACTTAAGGAATGTAAAGAGATTATTAGTGAGCCGTTAGTTTCTCTCTTTAGGAAATCACTGGAGTCGGGTGAGGTACCAGTAATGTGGAGGCAGGCTAATGTAGTACCCATCTTTAAGAAAGGAGATAAAACTTTAGTGTCTAATTATAGACCTGTCAGCTTAACTTCAGTTGTAGGTAAAATGTTAGAGTTACTAATACCGAGGAACATTAGGGAACATTTAGACAAACATAACTTGATAAATCAGTCACAGCATGGCTTCACGAAGGGGAAGTCTTGCCTGACAAACTTGTTAAGTTTTTACAGTAAGGTGTACGAGGCAGTAGATAATGGTGATAGTTATGATATCTTATATTTGGACTTTAGTAAAGCATTTGACAAGGTACCCCATCAAAGGCTCCTGAGAAAGGTTAGGGCACACGGGATAGATGGGAAGGTGTTAGGCTGGATAGGGTCATGGCTTGGTAACAGGCGACAGAGTGGTAATAAACGGCTCGAAATCAGAGTGGGGTCATGTAATTAGTGGAGTGCCACAGGGATCAGTATTAGGGCCATTGTTATTTCTAATATATATCAATGACTTGGATAGTGGAATTAGTAGTGATGTTAGTAAATTTGCGGATGACACAAAGATAAGTAGATTAATTAGGTCAGAATCGGATGCCATCGCCTTGCAGGCAGACTTAGATAGAATGAATGAATGGACGGATAGATGGCAAATGCAATTAAATATCAATAAATGCAAAGTGCTTAGCGTAGGTAGAGGAAACCCAAACAATAGCTACACATTAAACAACCAAACTCTGGTAGGTACAGGGTACGAGAAAGATTTAGGAGTTATAGTTAGCTCTGAACTCCGTCTAGGGAAACAATGCATAGAAGTCAGAAACATGGCAAATAGGGTACTAGGATTAATTTTTAGGAGTGTTAAAAGTAGAAGGACGGAAGTAATATTAAAGTTATACTTGGCGCTGGTCAGACCTCATCTAGACTACGCTGTGCAGTTCTGGTCCCCACATTACAGGAAAGATATAGGTCTATTAGAATCAGTACAGAGGAGAATGACTAAAAAGATACAGGGGATGAGGAGTATTCCTTACGAGGCGAGGTTGAAGCTGTTAAATTTACATTCTCTAGAGAGACGTAGGTTAAGAGGGGACCTGATAGAAGTCTTTAAATGGTATAAGGGTTATAACAAGGGAGATGTAAGCAAAATTCTTAGGATCAGCAACCAGGGTAGAACAAGAAATAACGGGTTCAAGCTTCAAAAATTTAGGTTTAGGAAGGAGATAGGAAAAAATTGGTTCTCAAATAGAGTGGTAGATGAGTGGAACGGACTCAGTAATCATGTAGTTATTGCTAGGACACTAGAGAGCTTCAAGAGAAGATTAGACAAGTTTATGGATTGGGATAACAGATGGAAATAGGTAGGTGTGTTTCATACAGGGACTGCCACGTGTAAGCCTGGTCGCTTCTTGCAGCTTCCCTCATTTCTTATGTTCATATGTTCTTATAACTATTTTATTATTACTTCTTGTATTGTTCCTTACTTATTATTATTGTTATTATTAATATTATTTATTATTATTATTGTGATTATAATAATAATAATAATAATAATAATAATAATAATAATAATAATAATAATAATAATAATAATAATAATAATAATCAATAATAATAATAATAATAATAATAATAATGATAATAATAATAATAATAATAATATTATTATTATTATTATTATTATTATTATTATTATTATTATTATTATTATTATTATTATTATTATTATTGTTACTGTTATTGTTATTATTATCATCATTATTATTATTATCATTATACCTATGCCTTATGGAGAACCTATACAAAAAATTGTACGATCATTTAACCTAAAATAAGGATGATAATAATACTTGCAACTTTGAATTCAATATGATTTAACAAAATCTCTGGTCAATATGATGCTAACATTATCTAGATACTTCCTTCAACACTGAAGATTATAGTTCTGCTAGGTAATAATGATCTCAGTATTATGCATGTTAATATCTGGCCTTTACATAAAAGCTTTGATTTATTAAAATCCCTTCTTAGCTGTTTATCCAAACTACATGATGTAATTGCTATTACAAAGACATGGTTACAGAAACATCTTAGGCACCTCTATTCCATTGAAGGTTATACTCCATTCCCCTTGGTCAGAACTGCTATGAGCATGGAGGAATTACTATTTATACTAAAAATGTGATTAATGCGGAGATTCTAAATCAATTCTCCTTTATTAATAGAAACATTGAAATTAGTTTAATTATAGTAAACATAAAGCTGTTAATGAATTCATAGGTATTATCAAGGAGTTACTAGGTAATAAAACTTTCAGACATAATAAATCAATTTCCCTTCGTAATTTCAATATAGATTTACGTGAACATTCCACTCATCTCCCTACAAACTTATTTTTCAATACTATGCAAACCCTTAATTAATTCCCACACATATCTCGATCAACAAAACTTCCTGATAGTCCTGAATTTGGCCAACCATCACTACTAGACCATATCTGGACTAATTTCACACCCACATCCTTATAAAGTATTTTCTAGTATTGTATGACAAATCATCTCCTTATATCCATCCATACGAGTAAACATTCCCAAACAAGTTCTGCCTAATACCAACTTAGATTACTTTCAAGATATTCAATATTATTAATCAAAATTTATTTACCAATGAACAGAATAAATTGAACAGAACAATGAACAGAATAAATTCCGAAGAAATCCTCATTTTAGAAAACATTAATGATAACTTTAATCTTTTCTTTGATACTTTGAACTCTACACCAAATTCTTTCCAATAAAAATAAAGTATGTAACTGCTAAAAGACACCAAAACGCATTAATATTTAATTCAAATAAGTATAAATCTAAATTATTCAAGATGTACAAACCAGGAATAATTTCATGCGATATACACAAACAATATAGAAAAAATTTTACCCAAGTTATACGTGCTGTTAAATCTAGTTATTGTTGTCAGACATTTAGTAACTTTATATATATATATATATATATATATATATATATATATATATATATATATATATATATATATATATATATATATATATATATATATATATATATATATATATATATATATATATATATATATATATATATATATATATATATATATATATATATGTCACGCATAATGTGGATAATTGCCTAATGTGAACATTAGGCAGTGAAATTGCCTAATCTTCATATTAGGCAATTTGTTTGCACGATGTTGACAATAGGCAACTTACTTGCTTAATGTCCACTTTAGGCATGATTTTCAAATTAGGCAAGGGTATTTTGCCTAATGTGAATTGAATGACAAACCAGTGTCTACAGTTTTGTTCGAATGTTGTTCGAAACTTTGGGTCTGTTATAGTTAGGTTAGGTTAGGTTAGGTTAGGTTAGGTTAGGTTAGGTTAGGTTAGGTTAGGTTAGGTTAGGTTAGGTTAGGTTAGGTTATTATTAGAACAAAATTTACACCAGCTGACCTAAGTGGGATCAAACAGACCCTTATAAAGTCTGAAGAGGTTCCTGATATCTGCCTATCGATGAGAACAGCAACAGCAAGAGCCACTGGTGGGCAAGGTTATACAAAGTGTCAATGTACTACTCAATGTACATCAGGAAGGTGCAGCTGCCTAAGAAAAGAAATTAAATGCAACTCGCGCTGTCACCCAGGCAGATCATGCAAAAATTTGTGATTGGACTCAACTGAACCCTGAGATCGATTGACCTATTTTACTTATACTAATATTGCATTAATTAATTATGTTTTCCTTATTCACATTGGGCAAAATTGAGCTGCATAATTTGAACAATAGGCATTTTTTGCCTAATGTTAACAATTTGTAAACTTTACGCAACCTACTTGCTTGATGTACACATTAGGCAATTTTCTGCCTAATGTTCACATTAGGCAATTGTCCACATTATGCGTAACATATATATATATATATATATATATATATATATATATATATATATATATATATATATATATATATATATATATATATATATATATATATATATATATATATATATATATATATATATATATATATATATATATATATATATATATATATATATATATATATATATATATATATATATATATATATATATATATATATATATATATATATATATATATATATATATATATATATATATATATATATATATATATATATATATATACATATATAATTACTCCCAGTGAGGTCTAAGGCACTGTTCAGGGGGTGCTGTGAACTTATCATTAAACCCAGCTGTGACCTCACTGAACGTTTACCTTTGTGTCTCACAACACAAAGGGGCAGTCACAGCCTACCCTCTAAAGACAACTCTCTACCTCCACACAAAACTACAAGCACCTAATAACACACACACCATTCACTCAAAAATTTTAAAATCATGGCGACTCCTACACCAGCCTCGGAGTCCCCATCTGGGGAGTGGACCATAAATGTCCCCAGGTCGGACTGCCTTTCCGTCGACGACCCTAAGTGTCTTGACACCCCCCTCAACTTTTTCTTCATTAACTTCTGCAACATTCGCGGTCTAAGATCTAATTTTCAATCTGTAGAACACCACCTCTCCTCTTCTAAACCTCATCTTCTTTTCCTCACTGAAACTCAGGTGTCTGAGGCAACTGACAGTAGCCCTTTTCTGTTCCCTCCTACTTTCTCTATCCTCATTTTCGATCCAAAGCTGGATGCTGCGTTTATGTGCGCAATGACTTAACCTGCTCTCGTGCCCACGCTCTTGAATTTTCCGAGTTTTCCACCATCTGGCTACGACTACAGAGTCATTCTCATACTAAATTTATCTGTGCTGTATACCTCTCTCCTAACTCCTCTGACTATAAGAAATTCTTTGACTACTTAACTTCCAAAGTGGAGCACATTCTGACCCTCTTCCCTTTTGCAGAGATCTCCATTCTTGGAGACTTCAATGTTCACCACCAGCTTTGGCTTTCCTCTCCCTTCACTGACCATCCTGGTGAACTAGCCTACAACTTTGCTATCCTCCATGACCTAGAGCAATTGGTGCAACACCCTACTCGTATTCCTGACCGTCTTGGAGATACGCCCAACATTCTTGACCTTTTCCTGACCTCTAATCCTTCTGCTTATGCTGTCACCCTTTCTTCTCCGTTGGGCTCCTCCGATCACAATCTCATATCTTTATCTTGTCCTATCACTCCAATCCCTCCTCAGGATCCCCTAAGCGAAGGTGGCTCTGGCGTTTTGCCTCTGCTAGTTGGGGGGACCTGAGGAGGTATTTTGCTGATTTTTCTTGGAATGACTAACTGCTTTCGTGTCAGAGACCCGTCTTTGTGTGCTGAGCCCATAACAGAGGTGATAGTGTCTGGCATGGAAGCGTACATTCCTCACTCTTTTTCTCGTCCTAAACCTTCTAAACCTTGGTTTAACACAGCTTGTTCTCGTGCTATACATGATAGAGAGGTGGCCCACAAAAGGTACTTAAGCCTTCCATCACCAGAATCTCATGCACTTTATATTTCTGCCCGGAACCTTGCCAATTCTGTTCTCCAACTAGCCAAAAACTTCTTCATTAACAGAAAATGTCAAAACCTTTCAAGATCTAACTCCCCTCCTGATTTCTGGGATTTAGCCAAAAATATCTCCAATAACTTTGCTTCTTCTTCTTTCCCTCCTCTACTTCAACCAGATGGCACCACTGTTATCTCATCTATTTCTAAAGCTGAACTCTTTGCTCAGACCTTTGCTAAAAACTTTACCTTGGATGATTCTGGGTTTGTTCCTCCCTCTCCTCCACCCTCTGACTACTTCATGCCACGTATTAAAATTCTTCGCAATGATGTTTTCCATGCCCTCGCTGGCCTAAACCCTCGGAAGGCTTATGGACATGATGGGGTCCCTCCTATTGTTCTCCGAAACTGTGCCCCCGTGCTTGCACCTTGCCTAGTCAAACTCTTTCAGCTCTGTCTGTCAACATCTACCTTTCCTTCTTGCTGGAAGTTTGCCTATTTTCAACCTGTTCCTAAAAAAGGGTGACCGTTCTAATCCTTCAAACTACCGTCCTATTGCTTTAATTTCCTGCTTATCTAAAGTTTTTGAATCTATCCTCAACAGGAAGATTCTTAAACATCTATCATTTCACAACCTTCTATCTGATCGCCAATATGGGTTCCGTCAAGGCCGCTCTACTGGTGATCTTCTGGCTTTCCTTACTGAGTCTTGGTCATTCTCTTTTAGAGACTTTGGTGAAACTTTTGCTGTTGCCTTGGACATATCAAAAGCCTTTGATAGAGTCTGGCACAAAGCTTTGATTTCCAAACTACCCTCCTACGGTTTCTATCCTTCTCTCTGTAACTTCATCTCAAGTTTCCTTTCTGACCGTTCTATTGCTGCTGTGGTAGACGGTCACTGTTCTTCTCCTAAATCTATTAACAGTGGTGTTCCTCAGGGTTCTGTCCTGTCACCCACTCTCTTCTTATTATTCATTAATGATCTTCTAAACCAAACTTCTTGTCCTATCCACTCCTATGCTAATGATACCACCCTGCACTTTTCCACGTCTTTTCATAGACGTCCAACCCTTCAGGAGGTAAACATATCACGCAGGGAAGCCACAGAACGACTGACTTCTGATCTTTCTAAAATTTCTGATTGGGGCAGAGCAAACTTGGTATTGTTCAATGCCTCAAAAACTCAATTCCTCCATCTATCAACTCGACACAACCATCCAGACAACTATCCCCTCTTCTTCAATGACACTCAACTGTCCCCCTCTTCTACACTGAACATCCTCGGTCTGTCTTTTACTTATAATCTGAACTGGAAACTTCACATCTCATCTCTAGCTAAAACAGCTTCTATGAAGTTAGGTGTTCTGAGACGTTTCTGCCAGTTTTTCTCACCCCCCCAGCTGCTAACTCTGTACAAGGGCCTTATCCGTCCATGTATGGAGTATGCTTCACATGTCTGAGGGGTTCCACTCATACTGCTCTTTTAGACAGGGTGGAATCAAAAGCTTTTCGTCTCATCAACTCCTCTCCTCTAACTGACTGTCTTCAGCCCCTCTCTCACCGCCGCAATGTTGCATATCTAGCTGTCTTCTACCGCTGTTTTCATGCTAACTGCTCTTCTGATCTTGCTAACTGCATGCCTCCCTTCCTTCCGCGGCCTCGCTGCACAAGACTTTCATCTTTCTCTCACCCCTATTCTGTCCACCTCTCTAACGCAAGAGTTAACCAGTATTCTCAATCATTCATCCCTCTCTCTGGTAAACTCTGGAATTCCCTGCCTGCTTCTGTCTTTCCACCTTCCTATGACTTGAATTCCTTCAAGAGGGAGGTTTCAAGACACTTATCCACCAATTTTTGACCACTGCTTTGACCCTTTTATGGGACTGGCATTTTAGTGGGCATTTTTTTTATTAGATTTTTGTTGCCCTTGGCCAGTATCCTTCCTACATAAAAAAAATAGATAAATAAATAAAAAAAAATAAAATAAAAAATATATATATATATATATATATATATATATATATATATATATATATATATATATATATATATATATATATATATATATATATATATATATATATATATATATGGCAAACAGTTAATACAATACAAATGCAATTAAAGCCTTACAGTATAACAATTCCACACTGAACAATCCATCAGATATTTCTAAAGCTTTTACTAACTACTTTTCCAGTAATGCACGAGAAATTGACTGTAATCTCCCACAGTCCAGTGCAAATCCAAAAGATTATATAAAAATGATTACCGAAAGTCAATGGTATTACCTATTATCACAACCTATGATTTAAATGCAGCAATTAAGTCACTTTGATTAATTAAAGCAATTAAGTCAATTAAGTCATAAATAATAAAATTATTTCTAAATATTTTTTTTTGTGGGGGGCGTTACATATGACAATCCTTTAACTTTTAAGTATCACATAAATAATCTTACTTTAAAAAAATTAAAAAATTCAAGCCACATCGCCATACTCAAAAAAAAAAAAAAAAAAAAAATTCATGCCACAAAATGTACTTAAGGCCATTTATTATGCTCACATTCATCCGCTATTAACCTACTGTAACCCCATATGCTGCATAACATACCTTACTTATCTAATACCTTTGAAATTACAACTCAAGAAAATAGTAAGAATATTAACCAATAGCAATTACCTGGATCATACAAATTATCTCTTCAAATAAACAAAAAATCTAAAACT
>NC_087184.1:6695219-6697719 GCF_035594125.1 Scylla paramamosain
TATATATATTATCAATTTAAAAAAATAACCTTATTAAAATTAAGATGTAGACAATCCCAAAAGCAAATCCTAACGAGGGAAAGCTGATTAAATCCCAAATTTACATCACAGATGGCAGTCTTCCTGGAGAGTGAAATCAGTCTTCCTTACCTGTTTCATGCGAGTTTTCTTCTATTAATGGTTCCTAAAAATATTTATTCGATTTGTCTTTCAAGACTTATTCTCCATGAGGATGTTTAAATTTTCGTCTTTAATAAGCGTAATTCCTCCTTCTATAAGTGTGTTTCGCAACCATAGCATCTGCCTATCATAGGCACTATTAGTAGTGTATCATTTTTCTGTTCTTCCCGGTCCGACCTGCTTGCCACTCCCTAAAGAGTTATTGCCTGCTTCAGCTCTTCACACCAACACTTTGTTTCTCTCCCTTTCTGATTCAGTGTAATTGTTTAATGAAAAGCCTTATTTGTCACTAATATATTCCAGATTCTTCTTAAAATCATGTATTCCAAACCTTTGAATTATGTTGCAAACACAGGTACCGCACATGAATCCCTCTCTGTTCTCTTCCAAGCGCACATCCATAACCTCCATATATCTTTTGTCTTTGTTGATACATGCAACTGTTGGTATTCCTCCTTACACAACTTTCGAGATCATGTTCTGTATCTTTTTCTCTTTTTCTTATTACTGTTAGGTGGGGCATAAGTAATAAATAGAAAGAAGTAAATAACGAAGAAGAGGAAGTAAGAAGGAAGGATGAGAGAAAAGAGGAGAGAGTGAAAAAGTTGGTGAGAGCGTTGTGTACAAAACCCAGATGAGCGATGATCGTGTGGCCACGCACCCTCGAGATTACTGTAAAATTACTTGCTCATAGTCATCCATTTAATTTACCATATTTCCAGTTGCCTTTCAATCTGAGTCATACATATTAGGTTGAGAAGTCAATCTTGCCTATAGAGAAATCAAAATGCATCCAGACACCATAGTTCAGTCACCAGAATTTTCGAAAGAGGCGGCCGGCGGAGCGAGAGTGCAGGTTGCCCCCCCCCCTCCTTCCTTCCCCTCCTCTCTCGCATGTCTCACGGCCCTGTGACAAGTGGGAGCTGGGTGTTTCCATGATTCTGGGCTCAGTCACTGTCTTTAGCTCAGGGGAGTCGGATGTACCGTGGAAGCAGCGTTGTTCTGAGGAGACTAGGACGATTACAGCTAGAAGGGCCAGTTGCTTTAGGAGTTATTTGAGTAACTTACTGCAGTACGCCCCTGTTAATATGTGTAATGTTTGGTGTGTTTCCATCAACCTATCTGAGTGTGCTTCCTTGCTAGGCGCTCGGTGTTTATTACGATGTGACTCTTCGTCCCTTTGTGAGGCGAGTTCCTAGAGACAGTGAGCGGTAAGGGACCATCCTGATTGGTTTGTAGGCAGCTTATTTGTATATTCGTAGTTGTTTTTAGATGCTACTGTGTTCCTGTGCTCTTTTAAGGAGTCTGGACACAGAGGATTATATAGATATTGCTGTGCAGTGAAATTTACTCTCTCCTCAGGCACTGCCAGGTAGGCCTGTCTTTCAGGAGGCTGTAAATAACATTGATCCACAGGAGCTCTGAGGTTGGTCACAGAATTTATTGTAAACCTTTTAGATATGTGTCCATTGTTGTAACTGTCCCTAGAACATGGCTGATGATTCTTTCTCAGTGAGTTGAGAGTGCTTTGTTATGATATTTTCTTGCTTGTTGATGGGTGGAACTGGCTGACGACCTCATTCTTGTAACCTGGTGTTATGACTGTCTGTTTGAATTGTGCAAGAGTCAAAAGGGCTCCGACTCCCCCTTTGTAACTAATACTAAGCCCTGCACCAAGTCACTTAGGTGGTGACTTAGGAAAGCTAGCCTAGTTCAAGGCAGCCGTAACATCATTCATTCTCTCTCTCTCTCTCTCTCTCTCTCTCTCTCTCTCCTCTCTCTCTCTCTCTCTCTCTCTCTCTCTCTCTCTCTCTCTCTCTCTCTCTCTCTCTCTCTCTCACTCTCTCTCTCTCTCTCTCTCTCTCTCTCTCTCTCTCTCTCTCTCTCTCTCTCTCTCTCTCTCTCTCTCTCTCTCTCTCTCTCTCTCTCTCTCTCTCTCTCTCTCTCTCTCTCTCTCTCTCTCTCTCTCTCTCTCTCTCTCTCTATATATATATATATATATATATATACACACACACACACACACACACACACACACACACACACACACACACACACACACACACACACACGCACACACATTATTGCGGCCATACAAAGTCGCTGTCCGCGAATCATTACGGACCCCCTAGCAGCTACCACTACTCCCGGGTTAGTTTCCCTAGACTACAACTCTGTAGCTTAGTGCAGGGCAAATGGATGAGTCCAGGTCGCTCATAGCCCATAAGACAGCTGAATCCTTAAGGTCGCCACCCATGCCACTATTGCAGAAGGATTACCTAAAAAAAAAAAAAAATCACGCTCTAGGGAGAAGGCAACG
>NC_087184.1:6702719-6722719 GCF_035594125.1 Scylla paramamosain
TGGCTTTCCTTATTGAGTCTTGGTCATCCTCTTTTAGAGATTTTGGTGAAACTTTTGCTGTTGCCTTAGACATATCAAAAGGTTTTGATAGAGTCTTGCACAAAGCTTTGATTTTTAAACTACCCTCTTACGGTTTCTATCCTTCTATCTGTAACTTTATCTCAAGTTTCCTTTCTGACCGTTCTATTGCTGCTGTGGTAGACGGTCACTGTTCTTCTCCTAAATCTATTAACAGTGGTGTTCCTCAGGGTTCTGGCCTGTCACCCACTCTCTTCTTATTATTCATTAATGATCTTCTAAACCAAACTTCTTGTCCTATCCACTCCTACGCTGATGATACCACCCTGCACTTTTTCACGTCTTTTCATACACGTCCAACTCTTCAGGAGGTAAATATTTCACGCAGGGAAGCCACAAAACGCTTGACTTCTGATCTTTCTAAAACTTCTGATTGGGGCAGAGCAAACTTGTTATTGTTCAATGCCTCAAAAACTCAATTCCTCCTTCTATCAACTCGGCACAACCTTCCAGAGAACTAGCCCCTCTTCTTCAGTGACACTCAACTGTCCCTCTCCTCTACACTGAACATCCTCAGTCTGTCCTTTACTTATAATCTGAACTGGAAACTTCACATCTCATCTCTAGCTAAAACAGCTTCTATGAAGTTAGGCATTTTGAGACTTACCCGGCAGTTTTTCTCACCCCCCCCAGCTGCTAACTCTGTACAAGGGCCTTATCCGTCCATGTATGGAGTATGCTTCACATGTCTGGGGGGGTTCCACTCACACTACTCTTCTAGACAGGGTGGAATCAAAAGCTTTTCGTCTCATCAACTCCTCTCCTCTAACTGACTGTCTTCAGCCTCTCTTTCACTGCCGCAATGTTGCATATCTAGCTGTCTTCTACCGCTATTTTCATGCTAACTGCTCTTCTGATCTTGCTAACTGCATGCCTCCCCTCCTTCCGCGGCCTCGCTGCACAAGACTTTCTTCTTTCTCTCACCCCTATTCTGTCCACCTCTCTAACGCAAGAGTTAACCAGTATTCTCAATCATTCATCCCTCTCTCTGGTAAACTCTGGAAATCCCTGCCTGCTTTTGTATTTCCACCTTCCTATGACTTGAATTCCTCCAAGAGGAAGATTTCAAGACACTTATTCATCAATTTTTCTCTGCTGCTTTGACTCTTTTATGGGACTGGAATTTCAGTGGGCATTTTTTTTTATTGATTTTTTGTTGCCCTTGGCCAATGTCCTTCTTACATAAAAAAGAAAATTCTTTTAGCGATTTTTTCTTCCATTTTTCTTCTTTTGGAGCGCCCTGGCTCCTCAAGGGGTACGCTGTTGTCCGCCATTATAATGAAAGCCTTACCTGTCGTGTTAAAGCAAAATTAAGACAGCAAGCAGGCTGGAGGGAGGGTGGGTGTGAAGTGTGTGATGGTGGGGAGGTTTCCCGCCCGTGTCGTGTCCGTGAGTGTGCGGCTGTATGCAGGCATCCTTCAGCGAACTGCGCATGTTCAGAAGCGATTGTATATAAACAAAGTCTTGTTGATATACAAAGCTATCCGTAGGCGTCCGAGTGTCAACATGGCTGAAGATTTACGGCGAAGACTGGCTCAATTTAGGGATGAAATAGGCCCTGTACATAAATTTTACTGAATGGACGATATTTATTTAATGAAGAACGGATGATTCCTTTGTGCTCTTCGTTGAGAAAGATGTTTATAATGTACCAAGGGAATATCTCACAACAGTAATTAATACAAACTAACTCCTAATATATAATAAAAATATATTTTTACCGTAAGAGCTTTTCTATGATTATTGATTTGCAGCTAGAGCTATTATTGGCTGGCTCTTCCCGCGCTGCTGTGGCGAGAGAGTTACTTCTCTCTTGCCTCATCAACTATTAGCTATCACTCAAGCGCGGCAAGTATGCCTCGTGATTCCGTCGATAATTTCACTTAGATTTATATATGTATATATATATATATATATATATATATATATATATATATATATATATATATATATATATATATATATATATATATATATATATATATATATATATATATAGGAGAGACACAGGCCAAAGGCAACAAAAATCCGAAAAAAAATAAAAAGGCCCACTGAGATGCCGCCTCCCGATTAGCGTCCAAAGCGGTAGTCAAAAATTGAAGGATAATTGTCTTGGAACCTTCCTCTTGAAGAAATTCAAGTCATAGGAAGTTGGAAATACAGAAGCAGGCAGGGATATCCAGAATTTAACAGAGAAAGAAATGAATGATTGAGAATACTGGTTAACTCATGTATTAGAGAGGTGGACAGAATAGGGTTGATAGAAAGAAGAAAGTCTTGTGCAGCGAGTCCGCGGGAGGAGTGGAGGCATCAAATTAGCAAGATCAGAAGAGCAGTTAGCATGAAAATAGCGGTAGAAGACAGCAAGAGATGCAACATTGCGACGATGGGGAAAGAGGCTGAAGACAGTCAGTTAGAGGAGAGGAGTTAATGAGACGAAAAGTTTTTGATTCCATCCTGTCTAGAAAAGCAGTATGAGTGGAACCCCCCAGACATGTGAAGCATGCTTCATATATGGACAGATAACGTCACTGTACATAATTAGCAGCTGGAAGGATGAGAAAAACTGGGGGAGACGTCTCAGAACACCTGACTTCATAGAAGCTGTTTTAGCTAGAGATGAGATGTGAAGTTTCCAGTTCAGATTATAAGTGGACTTTTCAGTTTAGATTATAAGTAAAGAAAAGACCGAGGATGGTCATTGTAGAAGAGGGGGACAGTTGAGTGTCATTAAAGAAGAGGGGATGGTTGTCTGGAAGGTTCTGTCAAGTTGATAGATGGAGGAATTGAGTTTTTGAGGCATTGAACAATACTAAGTTTGCTCTGCCCCAATCATAAATTTTAGAGAGATCAGAAGTCAGGCGTTCTTTGGCTTCCTTGTGTGAACTGTTTGCTTCCTTAAGGGTTGGACATCTACGAAAAGACGTGAAAAAAGTGTAGGGTGTTATCATCAGCATAGGAGTGGGTAGGACAAGAAGTTTGGTTTAGATCATTGTTGAATAATAGGCAGAGAATGGATGACAGGTTAGAACCGTGAGGAACACCACTTTTAATAGATTTAGGAGAAGAACGGTGGCCATCTAGCACAGCAGCAAAAGAACGGTCAAAAACCTGAGATGAAGTTACAGAGAAGGATAGAGGGCATTGGAGGTTAGTTTGTAAATCAAAGCTTTGTGCCAGACTCTATCAAAAGCTTTTGATATGTCTAAGGCAACAACAAAAGTTCCACAAAAATCTGTAAAAGAGGATGACCAAGACTCAGTAAGGAAACCCAGAAGATTACTGGCACAGCGGCCTTGACGGAACCCATACTGGCGATCAGATAGGTTTTGAAGTGATAGATAATTAAGAATCTTCATGTTGAGGATAGATTCAAAAAGTTTAGATGAACAGGAAATTAAAGCAATAGGATGATAGTATGAGGGATTACAACGGTCACCCTTTTTTTTTTTTTTTTTTTAGGAACAGGCAAAATGTAGGCAAACTTCCAGCAAGAAGGAAAGGTAAATGTTGACAGGCAGATGAAAGGGTTTGACTAGGCAAGGTGCAAGCACGGAGGCAGAGTTTCGAAAAACAATAGGAGGGATCCCATCAAGTACATAAGCATTCTGAGGGTTTAGGTCAGCGGGGGCATGGAAAACATCACTACGATGAATTTCAGTAGGTAGCATGAAATAGTTAGAGGGTGAAGGAGAGGGAGGAATAGGCCCTGAATCATGCAAGTTGGAGGTTTTAGCAAAGGTTTGAGCGAAGATTTCAGCTTTAGAGATGGATGTGATAGCAATGGTGCCATCTGGTTGAAATAAAGTGGGGGAAGAAGGAGAAGCAAAGTTACGGGAGATATTTTTGGCTAGATGTCAGAAGTCACGAAGGGAATTAGATCTTGAAAGATTTTGACACCTTCTATTAATGAAGGAGTTTTTAGCTAGTTGGAGAACAGACTTGGCATGGTTCCTGGCAGAAATATAAAGCGCATGAGATTCTGGTGATGGAATGCTGAAGTACCTTTTGTGGGCCACCTCTCTATCATGCTTAGCACGAGAACAGGCTGTGTTAAACCAAGGTTTGGAAGGTTTAGGTCAAGAAAAAGACTGAGGGATGCACGCCTCAGTGCCGAACAATGTCACCTCTGTTATGCGCTCGGCATACGGAGATAGGTCTCCGACACGGAAGTAGTAGCCATTCCAAGGAAAATCAGCAAAATACCTCCACAGGTCTCCCCAACTAGCAGAGGAGAAACGCCAGAGACACCTTCTCTTTGGGGGGATTTTGAGGTGGGATTGGAGCGATAGGACAAGATGCAGATATGATATTGTGATCAGAGGAGCGCAACGGAGAGTATAGAGTAACAACGTAAGCAGGATTAGATGTTAGGAAAAGGTCAAGAATGTTGGGCGTATCTTCAAGACGATCAGGATTACGAGTTGCATCAGTTGCTCTATTTCGTGGACGATAGCAAATTTAAGGCTAGTTCACCAGAATGATCAATGAAAGGAGAGGAAAGCCAAAGCCGGTGGTGAACAATGAAGTCTCCAAGAATAGAGATCTCCGCAAAAGGAAAGAGTCAGAATGTGTTCCCCTTTGGAAATCAAGTAGTTAAAGAATTTCTTATATTCAGAAGAGTTAGATGAGAGATATACAACACATATAAATCTAATCTGAATGCCTCTGTAGTCATAGCCAGATAGTGGAAAACTCAAAATATTCAAGACGAGAAGATGTTAAGTCGCTAGGCATAGAGACACATCATCCAGTTTTGGATTGAAAATGAGGATAGAGAAAGTATGATGAAACAGAAAAGGGGCTATTCTCAGTTGCTTCAGACACCTGTGTTTGTGTTTCAGTGAGGAAATGATGAGATTTAGTAGAGGAGAGGTGGTGTTCTACAGATTGAAAATTAGATGTGAGACTGTGAATGTTGCATATGTTAATGAAGAAAAAGTTGAGGGGAGTGCCAAGAAACTTAGGGTCGATACTAGAAGAGCAATCAGACCTGGGGAAATTTATGGTCCCCTCCCCAGATGGGGACTCCAAGGCTAGTGAAGAAGTCGCCATGATAATTTTGAATTCTGAATGAATGGTGTATGTGTAATTAGTTTGTAGTTTTGTGTGAAGGAAGAGAGTTGTCTTTAGAGGGCAGGCTGTGACTGCCCCCTTGTGTTGTGAGACACAAAGGTAAACACGTTGCACGGTTGCAGCTGGGTTTAATGATAGGTTCACAGCACTCCATGATCCAGTGCTTTAGACTTTATTGTGATTTATTGTAATGTTTTTTTTTTATTGTTTATTATTTATTGTAATTATTGTTTCGGCAGGTTCGCACTGCCTCCTCCTATTACGGGGTCCATTTTGATGTGTGCGCTCTCTCCTATCACGGTAGGAAGGTTGGGGAAGCCAACGCAATAAAAAAGTAATAATTACGGCTTCGAGATCACTTATGTCGCTCTGGCTCTGGGGGCCTCACATATATATATATATATATATATATATATATATATATATATATATATATATATATATATATATATATATATATATATATATATATATATATATATATATATATATATATATATATATATATATATATATATATATATATATATATATATATATATATATATATATATATATATATATATATATATATATATATATATATATATATATATATATATCCGCGACGGTTCATGGGCCTACTCCACATGAACAAGGAACTGTGTAACTTTGAAGAAGTGTCGCGGCTTACCCTAACCTGCAGGCTTGCCCGGGGACTAGTAGGAGATTCCCTGTAACCAGTTGGGGGCAATAAGCACCAGGAAAGGACTAATTAACAGTTCCGAAGAGCCAGGATAGGCCTAGCAAGCCACTGGTGTTACAGTTTTTGCTCAAGAAACGCAGAATGTGCCTCGGAATCGGACTGTTCTACGCAAGGAAGTTTCTGGAAAGGGTTCCTCTAGGCAGGAGGCCGGTGGGACGACCTAGGAAGCGATGGATGCAGGGAGTTGAAGAAGCTACTGAACGAAGAGGAAGAAATCTACAAGAAATAACCAGAGATGAGGATTTCATGGATAGAGACCTTTGGAGAAGATTCGTAGAGGCCGGACACTGACAGGCATTGCCTACCTTGCGTCTGGTGAGGTGAGGTGAGGTGAGGTGATATATATATATATATATATATATATATATATATATATATATATATATATATATATATATATATATATATATATATATATATATATATATATATATATATATATATATATATATATATATATATATATATATATATATATATATATATATATATATATATATATATATATATATATATATATATATATATATATATATATATATATATATATATATATATATATATATATTTATTTATTTATTTATTTATTTATATATATATTTATATATATATTTATTTATATATATATTTATATATATATTTATATATATATATATATATATATATATATATATATATATATATATATATATATATATATATATATATATATATATATATATATATATATATATATATATATATATATATATATATATATATATATATATATATATATATATATATATATATATATATATATATATATATATATATATATATATATATATATATATATATATATATATATATATATATATATATATATATATATATATATATATATATATATATATATATATATATATATATATATATATATATATATATATATATATATATATATATATATATATATATATGTCCCCCAACACCGTAGTACAAAAAAAAAAACAACCCCAAACCATTATTGTGTCAGGGTGTTTGGTGAGGCTCCCTGCAGGGCGATACTCCCGGCCCCTTCTACTAGCGGTCACAGAGAAAACTGCCTACTCACTCCAAAGCGCGTTTCGCCACTAGTTCAAGCTTCAGTCACTTTGCTTTTTGCAAAACATTACCCGGTTCATAATTTGTCTCTCAGACATACGGTTTTAATCGCGCTTTGCAGCTGTGGTAACACAAGTCATCTATAGAGGAGCCGGTGGGCTGTCCTTAGAGACACCTTACTTAACAATGTGGCGTTTTGCTCCTTTATTTCTTTGGCTGTTAAACGAGGGTTACACTCCGTCTGTCTTTTTATAATGTTCAAGGAGTTGGTGGATATCATGGGGGTTATACCAAGACGTTTCTTGTTGGTAGGCGCGAGTAACACCCCGCCATTATGATGACGCTTCACCCAGCGCTACACTATTCTTAAATAACTTGACACCCATAATATTTTGATTTTCTTGTAGAGGGTGTCCTCTTGAATAATGCCACTACAGGAGATGATCGCTAATAGTGGTAAAGAGCCATCATACTTGGTCAGGGGTTAAATGAGCAACCTGGATATCGCATATTTCGTTGCACAGATTCCCTATGTAACAGGATTTTTGTCTTTAACAAGCAAGTGTTATTTTCCAACTCTTTTCATTGCAAAACAATAGAAAATGTCCATTATTTCTGTCAAACTTTGCTTTTGTGACTTTTATAATGATATTTTTGCCCAAAAATAGCGAAATTCCATTTTTTTACTATTTTTGGACAAAACAAAAAAGCTTAAATTTAAATGACAAAAAATTATTTTAAAACTTCTGAAACTGATTTTTAGGCTTGGTTTGTGTCAATACCACAAATCACTTTCATGTATGTCCCTAAATTTAGTCTCCCATCATGTTTTCATTGAAGGATCCCTGATATCTTTGTTTATAGTTCATTATATCTTGGTAGAAGCGCTCCCCTTGTTCCTCTGAATATGCTCCCATATTCTCCTTGAAGTTGTCGAGGTGACCATCCAGGATATGAACCTTCAAGAACATTCTGCAGCCCATCTCACCATAGCTTTTCACTAAAGCTTCAGTTCCATATAGTTATCAGCCTTGTTGCCAAGAAAGCTCTCTATTGCAGCAATGAAACACTCCCAAGCTTTTTTTTTTTCTTTTCTGTGAGCTTCTGTAGAAATTCTGAACACTGTAATTTTCCTTACTTGTGGTCTAATGAAGATACCACCTTTCACCTTTGCCTCTGAAAGATTAGGAAAGAAGTCTTCAAGATATTTGAAGGCAGCAGACTCCTTGTCAAGAGCTGTAATAAACTGTTTAATGAGATCCAGTTTGATGTGTAGTGGAGGAAACAAAACCTTTTGAGGATTCACCAATGCCTCATATTTGATATTGTGTCCTCTCACTGCAGTGTCAGTCCTTGGAGGTCAGTGCTTTGTCTGGTAATGTGCTGCTCTGTCTCTACTGTCCCAAAGGCAAAGAAAACAGAGATTCTCGATAAAATCTCCTTGCAGTCTCATCAAGAAAGCCATCACCTTGAGGCCTCCATTAACTTCCCAGACATACTTGTTGTAGTTCAAAGTTTCCAGTAGAAGCTTTACACTGCTGTAGTCCTCCTTAAGATGCACGGAATGAGCAAAAGGCAGAGATGGATATTTGTTTCCATTATACAGAAGTATAGCTTTCAGGCTTTTGAAAGGAACTGTCAGTGAAGAGTCTCCATGCATCTGCATTACAAGCAATTTCAATAGCATCAAGCAAGCCTGATACATCACTGCAGTAACATATCCTGTCCTCCTTTGCAAGCTGGAGAAATGCTTGTGATGTTTTATTTGGCTGGTCATTTGCAGTCATCAAGTAAATCCCATTCCTTCTGCCTTGAAATCAAAAGCTCACCATTTGACTTTGTCAAACCAAAATCTCTGATGAGGTCATTGAGGTCTCTTTGGTCTGGGTAGTATCTGTGATATCACAGTCTTCCTCTCTGTTTAGCTCATCTTCTGACTTGCTGCTTTCTTCTGATAGTTGACTGTCTGGATAGAAAACAGCAGGTGCATTTTTGTAAGATCAGCAGTTGGAAGGATCTACCATGCAGAAAAAGCAGTCAGTTGAGTAATCCGCAGGTTCACGCTATATTCTAGGAATAGCAAATTTCATGGCTCTGTCTTCCCCTCTATACCATCCTGTAAAAGAACAACAGTATGAATTTCTGTTAAACTTATTTTATTTTTATTTTTATTTTTAAATCTTAATTGGATTTTACTCTTGAAAAAACTAACAGCTATTTTATCTTCTAGTGTTTTCTTACAATGCTCACAAGCCAAATGAGATGCCCAGGTCTTGTCTTGATCCCAAACTGGCACAGCAAAACATGCTTTGTAAGCTTAACACATTTTTCCAGATGCTGTCACAGAGAACCAACCTCTTTGCTCTTATCTCGATGAATTGACCACATATGTAGCAGAATGCTACATATGCATCCTGCTAAGGATGAACGAATGGACAGAGAAATGGCAAATGCAGTTTAATATCAACAAATGCAAAGTACTTATCGTAGATAGAGGAAACCCACACAGTAGGTACACAATAAACAATGAAGCTCTGGTAGGTTCAGGGTACGAAAAAGATTTATGAGTTACAGTTATTTCTGAACTCCGTCTAAGAAAGCAATGCA
The DNA here is from genome assembly GCF_035594125.1 of Scylla paramamosain. Taxonomy (NCBI): domain Eukaryota; kingdom Metazoa; phylum Arthropoda; class Malacostraca; order Decapoda; family Portunidae; genus Scylla; species Scylla paramamosain. The sequence continues at coordinate 6,712,312 of NC_087184.1, forward strand.
TAGAGACCAGAAACGGAAGATGAATGTTATATTTAGCGCTGGTCACACCTCATCTAGACTACGCTGTGCAGTTCTGGTCCCCATATTACAAGAAGGATATAGGTCTATTAGAATCAGTACAAAGGAGAATGACTAAAAGGATACAGAAAATGAAGAGTATTCCTTAAAAAGCGAGATTGAAGCTGTTAAATTTGCATTCTTTAGAGAGACGTAGGTTAAGAAGGGACGTGAAAGAAGTCTTTAAGTGTTGTAAGTGTTACAAAACCGGGGAGATAAGCAAAATTCTAAGGATCAGTAACCAGGATAAAACAAGAAATAACGGATTGAAGCTTGAAAAATTTAGCTTTAAAAAAGAGATAGGAAGAAATTGGTACTTAAATAGAATGGTAGATTAATGAAACGGACTCTTTTATCAAGTTGTTAGTGCTAAGTCATTAGGGAGCTTTACGAGAAAATTAGAAAGATTTATGGAAGGGGATGATACGTGGAAATAGGTAGGTATTATTCATACAGGGACTGCCACGTGCAAGCCTGATGGCTTCTTGCAGCTTCCCTTATTTCTTATGTTCTTATGTTAAATGTTTACATTGAATAGAATGTTCTAAAATGTTTTAGAAGCTTCTAAAAATGTCTGGTAGAACATTCTGGAAGATTTGAGATTTATGAAATTTAAGCAGATTCTTCTAAATATGAGAAATTTCTTGCTAGATCTGGTCAGTTCAAGAAAGATTTTATTAAAATTAGAAATCTTTAGAACGCTTTATATTCTTTCTTTCATTGTTTTAACAATGTAAATTCATTGTTCTAACCACAAAAGCAAAATTTTAGGATAATTTTTTTTTTTTCTATTTTGTATAGATGGAAATAACTGGAAAAAATTAATGGTTTTAGGGTGTCACTCCTCCCTGAAATACAAAAAAAAGAAAAAAAAAAAAAGACACAACACGGGCTATTGACAAGTGGATACGGACAGTTACAAATTATGGAATTGAACGGTCCCGCTCGACTGTTCGTTGCCAGATGCACGATGTTTCTCATTAGTGCCAGCAGCGGTTTTAGTGGGAATTCTTAAAATCCTCGAGGATATCTATGCTCATCCTCCATGCGTCATTTTCCTTGTCACCCACTGTAGTCCTATAGAATGCTTAGGTTATTACCATTACCATTTTTTTTTATTATTATTATTTTTTTTTCATATTCCTATTATTATCATTATTGTTGTTATTATTATTATTATTATTATTATTATTATTATTATTATTATTATTATTATTATTATTATTATTATTATTATTATTATTATTATTATCATTATCATTAACAGTTTAGTTAATGACACCCACAACAGCTAAATAAAGATCTAGCTGTATCAGTATAATTTCGTACTATTATTTTATTCATTGTAGGATAGATGATAAAAATGTCAGCTCACCTTGTTAAACAAATTCCAACAAAGCTTTGTCTGCATCCAGTTCCGTGTCGTTCTCATTGGTTGGTGAAGTTGGTAAACTTGTAGGAATTGGTCTTTCCTGGTGGGAAAGTAGTTCCTTGATGTAGGGTATTTTACTGTATTGATGAAAGAAAACAAATGTTTAAGGCTTGCCAACTTTCCAACTTTCAAGAGAATGGGTGCATAATATTTTTGTGGGAGTGTTGTTAAACACAGGTCGAACAGATTCCGGGAGAAGCTTCTACCTTGCATTAACCTGGCTAGAGTAAGTGGGGTATCACTGTATGTCATCGCAATTAAGTACCCTTCCTTGTATAATTGGTTAAAGACAAACATTCTGGCTTCCTTGAAATAAACAGACTCATTGTTTGGATTACGATTCACCATACACTGCTTCAGCATGCCTATGTCAAGGAAGCCTTGTTGGCACATCCTTACTAATAGATACTGGAAAGTAGCACTGAATAATAACATTCTTACAAATCGATACTGGGAAGTAACATTCAATAATAGTATAGTAGAAGTAAAAAACGTAGATGTTACTCTCCCGCATGAATTTTCTTTCAGTGTTTCGAAAAGTACTGTCACATGGCAGAAAGGAGTGGCCTGGCACGAGAAACATGTTCAATGTTCTTTAATCGTATACTGTACACTTCATGAAGATAATTAAGGACGATGATTATATTTTTGTTTTGGCCTCCACAGTTGTCATTAAACACACTTAAATGTTAGAAATCCTTCTCATCATACTCCATTGCAATCCATTTCTTGAGACAGCTGATGATTTCAACGGAGCCACACCCACCTGTAGCCTCGTTCCACACAAACATTGTTGAATCGTTCGTCTTCAGGTTATGAATGCAAAAAATTATACATCCACAACTTGCGGTGGAAGTGTGCAGCACTTGTGAAAAGTTTGGGAATGGGAATAGTCTGCTGTAGGTCTACACAAATCATGCATGTCTTCTTTCTTGCCCTTCATTAGTTGCTGTCTCTATGATGTTTTATCCTTGTGGTGCTTAAGCTGATCTCGTAAGTTTCGTTGGTGGCTGAATTGATGGAACTGGTCAATTTATCATATGTGCTGCAAGTATCTGATCTTGGTGGTTAGAAGACAATGTCGAACTCCTTTGTGAATGTTTTGTGGTAATAACTTTGAGTCACCTTTTTGATTTCAGGATGATAGGCAGGCATCCGTTCTTCATAAGACTTATAAAGTTTCGAGATGGTCAAGTTGCTCTCCAAGTATTTCCTATGAGGATTTCTGTCACGGCTGTTGTGGCTTGTCACCGTCTGTAATTGGCTGATGTGATCCCTAACACATTGCTCCTTATCTCCAGGGTATTTCCAGTAGGTTCGTGACGTCCGCGTTGATCCAGTACAAGAACATGTGTGGAATTTGCCTTTTTTTTTATTGCACAAACAGCTCATTTCCTAGTAATTCCTAAAATTCCTGTGAATGCTTGTCTAGACACAAGGAAAGTTTTATTCTGGTAAACAACGCTGTAAGCAAGCATGAACTGGCGATGTTTTCCAGGGTTGTCAGGGGTCTTACTAGGACGGTGTCTCTTAACTGGTACTTTATGAACGAGGTTCTGGATATAAGCAGTTTGGGCATCACAGTTACGTATTGCCCAAAAATCAGTGAAGCGTTTTCTTATAACAGGCAGGGTCACTTTATCAATACAGCCATCACGGCAAGGAGGGCCAATTTGTTTATCTGCTACAAGCCTCCCAGTCTTGACACTCACATATTCTTTTCCAGAATTTCTTTTAGCTTTATGTTTTTGGCTCAGTCAGTTGGTGCACACGTCATCTTTTTTTTCCGTCTTCTGAGATGTCTTAAGCTTCCCTATTGCTAAGTCCTGCTCAGTGCCTGCCATTTTCATCACTTATTGCTGTGATTGAATTTTAGTGTCAATTATAGTCTGCAATTTTGAAGTCTGACGCAAACTGCAAAACTGAAAAAGAAAAAAAAAAGAAAATAAATAATAATAATAATAATAATAATAATAATAATAATAATAATAATAATAATAAAATTCGTTTGCATAGTCCAACAGGTTGGACGGGCACTTGACATGTAAGAGAGAGAGAAAAAAAAAACAAGAATATGAATTTAGATTGAAGTTGATAGTAAGTCTGTAAGGTTGACAGAAAGCCTGTGATATTGATAAACGGACTGTGAGGGTGACAGTCACTGTGAGGTTGTCTGGCACTTCAAGGTTGACAGACATTGCGAGATTGACACCGAGATTAATTGGCACTGTAAGACTGACGCTGTGAAGTCGACAAACTGTGAGGTTGCTTGGTACTGTACTGTTGAGAGACTAAGGTTGACAGACACTGAGGTTGGCACTGTGATGTTGACAGACAATGAGGTTGACACTGAAGTTGACAGACACTGCGAGATTAACAGACACTGAGGTTGACAGACCCTGTGAGTTGACAGACACTGTGAGGTTGACATACACTGTGAGGTTGACAGACAATGTAAGGTTGATAGACACCGTGAGGTTGACAGGCACTGTGAGATTGACAGTAAGGGGTTGATAGACACTGTGAGGTTGACATTGCGAGGTTAACAGACACTGTAAGGTTGACACTGAGGTTAGCACACTATGAGGTTGACAGACACCGAAGTTGATACTGTGAAGTTGACAGGCACTGTCAGGCTGACAGACACTGTGAGGTTGACATTATGAGATTGATAGATACTAGGAGTTCGACACTATGAAGTTGAAAGACAATGTAAGGTTGACAAACACTATGAGGTTGACAGACACTGTGAAGATGACACGATGAGATTGACAGACACCGTGAGGTTGACACGATGAGATTGATAGACACTGTGAGGCTGACAAACACTTTGAGGTTGACAAACACGGTAAGGTTGGCACAGTGAGGTTGAGACTTTGAGATTGATAGACACTGAGGTTAAAACTATAAGGTTGATAGACTCTGTGAGGTTGACAAACATTGTTAGGTTGAAACGATGATGTTGACAGACACTTGAGGTTGACACTGTCCGGTTGACAAACAGAATGTTTTAAATTAATTTCCCTCGTAAACTCCCTAATTGACTATATCCAGTAATCTTTACTCACTGTAGCCTTTTCATCTACAATCCTTCTCATCAGCTCATTACTTTAATTTTCTTCTACATACTTCAAGTAATTTAGTTTATTTTGTACACCATTTGTATCTTAGTCAAAGTCTTTTCACTGAATCGTATGCCTTTGCAAAATCCTCTGCCATCATTGCCATCTTATCTTTGAACGTTTTGCCTGTACAAAACTTTAAAATTATTGAATTGTTTTCCACTCTTCCTTTTTTTTTTTTTTTTGTAAATACGCCCTGTTTTTTTTTTTTTTTTTTTAGTTTATTATTTGCTAAGTGTTTTTATATTTTTCTTTCACTGTGACTGACATAAATAGTTTGTATTTGCCCTTGCTGTCTTAGGAATCATTACTGTTCTCGACTCTTTCCATGACTCAGGAACTTTTCCTATTTTTCTAAAACTATTTTTTTCTAAAACTCTATGTTTACAATTTAATAAATTTCTTTCTATCTTGAAATGTTTATAGAGTCCCACCTTATTTTTTTTCGGTCCCGCTGCCTTTTGTTCTTTAATTATCTTAAACTTTTTTTTATTTCTTCCTCTTCAACTGTGTGGTCCTCCATCTCTTTTATCACATGCTTCAGTGTACACACTATATCAAGATGTTCCAGTGTTCCTTCATCCCAAACAACCAGGTCCCCCCTTACTCGTTTTCTACTTGTATTCTTACATTATTTTCCGACAGCATGTTTTCCTATCTTGTTCTCAAATCATGCTCTTTTTGTCTCGACTTTCCACCCTTCCTTTATGTTATTTTCGTTCATCACGTAGATGTTTTTCCAATAATCTTTAATAATTTATTTCCTTTCCTTTTTGGTCTCCTCTGATCCAAACTTCTTATTGACTAATAATTTTTCCTCCTTTTCCTGGTCTTTTTTTCTTTCTTAACTTGTCAAAAAGTTTTCTTACCTATGTTTTCTTTTATTTCCTTGGATATTATTTCTTCATATTCTTACACTGCTTATCTCACGTCTTTATGTGCCCCCGCTTTCGCTACTAAATACTTTTCTTTATAATAAGTTTCTTTTTGTGGTGTTCTTGCATTTCTTTTGGTTCGGTTATATCCTTTCCTTCGGTTTATGCTATGTTTGATTTCATCGGTTATCCATGGCTGCTCTCACGTTTGTTCGTATCCGCTTCCATTTATTTTCTTCCTATATTTCCTCGAGTGTTTTATTTGCTTCTTCTCACAGTATTTTGTTTAAATTTTCGATACTTATAGTGTCTTTGTTTTCTAAAATATTTTCAACTTCCTGTCTATATATCGTTAGTAAGTCTCAGTTTTAAAATATTCGTATTCCTCCCATCTTCCTGCTTTTGTCACATTTGCTCCTTTGTCTTTCCTTTTCAATGTCACTGTAATCAGACTGTAGTCCGAAAGATCAAATTTTTCCTGTTTTTTCACCAATTTTCATGCGTTATAAGCGCATAGTCGATCAGACTTTTCTGTTTATGTCTTCTACATTTCACCTTTGCACTCAAAATTATCGTTAAGCATTATCAGATAACATAAGAACATAAGAAATAAGGGAGCTGCAAGAAGCGATCAGCCTTACACGTGGCAGTCCCTGTATGGAATATACCTATCTATATCCATCCATAAACCTGTCTAATCTTCTCTTAAAGCTCTCTAGTATCCTAGCACTAACAACATGATTGCTGAGTCCGTTCCACTCATCTACCACTCTATTTGAGAACCAATTTTTTTCCTATCTCCTTCCTAAATCTATTTTTTTTCAAGTTTGAACCCGTTCTTTCTTGTTCTACCCTGGTTGCTGATCCTAAGAATTTTTGCCTACATCCCCCTTGTTATAACCCTTATACCACTTAAAGACTTCTATCAGGTCCCCTCTTAACCTACGTCTTTCTAAAGAATGTAAATTTAACAACTTCAACCTCGCCTCGTAAGGAATACTCCTCATCCCCTGTATCCTTTTAGTCCTCTGTATTGATTCTAATAGACCTATATCTTTCCTGTAATGTGGGGACCAGAACTGCACAGCGTAGTCTAGATGAGGTCTGACCAGCGCCAAGTATAACTTTAATATTACTTCCGGCCTTCTACTATTAACACTCCTAAAAATGAATCCTAATACCATATTTCCCCTGTTTCTGGCTTCTATGCATTGTTTCCCTAGACTCCTAAATCTTTCTCGTACCCTGTACCTACCAGATTTTGGTTGTTTAATGTGTACCTATTGTGTGGGTTTCCTCTACCTACGCTAAGTACTTTGCATTTATTGATATTAAATTGCATTTGCCATCTATCCGTCCATTCATTCATTCTATCTAAATCTGCCTGCAAGGCGATGGCATCCGATTCTGACCTAATTAATCTACCTATCTTTGTGTCATCCGCAAATTTACTAACATCACTACTAATTCCACTATCCAAGTCATTGATATATATTAGAAATAACAATGGCCCTAATACTGATCCCTGTGGCACCCCACTAATTACATGACCCCACTCAGATTTCGAGCCGTTTATTACAACTCTTTGTCGCCTGTCACTAAGCCATGACCCTATCCAGCCTAACTAACACCTTCCCATCTATCCCGTGTGCCCTAACCTTTCTCAGGAGCCTTTGATGAGGTACCTTGTCAAATGCTTTACTAAAGTCTAGATAGAAGATGTCATAATTATCACCATTATCTATTGCCTCGTACACTTTACTGTAAAAACTTAACAAGTTTGTCAGGCAAGACTTCCCCTTCGTGAAGCCAGATTATACATTTCCATCCATTCTAAAATAGTTTTTCCAATTTTTCTGCATCCTTCATTCCATCATGTCCACTGAAGTCCCCTACTACCAATAAATTTTACTCATTGCTTTTTTTTATTATATTTTTTATTTCTTTCCTTATTCTTTTATTCCTTTCCTTGTCCTTCGTTGCAAAATAAGCCACCACTATGTTAATGTTAATCCCAAATACAAACCCTTTTACATACAAATAGTCTTTCATTATACTTCCTTGCTTACTTAATTTCATTGTCACTTTACTTGTAAAGAAGTATAACACATCCACCTTTTCTGTCTTGTATCTTCTCATACTTTCCATTGTTACCAAACCATCACTTTACCTTTCTTACTTTTCTTGAGTTTCTGTCAGATATAACACATTATTTACACTAATTATCTTTTCAATATCTCTATTTTTTGTTTGAATTAGTCCCTGTATGTTAATATTCCAAACTATTTGTTTTTCATTCCACACTATTTTTTTTTTCAATATCCTCATGTCTTTTGTTTATATTGTCACTTAGATCAATATCTGTTTCTATTATTAGTTATGCTTACTATTCAACGTCTTTTTTTATGATTCATCTCTCTCTTTCTTCTCTCCTCCTCCTTAACTCCTGTCTTTGTGTGAAATCATTTCTTTCTTGTTGTGTCAAGTTCAGCCCTCCTGCTTCAGATTCTTTGCTCTTGAGATAATCTACCACTTAGAATGCTCTTCTAATTTCCGTTGGCCTTGTCTTCCTTTCTTGTTTTTTCCCTAATCTATATATATATATATATATATATATATATATATATATATATATATATATATATATATATATATATATATATATATATATATATATATATATATATATATATATATATATATTTTTTTTTTTTTTTTTATTTATTTATTTATTTTTTTTCAATCTTACATCTTTCTTCAATCAAAATGTCTCTAAACACCTGGTCACATCTCAGCATCCTCTGTCTCCCTGTCTTTTTCCTTGCTGTTTTGTTGATTCTTGTACATTGACAACAATTAAAGTCTTTCTCCTCCTCTCTCTATCCTCTCTTTCCTCTCTCTGTCTCTCTGACTCTTCCAAAAGCTGTTCCATTCTCATCCCTGCCTCCTTCAGTGCCCAATCCACTATACTTTCCTCATCTTTTCATCCATCTTATGATTGCTTTATGTTTTCTGTTAACTCATCATATTTCACTCTTAGTTCCTGCATTTGTCGTATCATCATTTTACTCACCACTCTTAGCCTCTTCACCACTGTACAGGTCTGCACCATGCCAGACCTACAAGCAGGGCAGAACCAGAGCTGGTCCTCCTCCTGGAGTGCCCTGTATAGGCTCTGGCTATAGTGAGGATATGCAAGTATCTATTCTTAACATTCTTATCTTTTACCCTTTAAAATATTCGCAAGTGATTCGCTTTCAATTTTCAAAATTAAATGAGAGAGAGAGAGAGAGAGAGAGAGAGAGAGAGAGAGAGAGAGAGAGAGAGAGAGAGAGAGAGAGAGAGAGAGAGAGAGAGAGAGAGAGAGAGAGAGAGAGAGAGAGAGAGAGAGAGTGTGAGTTACATAGAAAAACAGGCCACAACAGACCTTGTAGCCCTCAAGAGGTCACCTGACCTAGGACTAATAAGGTGATAGTAGAAGAAAAGGACAGGAGACCAGAAGGCTTTCTCCCCACCCTCTATTCCCTCAGGCATAAGCCGAACAGGAAAAACAGGTAGGAAAGAAGTATCTTACGGGGTTAGAGAAGAGAGAGAGAAAAAAAAAAAAAACGAAGGAAATTCTATAGGAAAGAAAGAAAATAGATGAGATGAGGTGCTCCCATTTCCTGAGGGCAAGGAAGTTAATCACTAACAAACAAACGCTGTAAGCCGCAAATTGCAGGGAAGATATTTATCAAGACGGTGTTTAAAAGTCTCTACGGTGTTGCAGTCTATCACGTCTCGAGGAAGCCCATTCCATAGACTTAATACTCGATGGAAAAAAATATTTTTTGATTCGTAAGAGTTGAAGGATATCCCAACAATTTTGCAACCGTTTCCTCGCATGTAATGTGAAGAGTATATCGTGAAATATTTACTGCAGTCCATGTTATCAATGCATTTGATGATTTTAAAATACGTGTATCAAGTCGCCTCTTAGTCTTCTTTGTGTTAATGGGAAAAGATTTAATTCTTTAAGACGCTGTTCGTATGATTTGTTTCTTAGGCTTGGTAAAATTTTTGTTACTCTATGCTGAACTCTTTCTAATTTATCAATGTCTTTCTGGCAGTAGGGGCACCCTTGAACGCAAAATTCCAAAAGGGGACGGACTAAAGAGTTACACAGTGAGGATTGTATCCTTGGATTCATATTCAAAAGATTTGTCGATTAAGCCAATTACTTTATTTGCTTTCTTTACGACTTCTGAACATTGTTGGCTAGGTTTTAAGTTATTCAATTTTGTCACTCTTAAATCAATTTCGTTGTCAACACCTTTTTTTTAAGTTGGGTGGCACTTAAAATATGCTTTGCTTTCTCGTTTCTATACTCTATGTGAAGTACTTTGCACTTATCTGCATTAAAACTCATCTGCCAGGTTTGCCCCCACTCAGTCAATTTGTCTACATTTCTGTGCATTTCTATTACTTGTTCGTTAGAGACTACGGAATTTGAAATTTTGGTGTCACCAGCAAACTTCGATATTATACTGAGAACACTCTCATCTATTTCGTTAATATAAGCAAGGAAGAGAACAGGTCCTAAAACTGATCCCTTTGGTACTCCACTTGTTACGTTAGTCCACTTGGATGCTTTTCCACTTATTACTACTCTTTGTTTACGGTTGTTTAGCCAATTTTCAACCCATCGCAACATGTTGCCTTGGATACCGTGTGATTTTAGTTTAATCAGTAAGCGTTTGTGGGGGACTTTGTCGAAGGGCTTTTGAAAATCAAGATATGTTATATCTACCGCTTTACTCTTGTCATACTGGTTTAAAATATCATAGAAGAAGTCTAAGAGGTTCGTCAAACAAGAACTTTGTTGCAGAAACCGTGTTGAGTATTTTTAAGTAAGTTTTTTTCTTCTAAGTGATTAACGAGTT
>NC_087184.1:6727719-6740219 GCF_035594125.1 Scylla paramamosain
CCAATAAGTCTATTCTCATTCGAGGCCAATGATATACATGACGGACAGACAATCTTGTCGCAACCAGGATGTCCTGCCGTAGTTTGGTCGTGCACAAGCTATAGAATTACCGGAACGAAAACCTCCGGAAGAACCAGAAGCTTTTTGTATCCATCCCTTTGAGGCCCTCGTCTACATAAGACATTCTTTGATGATAAAAATAATTATGAGAAAAGCACATGTAAGGAAGGCAAGGTGGAGAGGTCACTCTCCATTCCATTCAGCACCTAGTTCCTGAATGGAAAAATTTTTGTACTGCTTACGTTTGGGAGACAACGCCTACCTGAATATTTCATGATAGGACATTTGCCACCACATTCGCACGTCCCGGAAAATACTTAAACTGAGCGGAATATTCTTGCAACGTCAAATACCAACGTGCAGGCCTTCCGCTGAGATTTCTTTCCTTGAAAAGGTTAGTTTATGGCGATGTGTTCAGTGAAGACTGTGATTGTGTATCCCAATATTAGATCTCGAAGGTGAGTGAGAGCCCAGACAACGGCTAGAGCTTCCTGATGCGTGACAGTAGTTTGCTTCTGCCGAGTTGAAAACCCTACTCGCATAAGCAATCACACGATTCTTACCCATATCGGTCTTTTGCGTCAATACTGCACCTATCCATAGAAAAGAAACGTCTGTGTAAAGTTCAGAGAATAGAAAAAAGTCAGGTCATGCCAAAACTGAAGGCTGTGTGAAACCTGTATTTAAATTCTGAAAGTTTTGCTCTTGAATAGCACTCCAGTGAAAGGAAACATCCTTTTTGGAGTAGCTGATTGACTGAAGATGCAAATTTAGCAAAATTTTTAATGAATGGTTGATAGTAACCTGCTAATCCAAAGAAAGATCTTATATTTTTCTGTAGTCTTTGGTTGTGGAAAGTGTTTGATTGCTGACACTTTATCGTCCATTGTGCGAATCCTTTCATTATCGAAAAATGCGTCGCAAAAAAGGTGATCTTGAACTTGAAGAACTCGCATTTTGATTGTGTTACCCAATGGCCAGCTTCCTGCATTCTGTAAAACTGAACGCAAACTCTGAAAGTGTGGCTCAACTGTTTTGCCTGCAATGATTACGTCATCAAGGTAGGCATAGACAGAATTCTTTAACATACCTGCAAATATTGCATTGATCATTCGCTGAAAAGTGAGAGTCACAGATTTCAGACCAAACGGCATGCGTAAATACTGATAGTTCCCTGTGGGCGTGCTAAATGCAGTGACTTCTCTGAACTCCTTTGCCATGGGTACTTGCCAGTATCCAGGAAGCAAATCTAAACTGCTGAAGATGATATAACACCCCCAGGTCACTTAAGACAGATAGGGGATAGCGATTATCCTCCGTTGCTTCATTTACTTTCCTAAAATCAGTGACGGGGTGATAACTACCGTCATTCTATGGAACAAGGAAGAATGGACTATTCCACTTGAAAATGAGTGTTTGATTCCTATTTGATATTGCATCTCTTTGACTTGCTCGTAAATTATTACCCTCTGGCTATGGGGTAGTCTATAGGTTGGAATGTAGACTTGTTTATTGTTTGCTTTGAGTAGAATACGGTGTTCTGTGCTATCAGTGCTACGAACGGCAACGCTGTCACGTAACGGTATTCCTAAAGAAGACCCAGAAGCGAGTGCTTCAGCTTTGAAGAGTCCATAACAATGACAAGCAAACTTATCGCAAGTTGCTGAAGTTCACTGAGACCAGTGAAATATGTGTCACTTGATTAGCGCATTAGGAACCCCAATAGGAATGTGCATTGCTACGCGATCTAGAACTTCATGGTTAGCTACAACAGTGATTTCAACTTAAGTATTTCTAATTCACATGTGGATTGGAGGTAGTAGAAGGAACATAAACAGAAGGAAGTAAACACGAGGTACTCAAGTTACGCTTCTCGCAATTACATTCGTCTTTGTGCCAGAGTGATTTGTCATTTTGGGTAGCTAAAGGCATAGGCTCATTCAGTGCCTGATGTGCCTTCCCCTGAATTATGACTGAATTCTTATCAGGAATAATGCCAATGTGGTTGACTGTCAGCAGGAAATTAAAAGTTGGAGGCAACATAGAAATCTTTATTGGAATTCACTATTCTATTCGTATGGGTAAAGTAATCATCCCTAAACTCTTTAAGGCTGAGCCAGTTACTCCACTTAAGTTTAAGTCGCTCTGTCGTAATGGCTACCGACCACCACAAACATTCCTCTTGATAGCCTTAAACGATTCTTCAGAGAGGACATTTACAATCGCACCAGTGCCCACGGCGAATGGAACCCCGCATTATCATACAATAATTCATAATGCTTGTGTAGGCAGGTCTAACCAGGATTTTGTAGATGAGAGCGCACGACTTCCCCCGACGGTCGGAGACCAGAAACACACTGCACTTCCATGTCTTCACGCATCTGCGTAATCTGTCGACGATGGTCAGATGAGTGATGCCTATGAGCGTGCACGACACAAAAGTAAGGTGGTTGGGAATAGGAAGTGCCACCCCCATAGTGGGCTGTGGGTGACCTACTAGTAGTATCAGGAGGAAGAGGAGGAGAAAAAGGCTTGGCTGAAGTGTGAGTAGAGTTGGAAAAGGAGGAGGGTTTAAGGGTGTGGATAGGAGTAAAGTTTTTAGGTCTTACTGAAAGTGTTCCCTCTTGACTTGAGCGGGGCGGTTGCGCTGGCGGTGTGCTACCAGCCGTTTCTACCCGTTTTTTTTTTTTTTTTTTTGTTGATTGATTTATTTTTTTGTCGTGCTTACGTTTTCATTATGTCTAGCAATGATTCAATAAGAACAGAACATTGGCTGGCTCCCCCTACTGCAGCGTAAGACTCTATGAGTATGTCACCAGGGCTCGTGGCAGCGATTGACCCTCTCCCTTTTCCTTCCATCATTTTGATTTCTGATGGTGTAATCAGAGCATCATATGAGTCATCAAGATCATAAGGAAGTGACTGGAAGGCATGTCTTGTCCTTCCTTTAACATGAAAAAGCATGAAAAAGATTTCAAAGAATTTAGAGACGCGGTCAGAAGTGATCGCTGTATTGTCAGATGTCTCACCACAATCTTGTTTCTTCAGTATAGAAATACAGTTCTCCATCTCTTCACCCGCAGTTCTTGCCCCTACCAATACATTTTCCATAATGGCCCCTACAAGACATTTTCCACAAATGTATTTATCTGCTGCATGAGGGAGGCTTCTGTACTGCCTCCAAAAACCTGCAACAGGTTTTCCTTGAAAAGTACATAGTTCGGTCCAAGATTCTGGGCGAGAAAGAGTAGACTTTGTATAATTTTCAACGCCCTAGATTCAGGCGCTCATCTTGACCTCACAAAACCAATCTTATCTACACATTCAGTCGTTCCCGACTGCCGCATGACATGCCAAGAAATCTATGAACCGAGTAGTCCTCATATTACCACGTGAAAGGTCTAACATTAATCTCTTGAAAAAAGTATCAGTGGTTCAGCAGAGAGATGCGAACCTAGATTTACAGTGACTTTTGCGAGCACAGGCCACCCACGATCTGGCATATGATTACCACTCTTCAGCGTTCCAGTATTACAGAGTGATTCCGGTAACTGATTTTTTTTTTTTTTTTTTTGAGGGGGGGCAAAGTTGATGGAGTAAGAAGACACCGGACCAACTACATCACTAATATTCGTATCGTCTTTCATTCGGGTTTCACTCTCGAGTTCCTGTAAGTTTTTAACCTCTTCAGCAATTTGTTCTCGTTGTTCTTTTTAAGCCCGCAAATTTGTCGGGTTTCTTCGTCATCAGCAGCCGCGAACATTTAGAAGTTATTTAACCATGCAGAAAATGACGACAAAAAAATAAATAAATAGATAAATAAAAATAAAAAAAGAATGAAAATAGAAATAAAAATAACAAAAATAATAATGTAACATGGAGTCAGTCACTGGATTATATACAATTATATTTAAAAAAGTGCAGTATGATATTACATTTAGAATATATATATATATATATATATATATATATATATATATATATATATATATATATATATATATATATATATATATATATATATATATATATATATATATATATATATATATATATATATATATATATATATATATATATATATATATATATATATATATATATATATATATATATATATATATATATATATATATATATATATATATATATATATATATATATATATATATATATATATATATATATATATATATATATATATATATATCGTGCTCAATAGGGATAATAGGTCATTAATATTAATGGCTTGTCGGTATCGTTATCTAACTTGATCATTAACCTTACTGCCCAAAATTTTCTTGCCCAATAACGTGAATGGCCTATTATTATTATCCCTATTGAGCGCGATATATATATCGCGCTCAATAGGGATAATAGGCCATTCACGTTATTGGGCAAGGGAATTTTGGACAGTAATGCTAATGATCAGATTAGATTAACCTGAGCAAGTCATTAACGTTAATGGCATATTATGAATCTGCATTGACAAAATTTTATTGATTTACTCATTTGTTTATTTCTATTGATATTATTATTGTTACTTATTTATTTGTTTTATTTTAGAATGAGCGTCAATTCGACAATCTAAATATTACGTTTCAAAAGCTAAGAATGAATAAGTTAATTTCTTGTTATGTTATGAATTTTGTCTCAATTATTCATGAAAGCTTGCAATTCAATGAAGAAAAATCTCTTTAATCGTCAGTATTTCAAACAATAAACATAAGCATATTGGTGAGGTATTAATCGTTCAGTTACGCCTGTTTCCACTTTGTTATTCTTCAGAAAATCATGGAGGATTACGAAAACAATGTTTTGATACATACATACATTTGGTTAAATCTTCTCCGGAGCGGCGAGCCCTTAGGGAACGCAAGACTGAGACTTATAGGACCAAGAAACCCTCGGGGCATTGTGTAATAGTTACAGCTGCCCGTCTGCGGTAAAGAGCGAGGATTAACGAACTGGTAGAATGTCATTTACCTATTCAGTACTGTCACATGAGGAAAAAGGGTAGATTTACCGTCGAAAATAAGTCGTTCATGGTGGAGAGTACCACCATCTTAAAGGTGAAACCAACGCCCTCGCCTTTCAACACCATTTGCGTCCCCATGGGTATTTGATGTGCATAAATCAGTTGTATATTGTCCTTAAGTCGTCCGATGCTGGAACTGCTGCTTGCGTTCTGGTGAGAAGGAATGATTGGTAAAAAATAAATGCCCTTTTTTCCACCAGAAAGTAATAAAAGTATATGAAATTTATCATAAAGGCACATGGCACATGATGGTGGCACAAAATGCGTCATTCAGCAACATTCTCTCTCTCTCTCTCTCTCTCTCTCTCTCTCTCTCTCTCTCTCTCTCTCTCTCTCTCTCTCTCTCTCTCTCTCTCTCTCTCTCTCTCTCTCTCTCTCTCTCTCTCTCTCTCTCTCTCTCTAATGGGGCAATGGGGGGCGAGGGATAAAACCAAAGACATCAGTTATCGGTTCCTATTATGCATACAAGTAATCGTAGATAAATTTTATACACATTGGAACCATGTGAATATCATGCAACAACCAGCCTCACCATTATATGGATGTGTATGGCTGATCCGTTAATCATTATTGAACTGAGATTAGATTCTGCTAGTTCATCTAGAGAGGAGAACGGGAGGTGGACCCTCGGAGAGATGATCATAGCTTTCAGGTTCGAACGATACACAGAGCCCAGTGTGAAGGACATCAGTAACCAAAGGGCGGCCACGCTACGCGCCAGATCCTTGACTGGCATCCATGGGAGACCTGCAGACACACACACGCACTCACAAACGCACATACACATGAACATTGTGATCAATTACATCAATTAGAAAGTCTTGCTGATAACCTTTTCCTGATAAATCTGTTCTTGTGTTCATGAGATGGGCATTTTATAAATGTGCATCTACTATAAGAAATAATGCACTCTGGTAATAATGATAAGTAGTGTCATGCACACACACACACACACACACACACACACACACACACACACACACACACACACACACACACACACACACACACACACACACACACACACACACACACACACACACAGGTGCTAATGTACTGACCTCCACACCCATACCTAACCTGAGATAAGCTCTTAATGTCCCGGCCAGAGGAAAGAAGCCCTTAATGACCATCTAAGTGAGGTCGACTTCTGCGTCAGGTCTTCACCCTAGGCCGACGGCAGTTGACAGCTGACAACACTCCCGTACACACACGTACGTCTCCCTACCATTCGTTTCTGTGCGTTGTTATATAACCCCCAATAAACGTGACAAATTGTGATTCTGCTTATATATCTCCTTGAGTGTGACACACCAGCCCAAGGATACTACATTGGTGACTCCGAAATTCACAGAATGGAGCTGCAAACCAAGATTCCTTCTTTCACATACGATATTTCTACGTCGCTCACACACGTGTAGGCTACCTGGTTATCGGCGGAGTTCACAGACGCACCAAAGTTTCAGCTCATCGTCGCCGCCTTCCCTTCAGATGTCGCTGGCTCTGCGGCTTTCTACAAAGGCCTCCCGAGGCTGACAAATACGCAGCAATAAGGGCCGCCCTCCTGCTGGCTTTTGGGAGGACGCAACTATCATACCTGCAGCAGTTAGACGCTATCCTACTGGACGGCCGCCACCTCTCTGCCATACTCACATACATGCAGGCACTTAACACCTTTTCTGGGATGCCTATGCCACCGCCACCTGCAGCTGATGCTCACCGTCCTACGTCTCCACCTATCTGCCTTGCCCGAAACCTTGAGTCTACAGGAGTACGCGATGAAGGCAGACCAGCTGTACGAGGTATTCATCCACTCCTCCACCCCAGGCCCCTCACCATCTGTCCCTGGCCTCCACGGTACTCCACCTCAGTGTTGTACAGTGACGAGAACCAAACATCCAAGTGAAGTGCCCGCCGTTGTATTATCGCGAGTTGAGCGGCTCGTAAATCGCCTCACGGTTCCGCAGGATAGCCACGCCCCAGATACCGCCGGTGTGTATGAGGCGGCATAGAGGAAAATAATGATTCGCCTTGAGTGGCTCCAAAATTGCCTCAGCGTGAAGAACGCGGAGCGAAGTGACCATTTTTATCACTGCCGCTTGTGTGTTTGCGCGCGATGCTGCCAATCTCCATGCACGTGGCAGGGAAACGGCCACAGAGGGGAACGGTGAACGCTACGTTCCCCGCTGCTACAACGGTGCCCCGGTCGCTGCTCTGGGTAGCCAATAAAGCATCGGGCGCGTGCTTCCTCGTCGATACCGGCGCCGCAATCAGTATTGAGCCCTCACGCTGCACGACGCCCAGGACAAACTGGCCTACAAGCTCGTGGCAGCTAATGGCACTCCTATCGCGACCTACAGCACTCTGTCTCTTGACCTGACGCTGGCGCCCCCACCAGATTCACGTGGCCTTTTGTTGTCGCCGATGTCAGGCGAGCTATCTTGGGCATGAACTTCCTCAGCGCTCATGACATCTTCGTTTATTCCAGGCGTCAGCAGTTCATCCATAAGCCTTTCAACACCAGGATACAGGCCGTGCCGTCCCCAGGACAAGCACCGGTCATTCCTCACCTCCAGACCGATTCACCCATCACCTCGCTGCTCAAGGAGTTTCCGCTCATCACCACACTTCAACCCCAACCAGTCAAAATGACTCAAGGTGTGACGCACTTCATTGTCACTACTGGCCCTGCTTTGACCGCACACGGAGCCTCCATCCTGAACGACTCTGGGCGGCGAAGAAAGAGTTTCAGAGGTTACTGGAGGACAGCGTGGTGAGTCCTTCCTCTAGTTGCTCGGCTTTCCCCTCCACATGGTGCCCAAGTCCAGGGACGGTGAGTGGCGACCTTGTGGGAACTACAGGGCCCTCATCGCCATGACGCACCTGACCGCTACTCAATCCCGCACATAATGGACTTCCATGCGGAGTTTCGCGGCTAGACGGTGTTTTTCTAAGATCGACCTGATGCGGGCGTTTCATTATATCCCCTTGACGGAGGAGAACATCCCTAATACGACCATAACAACCCTGTTCGGCCTGTTTGAGTATCCTATGATATGCGGCTCCGACGTTTCAGCGTTACGAGGAACTTTCTCAGCTTCCTCGGCGTACTTAATCGGAGAAATTCCTTGAAGGTAGTCACCTGCTGGAGGGAGGAGATGCCTAGGGCAGAGACTCGGTGTCCGAGGATGTCCAGCTCCTGGGCCGGAGGATGCATTTGGATGGGTAGATCCTCGGGCCGTACTCCTGGAGTCGGCTGAAGAGCTGCCGCAGGTGGATCTAGTGTTGCTACGGTGAGGACAAGGCCACCAGGATGTCGTCGATGCAGACAACCACGGCGTTCATGCCGCGTTCCCTATCGTCCATGCGGCGGTCATACTCTTTCTTTCATCCCCGCTCTCCGACACGCCATGGCTATCGTTCGCCCTGTTGTTCCGCGCCCTCGCGACCTTCAGGACATTCAGCGAGGGTTCGTTCGTCAGTACACGCACACTGGTCCGCTGCAACTTCCTTACAGCGGCCCACACCACGTCGTGGCTCGTACCGACAAACACATGACGATCCTCAGGAGTGGATCGCTTGAAACCTGCCTCAGCACCTCCGTCAGCACACCCACATCCACCGGATTCGGAAAGTCAGTCACCCAGCACGTTCTCCCTCTTCTCCCAGAGCAACACCGCCCACGATAATGGATCGATGGACGCTTCCACCTACCCGTTTCTTCATTCCACATAACTTTCCCTCTTCACCACTCGATCTCTCACTTCCACTTCTCCCTGTTCCGCCGCCTTCTCCACTGGCATTCCCAGCAACCCCTTCTCTGCTGCAAATTCAACATCCCTCACCACAACTACACCCTTCCACCTTTTCTCCACCATCAATACTCCCCCGTCCAACCGCCTCGCTTCCCCTCCTCCGATCCCCTCCCTCCGATCCCCTCCTCTCTTCCCTCTCACCCTTACCTACTTCAATACGACCCCGCCCGCCTACACCTGCACCATCTCCTCTTCCTCTTCATCCCTTCTCCCCCCACCTTCTCTTTCTCCCCCCCAGCCGATAAATGATGCTGAGCCTGCCACCACCGCTTTCGCACCGCAAGATTCTTCCTCCTTTGCCTCACCTGAAGAGTTCCTCCCGAAGGGATTATAACTACGGTCTGAAAGACGTCTGTTGTGCCAGATCTTTTTATGATGTATGATATGCTATACCTATGTCAGTTTTTTTTTTCTCTACCTTTTTTTCTTATATATATATATATATATATATATATATATATATATATATATATATATATATATATATATATATATATATATATATATATATATATATATTTCTTCCTCTCGTTTCTGGCGCTGGGATGGGGGGAAATAGTGTCGTGCGCACACAAATTAGATTAGATAAGATTATTTTATTGACCACACCAACAGTTTTAATACATATATTTAACAAATTATTGGTCTAATAAATCATATATATAATATAATGTTCAAATGAAACTATAGGTACTATTCATAAAGTTTATAAGGAAACATTATTACAGCGCCAGATAAAATTATATGTGAAAATTGAACTAATTAGATAACAAATAAAACAGAAATCTTATAAAGATTTAAGAAATAAGGGCATAGCAAAAAAAAATAAAATAAAAAAACTAATGACACAAATCACACATACACACACACACACACACACACACACACACACACACACACACACACACACACACACACACACACACACACACACACACACACACACACACATTGATTTCCACGCCCATACCTGACCTGAGCTAAGCCCTTAATGATCCGGCCAGAGCTAAGCCCTTAATGACAATGCCATCTGAGTGAGGTCGACCTCTAGGTCAGGTCAGCCACCACCTACACCCCCAGGCTGACGGCAGTTGACCGCTGGCAACACTCTCGTACACACACGCCGTTTTTGTGTATTACCCTTAATAAACGTGACTATGTGTGATCCTGCATATTATACCTTGTGTGTGACACGCCAGCCCAAGGATACTACAGTAGAAAGTTTGGCGTCATATAAACAGTGTGTGTGTGTGTGTGCAATAATAATAATAATAATAATAATAATAATAATAATAATAATAATAATAATAATAATAATAATAATAATAAACGGTTTATTCTTTAGGCAGTCAACAAACTGAAAATGTACATTGGGTGTGTGTGTGTGTGTGTGTGTGTGTGTGTGTGTGTGTGTGTGTGTGTGTGTGTGTGTGTGTGTGTGTGTGTGTGTGTGTGTGTGTGTGTGTGTGTGTGTGTGTGTGTGTGTGTGTGTGTGTGTGTGTGTGTGTGTGTGTGTGTGTGTGTGTGTGTGTTATTTGGTTATGATATGATTTTGTGTTCAAGGCTCGAGCTGTGATCCTAACCATTTCGAGAGCAGGGAGGAGACCAGCGAGGTCGAGAATGTCTCATATGTCTAATATAATGTCTAATGCAAGTAAATTACACAAGTCTGTTTTCGTGTAATGGCGTACTCTCTGGCAGTGGAAGTGGGCAGGAGGAATACAAGGGGGCGTGGTCACCTTCCTCTGGCAGAGAGGGTGTGTCCTTGCGGCAGGGTTGGCATTAAAAAAAAAAAAACGAAAAAAGTATTTTATTTAATAATTTACATATAAAAATTAATTTTCTATCATATTAATAAATAAGGTATATATATATATATATATATATATATATATATATATATATATATATATATATATATATATATATATATATATATATATATATATATATATATATATATATATATATATATATATATATATATATATATATATATATATATATATATATATATATATATATATATATATATATATATAATCAAACCTAACCTGTTCATTTCCTGTACAGTACAAGTTAACACGGCCTTTGTCCAACCGGACCAATTTCTATCAACATGACCTAAACAAATGTAAACTCTTCATTATTAGAAGGTGTCAAAATCTTTCAAGATCTAACTTCCCACTGCCATCTCATCTATTTCTGAAGCGTAAGTCTTCGCTCAAACCTTAGCTAATTACCTTAGCTTGACTGATTCAGGGTTTGTTCTTCACTCCTCCATCCTCTAACTACTTTATGCAGTTGGCCTAAAGCCTCGGAAGGCTTATGGACCTGATGGTGTCCCTCCTAATGTTCTCCAAAACTGTGCCACCGTGCTTTCACCTTGCCTAGTCAAGTTCTTCTAACTCTGTCTATCAACATCTACCCTTCCTTCTTGCTGGAAGTTTTCCTAAATTCACCCTGATCCTAAAAAGAGTGACCATTCTAATCCTTCAAACTATCGTCCTATGGCTTTAATTTCCTGCCTCTCTAAAGTTTTTAATCTGTCCTCAACAGGAAGATTCTTAAACATCTTTAACTTAACAACCTTCTATTTGATCGCAGGTATGGGTTCCGTTAAGGCCGCTCTTCTGCTTATTCTGGCTTTCCTTACCTAGTCTTGGTCATCCTCTTTTAGAGATTTTGGTGAAGCTTTTACTTTTGGCTTAAGCATATCAAAAACTCTTAATAGAGTCAGACACAAACCTTTGGTTTCCAAACTACTCTCTTACGGATTCTATAATTCTCTTTGTAACTTCACCTCGAAGTTTCTTTTCTAATCATTCTATTTATGTTGCGGTAGACGGCCACCCTTCTTCTAAAACTAATAACAGTGGTGTTCCTTAGGGTTCTGTCCTGTTACACATTGTCCTGTTCGTATTATTCATCAATGATCTTCTAAACCAAACTTCTAGTCTTATCCATTCCTACGCTCATGATACCATCCTATATTTTTCCATGTCTTTTCGCAAACGTCCAACACTTCAGGACGTAAAACAGTTCTCTCAGGGAAGCCCCGGAACGCATGACTAAAATTTCTGATTTGGGCAGACCAAATTTAGTAATGTTCAATGCTTGAAAACCTCAGTTCTTCCATCTATCAACTCGACACAGTCTTCCAGACAACTATTCCCTTTTCTTCAATGACATTCTACTGTTCCCCTGTTCTACAGCGAACATCCTCAGTCTGTTCTTTGCTTACAATCTAAACTTGAAACTCCACATCTTATCTTTAGCTAAAACACCTTCTATGATGTTAGGTGTTCTGAGGCGTCTCCACCAGTTTTTTTTTTTTTTTTTTTTTTCAGCTGATAACTCTACACAGGGGCTTTATTCGTTCATGCATGGAATATGCTTCACACGAAGGGGAGTGATTCACTCATGCCGCTCTATTACACAGGGTAAAATCAAAAGCTTTTCGTCTTATCAACTCCTCTCCTTTAATTGACTGTCTTTAGCTTCTTTCTCACAACCGCAATGCTGCATCTCTAGCTATCTTCTACCGCTATTTTCATGCTAACTCTTCTAATCTTGCTAATTGCATG
>NC_087184.1:6745219-6852719 GCF_035594125.1 Scylla paramamosain
CATGGAGGCGTACATTCCTCACTCTTTTTCTCGTCCTAAACCTTCTAAACCTTGGTTTAACACAGCTTGTTCTCGTGCTATACATGATAGAGAGGTGGCCCACAAAAGGTACTTAAGCCTTCCATCACCAGAATCTCATGCACTTTATATTTCTGCCCGGAACCATGCCAAGTCTGTTCTCCAACTAGCCAAAAACTCCTTCATTAACAGAAAATGTCAAAACCTTTCAAGATCTAACTCCCCTCGTGATTTCTGGCATCTAGCCAAAAATATCTCCAATAACTTTGCTTCTTCTTCTTTCCCTCCTCTACTTCAACCAGATGGCACCACTGCTATCACATCTATTTCTAAAGCTGAACTCTTTGCTCAAACCTTTGCAAAAAACTCTACCTTGGACGATTCTGGGCTTGTTCCTCCCTCTCCTCCACCCTCTGACTACTTCATGCCACGTATTAAAATTCTTCGTAATGATGTTTTCCATGCCCTCGCTGGTCTAAACCCTCGGAAGGCTTATGGACCTGATGGGGTCCCTCCTATTGTTCTCCGAAACTGTGCCTCCGTGCTTGCACCTTGCCTAGTCAAACTCTTTCAGCTCTGTCTGTCAACATCTACCTTTCCTTCTTGCTGGAAGTTTGCCTACATTCAACCTGTTCCTAAAAAGGGTGACCGCTGTAATCCCTCAAACTACCGTCCTATTGCTATAATTTCCTGCTTATCTAAAGTTTTTGAATCTATCCTCAACAGGAAGATTCTTAAACATCTATCACTTCACAACCTTCTATCTGATCGCCAGTATGGGTTCCGTCAAGGCCGCTCTACTGGTGATCTTCTGGCTTTCCTTACTGAGTCTTGGTCATCCTCTTTTAGAGACTTTGGTGAAACTTTTGCTGTTGCCTTGGACATATCAAAAGCCTTTGATAGAGTCTGGCACAAAGCTTTGATTTCAAAACTACTCTCCTACGGTTTCTATCCTTCTCTCTGTAACTTCATCTCAAGTTTCCTTTCTGACCGTTCTATTGTGTGCTGCTGTGGTAGACGGTCACTGTTCTTCTCCTAAATCTATTAACAGTGGTGTTCCTCAGGGTTCTGTCCTGTCACCCACTCTCTTCTTATTATTCATTAATGATCTTCTAAACCAAACTTCTTGTCCTATCCACTCCTATGCTGATGATACCACCCTGCACTTTTCCACGTCTTTTCATAGACGTCCAACCCTTCAGGAGGTAAACATATCACGCAGGGAAGCCACAGAACGCCTGACTTCTGATCTTTCTAAAATTTCTGATTGGGGCAGAGCAAACTTGGTATTGTTCAATGCCTCAAAAACTCAATTCCTCCATCTATCAACTCGACACAATCTTCCAGACAACTATCCCCTCTTCTTCAATGACACTCAACTGTCCCCCTCTTCTACACTGAACATCCTCGGTCTGTCCTTTACTTATAATCTGAACTGGAAACTTCACATCTTATCTCTAGCTAAAACAGCTTCTATGAAGTTAGGTGTTCTGAGACGTCTCCGCCAGTTTTTCTTACCCCCCTAGCTGCTAACTCTGTACAAGGGCCTTATCCGTCCATGTATGGAGTATGCTTCACATGTCTGTGGGGGGTTCCACTCATACTGCTCTTCTAGACAGGGTGGAATCAAAAGCTTTTCGTCTCATCAACTCCTCTCCTCTAACTGACTGTCTTCAGCCCCTCTCTCACCGCCGCAATGTTGCATATCTAGCTGTCTTCTACCGCTATTTTCATGCCAACTGCTCTTCTGATCTTGCTAACTGCATGCCTCCCCTCCTTCCGCGGCCTCGCTGCACAAGACTTTCTTCTTTTTCTCACCCCTATTCTGTCCACCTCTCTAACGCAAGAGTTAACCAGTATTCTCAATCATTCATCCCTTTCTCTGGTAAACTCTGGAACTCCCTGCCTTCTTCTGTATTTCCACCTTCCTATGACATGAATTCCTTCAAGAGGGAGGTTTCAAGACACTTATCCACCAATTTTTGACCACTGCCTTGACCCTTTTATGGGACTGGCATTTCAGTGGGCATTTATTTTTATTAGATTTTTGTTGCCCTTGGCCAGTATCCTTCCTACATAAAAAAAAAAAATAATGTTCTAGATTAATTCTTGCTTGTTGCTTGTTGTTGTATCATATAGTACTCAGGGATGCCAAGGAAAACACATTACTTGCACATTGTTCGGCTATACATTTGAGGCATTTGAGGCATGCCTCCATGCCTTGCAAAACTTATGGGGACATATTGGTGACACGCAGGTTACACTAAATAAAAATAGTAATAATAAATGTGTGTGAGTGTACTGTCTGAACAAAAAAACACAAACATGAAATATGTACAAATGTGTAAATGGCGCTTATCTGTGTTAGTCACGAGGCAATAACATAAGAAATGACGTCATACCACAGTTCAGCCATTTGGAAGCTGAGCTAGGGACCCTCGCGTTTTGGCACGAAACACTACTGTGCCAGAGCCATTCACTGAGGCTGACATATAAGTGACAACCATTGGCAACTCACAAGGTGCAAACAGGCTGTGACGTCACAACAGCGAATCACAAGCCAGGAAAACCCTGACATCCCTGGATGCCTCAAACAAGGAATGGCTTTGGGATGCCATATAAACTGCAAAAATAACACTGCACTCGCAATACACACGGCAACGATGCGAAGACAGACGGTTGTGAAGTCCAAAGTTTTGAAGCGACGGGAATAGCAGCACTGAAGCAAATAGTAATCGAGATGCAGTATTGAAGTGAAGACTGACGGTTGAGAAATCCTGTCTTGAAGCGACAGGAACAGCAGCTATAGCAGTCAGGATGCGTAGGTCTGGATGCAGACTGACGGATTAAAGATTCCAATCTTGAAACAAGAAGAATAGCAACTATAGCAATCGAGATGCATCGGTCTTGGAGCGAAGACTTGACAGCTTGGAGACTGACGGACAGGCAGGTAGGAGAAAGCTTGAGATAGACTCTGAAGCCGCTGAAGAACGCACCGTAGACATGGTTGCGTAGCAGTTAGTAGAAGGTCCAGAAGAGGAAAAGCAAAGGCAGCAACAGAGGCTTGAGCGACGAGGCATTTGGCAGCTGGAGCGGTGCATAGATTCCGAGGACTTGATATCGGCCAGGAGAAGCAGACACAACGCCAGAACGCCAAACTGTCTTCATCCCACCTGGCCATCATATGTACTCGTATAAGATTTGTCTTCCTTGTTTTGTTGCTGTAGTGCTCAGGGATGCCAAGGAAAACACAGCCGTAGTCGGTGTAGAATTGCCTATGGTGTGCTCAGGGCGTTAGAGAAACGCGCAGATAATCAACAAGCTACTGTATATTAATAAAAATACCGGGGAGTCCGAGCCCCAGGCAACACTATTCAACTACCACGCAGGTTGTGGCGGGAAGATGCCTCGCGTGGGGCTGGGGGACACAGCTGGAACTGTGTTCGAAGATGATACTTGAACAATTCTAATGGAAGCTGAAAAGACTGGCGGAGGAACTTGGGCGTATTTGAAGGACGAGTAAGCTGAAAGTGAATATTGGTAAAAGTAATGGAATGCTCAAGAGATAGTGGTGAAAGTATGGGTGTAAGACTAAATGGAGAATAGCTCAAAGAGCTCTAAGTATTTGGGATCAATATTTACAGTTGACGGAATAGTTGAGACAAGAATGATGTGCGGGTTGAAAGAACCAGAAAAGAAAAGTATTTGGTGGACTGAGAAAGATTTTTAAACATTTGACACTGGATCTGAATGTAAATAGTAATGTGTGAGGGAATAGTGGTGATCAGCATGCTGTATGGTGCTGATACGTGGAATATAAGTTTCGGAGATGAAATTGTTAAATATACTGAAAACGAAGCGTTTGAGGAGCATGTTTGGAGTAACATGGATAGATAGAATGAGAAATGGAGAGGTAAATGAAAATTGTATTTTGAGAGAGTTGCCTGGACGGGCAGATCAGTGTGTGTTAAGATGATTTGAGTATGTGGAGAGAATGGAGGACAATAAATAAAGAGTAAAAAAAATGACGTGGTTTGATATGCGCAGTGAAGGGTTAAGAGGAAGGCCACGCTTGGAGTGAATAAAATATGCTGAAAGAACACTGAATGAAAGAGGAATGACTACAACAAGAAAGAATGATTGTGCTTGATAAGGGTGAATGGATAGAGGCAGTAGTGAGTACATGAAAATGACGCGTTCTCGTCAGCCCTTGGGAGGGGATGTGGGGGAACCTGGAGGTGGTCATTGGCATATGTATACAGGTTAAAGTGCGGGGCGGTCGATAGGAAGTATCCTTCATCTGCTTTGGTCTCATGATTGGAGTAGGTGTGTGATAAGGAACAGTGTCATGAAGGAACACGAATAAGCCAGTGTATGCTGTCGGGTCTTGTTGTGGATATGTGTTGATAGCTCTGCTGTCCTTGTATTCTGGTGGGCGACGAGACCTTCCCTTTCCACCGCTGCTACAAAGTGCTGTGCCACGGTGTCGCGATTTGTGAGCACGCTAGATTAAAAACAAAAATGGTTCGCTAACGATTTCAATGAAATGTTGATGACTTCATGCTCCTTAGAATCGAACAAAAATTAGACTATACTGTTAGTATAATCCACGGTTATGTTTTGTAAAGCTGGTTCCTTAAATTATCACCATTAGAATTTACGAGATACTAAAGTTCATGGCTAATCATTATGTGGGAAGACTTTGGGCATGCAAAGGAAAGTGGGAACCATAAACAGCCGCTTGGTTATGCAGTTCATACCTCGGGCTGGTCCTGACAGCGCAAAACACGGTACAGATATTTTCTATCTTAGATACCCTGGTTTCTGTTTATTTTTTATTCATCTTTTTATTTATTTACATATTTGTTTATTCTTTATTTTATTTTATTTTATTTCATTTTATTATTTTTATTTATTTATTTTTTTAATTAATTAATTAATTTTATTTATTTATTTATTATATTTTATTTATTTTTTTTTTGTAGAAGGGACACTGGCCAAAGTTAACAGAAAACCAATAAGAAAAAAAAAAATGCCGGTCCCCGAATAAGCTCCGAAGCGGTACTCAAAAAATTAAGGATAAGTGTCTTGAAAACTCTCTCTTCAAGGAGTTCAAGTCATAGGAAGGTGGAAATACAGAAGCAGGCAGGGAGTTCCAGAGTTTACCAGAGAAAAGGATGAATGACTGAGAGTACTAGTTAACTCTTGCATTAGAGAGGTGGACAGAATAGGGATGAGAAAAAGAAGAAAATCTTGTGCAGCGAGGCCGCCGGAGGAGGGGAGGCATGCAATTAGCAAGATCAGAAGAGCAGTTAGCATGTAAATAGCGGTAGAAGATAGCAAGAGATCCAACATTGCGGCGGTGGGAAAGAGGATTAAGAAAGTCAGTTAAAGAAGAGAAGTTGATGAGGCGAAAAGCTTTTGATTCCACCATGTCTAGAAGAGCGGTATGAGAGGAACCCCCCCCTCCCCCGACCAGTGAAGCATACTCCATACATGGACGGATAAGACCCTTGTACAGAGTTATCAGCCAGGGAGGTGAGAAAAACTTGCGGAGATGTCTCAGAACGTCTAATTTCATAGAAGCTGTTTTAGCTAGAGATGAGATGTGAAGTTTCCAGTTTGAATTATAAGAAAAGGGCAGACCGAGGATGTTCCGTGTAGAAGAGGGGGCAGTTGTGTCATTGAAGAAGAGGGGATAGTTGTCTAGAAGGTTGTGTCCAGTTGATAGATGGAGGAATTGAGTTTTTGTGGCATTGAACAATAGCAAGTTTACTCTAACCCAATCAGAAATTTTAGTGAGATCAGAAACCAGGCGTTCTGTGGCTTCCCTGCGTGAACTGTTTACTTCCTGAACGGTTGGACGTCTAGGAAAAGACGTGGAAAAGTGCAGGGTGGTATCATCAGCGTAGGAGTGGATAGGATAAGAAGTTTGGTTTAGAAGATCATTGATGAATAACAGGAAGAGAGTGGGTGACAGGACAGAACCATGAGGAACACCACAGTTAATAGATTTAGGAGAAGAACGGTGACCGTCTACCACAGCAGCAATAGAACGGTCAGAAAGGAAACTTGAGATTAAGTTACAGAGAGAAGGATAGAAACCATAGGAGCGTAGTTTGGAAATCAGAGCTTTGTGCCAGACTCTATCAAAAATTTTTCATATGTCTAATGCAACAGCAAAAGTTCCACCAAAATTCCTAAGAGGATGACCAAGTCTCAGTAAGGAAAGCCAGAAGATCACCAGTAAACCGGCCTAGACGGAACCCATACTGGCTATCAGATAGAAAGTTGTGAAGCAATAGATGTTTAAGAATCTTCCTGTTGCGGATAGATTCAATAACTTTAAATAGGCAAGAAATAAAAGCAATATGACGGTACTTTGAAGGATTAGAACGGTCACCTTTTTTTAGGAACAAGCTGAATGTAAGCAAACTTCCAGCAAAAAAAAGAAAGGTAGATGGTGACAGACAGAGCTAAAAGAGCTTGACATGGCAAGGTGCATGCACGGAGGCACAGTTTCGGAGAACAAACAATAAGAGGGACCCCATCAGGTCCATAAGCCTTCCGATGGTTTAGGCCAGCGAGGGCATGGAAACATCATTGCGAAGAATTTTAATAGGTAGCATGAAGCAGTCAGAGGATGGAGGAGAGGGAGGAACAAGCCCTAAATCGTCCAATTTAATGAGCGAAGAATTCTGCTTTAGAAATAGATGTGATAGCAGTGTTGCCATCTGGTTCAAATAAAGGAGGGAAAGAAGAAGAAGCAAAGTTAAAGATGTTTTTGGCTAGATGCCAGAGGTCATGAGGGAAGTTAGATCTTGAAAGATTTTGACCCTTTCTATTAATGAAGGAGTTTTTGGCTGTTTTGGAGGACAGACTTGGGATGGTTCCGGGCAAAAATATAAAGTGCATGAGATTTTGGTGATGAAAGGCTTAAGTGCCTTTTGTGGCTTCAACTGCGTATGACATTATGATAGACACCTATGGTATTATGATAGAAATTTTTTGCAGGAGGCTAATAAGAAAGACGCTTTCTGAGGAACACGTGCTGCCACATCCTGAAGACTGGCGAAGGGAATTTAAGTTAATATGCAAAAAAAAAAAAAAATGCATCGTAAGGCATTAATTTCCGATCTAGTCATCGCTGCATCGTTACACGATAGTCAGAAGATCGTTACTGGTTACTGAGGGCAAAATACAAAAGGTATTATTCTTTTTTAGCATATGCAGGATAAATTACAATATATCATATTTTCATACGTACAAGATGAAGACTTTCAAGGAGTGCCAGTAAAAGGCATCTTTTATTGACATGTGGGCACAGAAACATCTGAAAGCTGTATTAATTAAATAATTAGAAAAAAAGAAAAATATTATTTAAAAATTATTACATGCATCGAATATCAAATCCAGAATCTTTTGATTAACGAAAGTCCAAAGCATCGCTGATCAATCGCCTTTGTGAATTTATCACATTCTTAAACAACAGAAAAATTCCACATTGAAAAGAAAAAAAAAACATTGTTGTAAAGATGAATTAGACCATCTGATTTATTTATTCTTTTTAAGAAAAAAAAATCTTCTATAAGAATCAAAACAAGAAACAAGCTCTAAGCACTTTTTTTTTTCCATTGGGTAGGTTATGTTAAAAAATTTTATGAAAATAAATAAATAAAGTTTAATTTATATACGGTAGGAACACATAGCTGACCACATTATATTTCAATTATAGTATCGCGATATCTTGCAGTGTAATAATCCACAAGGTATATACACAGTGAAACCCATGCCCAACAAAGTATTATATCCTCCTTCGGATCAGTATCATTTATGGCTTCCTGGAAGACAGGCCTCTACCACCCACACAAGGGCAGAGCATGAAGAAGGAGTAAACGTCACTATACAGCTCTTTTAAAAGAGCACAGGAACACATTAAAATTTAACACAACACCATAAACACAAACAAGCTGCCCAAAAAGAAATGTCCACCGACCGCTCACATACACCAAACACCCGACTCACAGACAGACGAGGAGTTACGTCGTAATACATCAAAGGCATTAGAAGGAACTGCACTCACAGGTAGGTTCATGGAGACTCCTATACTCTTTTTATTCTCGAAAGAATGTTTAGGCGATGGCCGAAATCCGTTACCTACTTTGCCACATCACACAATTGCTCTTAAGTATATAGGTTCTTTTATTTTTTTTTTTTTTTATTGAAATTCAAGTATTAAGTATGGATTATTTAGCTCATCAAACTATGCAGTGCTACGAATGGTTCGGGTTTTAGGATAATAAATAGTTTGGATTTTACATATCACAATATTCAACAAGATAGCCTTGCAACGTTGTCATTTAGGTCGCGCAACCGGGGTGTTTATCGGTAGGGTCAGGTGACTCAGGTCAAAGAGAGGGGGTGGCTCAGCCTCTTGAGGGACACTTCCACAATGGAAGCAACTTCTAAGTGCTCGCGTGTTCTTCATAACTAGGAGAAAGAACTTATTTACAACAAGAATAAGTATTTTTAGAAGAGAAGATCTAATAAAGGTCCTATCATTACATCCTCCAGAGCAATAGCTCAAACAGCCAAAGGCACTAACTAATGTGAGTGAGACGACAGTGCGACGAATATGTTCTGCAGATTCGAGATTACTTGAAGCAATTACACCGAACAAATAAATTACAGAAAAAAATATTCACACAGTATCATACAAAACTGAAAGAGAGAGAGAGAGAGAGAGAGAGAGAGAGAGAGAGAGAGAGAGAGAGAGAGAGAGAGAGAGAGAGAGAGAGAGAGAGAGAGAGAGGGAGGAAAGGAGGAGGTAGTGCGGTCGCTTGTCCTTTCCATCAAGATGTTAAACCGATAACTGGTCCTGTAGAGACACGGCAACGCAACTCAAGGGGAATTCCTCTACTCGCCCAACGCCCAAACGTTCTTCCAGGAGTAAAAACACTATAAGTCCTGAAAACTATCAGCGAGGGCGTACTGCGATAAATTACTCAAGTACCCTTTAATAGCAACTAGCCCTCTAACTGTATCCTTCCCAGTCTCCTCGCAATAACATTGCACATCTGGCCCTCGTGGGGTATGGACGGTGATTGAGCAAGACAAAGGAGGCAGCACCACTCTACCCGCCAAACGCGCCCTTCACAAGGCGAGAGGGAGGAAATCATATGACAAAGAGAAAGGGGAGTACAAGGGAAGGGACGGGGATGTGACACACAATGCTCGCCCACTCCACTTGCTACGAGCGGCGCGCTACGGAGACTGTTATCTTTTAAAAATTCTAAATAGCATACTATAGGAGTTGGATACATACCGATTCCTTTAGAAGCAAGAGGAACTCTTCAACTAAATATTGGGTAGGACTTAATACGAAAAGACTACAGGAAATACGGAAAATTTATTCCGGAAGAAGAGTAATTGTGTGCAGAAAATCATACACTACACTTGTAGCAGGCTTTGCTACCTATCAGTAACGCTTCTACGACTCGTTCCCACTCTGTCCTTTCTGTCTCTCAACCTCCCATTTTCTTCCTTCCTTCTCACTATTTTCTTCTTTAATGTTCGCAGCTCGCAACAAGATATATTTAAAATTAACTTAAATAATCAGATTTATTCCGATATCAGAGCCTAAAAAGATGGATAACAAACCAACACCCGCAGTGATCCTGCCTGACAGACGGACCTACTCAGGTCCATCTGTCCCTGGGAGACACAAGGTAGTATATATATTGCACTAAATAATATCGAATGATTATTTAAAGAAAGTTGACCTGTGGCTTGTAATATACTGTAATAGTGAAAAATTATATATATATATATATATATATATATATATATATATATATATATATATATATATATATATATATATATATATATATATATATATATATATATATATATATATATATATATATATATATATATATATATATATATATATATATATATATATATATATATATATATATATATATATATATATATATATATATATATATATATATATATATATTTTTTTTTTTTTTCACATTTTACATACACATTATTCTCTTCATTTCAAGAAAAACCGTCTATGAAAAGAAAACGAGTATTCTCGTCTATTTCAAATGTTTGCATAGCAGCCTTAACAAAGAAAAAAGCATCGAAAAATAAAAACTTTACCTGCGGCATTCCTGCAGGTTGGACGGCACCATGCAGCACAGTCTGGCAGACGCCTAGCACCATCAAGCTGGCGAGAAGTATCAGCACCCATACCTGTGTCGTCGTGGCTTTATTTGTATTTTGAGTAATATATATATATATATATATATATATATATATATATATATATATATATATATATATATATATATATATATATATATATATATATATATATATATATATATATATATATATATATATATATATATATATATATATATATATATATATATATATATTAATTTCTCTCTCTCTCTCTCTCTCTCTCTCTCTCTCTCTCTCTCTCTCTCTCTCTCTCTCTCTCTCTCTCTCTCTCTCTCTCTCTCTCTCTCTCTCTCTCTCTTGTGTGTATGCACATATATGTATATGAACGTACAATTATATATATACACACACACACACACACACACACACACACACACACACACACACACATATATACATATATATATATATATATATATATATATATATATATATATATATATATATATATATATATATATATATATATATATATATATATATATATATATATATATATATATATATATATATATATATATATATATATATATATATATATATATATATATATATATATATATATATATATATATATATATATATATATATATATATATATATATATATATATATATATATATATATATATATATATATATATATATATATATATATATATATATATATATATATATATATATATATATATATATATATATATATATATATATATATATATATATATATATATATATATATATATATATATATATATATATATATATATATATATATATATATATATATATATATATATATATATATATATATATATATATATTATATATATATATATATATATATATATATATATATATATATATATATATATATATATATATATATATATATATATATATATATATATATATATATATATATATATATATACGAGTATATATATATATATATATATATATATATATATATATATATATATATATATATATATATATATGTTCGGTTCTGTTATATTTTAATTTCATAATTGTCAATCAACGACGAAAGTAGGTGGTGAGGTGTAGGAATAGGGTTCATGAACATTTTTTCATTATTATTATTATTATTATTATTATTATTATTATTATTTATTTATTTATCTATTTATTTTTATGTAAGAGGTGAACACGCTAAGGACAACAACAAAAAAGCAAAAAAAATAAGGCCAAGTGAGAGTGCCAATCCCGAAAAAAAAAAGTAAAAAAAGAATTATCCAAAATTGGAGGACTTTCTTCTTACTCTCACCTATATTGTGTCCACCTCTCTAATGCAATGTTTGTTTACAAACATTGATTTTTTTTTTTCTGGTAAACTCTGGAACTCCCTGCCTGTTTCTGTATTTCCTCTCTATGACTTGAACTCTTTCAATTGGAAGGTTTCATGACACCTCCAGATAGAGAGTTCAAGGAGCGATGGAGGAACACTTTGTCCCTAAGCATTTTATAAATGGACATAGACCCTTGATGCTGAGTATCAAAGGCAGCCATCATAGTCAGTTCATCGGGGCCCAGCTAACCTTCCGGCTCTGCCTAACCATTCTCCAACTCTTTTGCATGTTACGCTTCTGGAAGTTGCGATCTCTCATGCACACGCTACCTGCGAAAACTTGAAAATGACTTAAGACATTCAAGGAAGATAGAACTCTTGTCATCCGTATCTCTTAATGTCAAAGTGGAAGATGTATGTGTTAATATTTAATACAACGTTAAACAGTAAAGAAGAGAAGCTAATAAGACAAAATACTTTTGATACCATCCTTTTCAACTGACTAGAGTGAGTAAAACCCCACTCAACATAAACGTGAAACGTACACGATACATGGACGGACTAGCCTCTGTACAGAGTTAGCAATTTGGAGGTGAAGGAGGGGAAGGGAGGAGAAACTAATGAAAACGGCTCATAATTTCAGAATGCCTAATATTACGGAAGTTGTTTTAGCTAAAAATGAGATGAGGAATTTCCAGTTAATATTGTTAATAAAGGGCAGGACTAAGATGTTCATTGTAGAAGACTGCTAAATGTCATTTAAGAAAAGAACAATAGCTATCTGGAAGATTATATTGAGTTAACATTTTTTTTTTTTTTAAGCATTATGACTCAAATTTTGGAAAGACTAGACTAAGTTCTGTGGCTTCCCTGCACGATTTTTTCTATTCATAAAGGACTGAAGAAATGTAGTGGTATCGTCAGCGTAGGAGTGGATAAAGTTTAGCTTAGAAGATCATTGACGAATAATAGGAGAGTGGATGACAGGACAAAACCCCGAGGCATACCACAGATAACAGACTTAAGAGAAGAACAGTGACCGTCTACCACAGTAGCAACAGAACAGTCGGAAAGGAAACTTGAGATGAAGTTACAGAGAGGACAGAAGCTGTAGAAGGATAGACTGATAATGTTTTGTACCACATTCAATCAAAAGAGGATGATGAAGACTCAGCAAGGAAAGCTAGCTGACCACCAGTAGAGCTGCCATGACGACTAATGACGATCAGATATAAGGGTGTGAAGTGATAGATCTTTAGGAATCTTGTTGAGAGTAGTTTGAAGAATCAGAGCGGTCACCCTTTTTAGGAACAGGCCGGATATAGGGAATCTTCCACCAGGAAGGAATGATAGATGTTGACAGAGCTGGTAAAGTTTGATCAAACAAGGTCCAAGCACGGAGATAAAGTTTCGAAGAACAATTAGAGGGATCC
Source organism: Scylla paramamosain (assembly GCF_035594125.1). Classification (NCBI taxonomy): domain Eukaryota; kingdom Metazoa; phylum Arthropoda; class Malacostraca; order Decapoda; family Portunidae; genus Scylla; species Scylla paramamosain. Next base: position 6,758,242 of record NC_087184.1, read on the forward strand.
TGTAAGGTCCATACGTCTTCCTTCCAAGGGTTCAAGTCATAACTAAGGAGAAATAGTGCAGCAGGCAAGGAGTTACAACGTTTACCGGAAATAAAGAAAAATTGAGAGTACTGGTAAACTTTTGCATTAGAGAGGTGGACAGAATCTAGGTGAGAGAGACTAGAAAACCTTGTGCAACGAGGCCGTGGAAGGAGGGTAGGCGAACATATATTATCAGAAGAGCAGCTAACATGAAAATAGAAGATAATAAGATAAATATGCGTGTTGCGAAGAGAGGTAGCCATCAGTTTAAGGAGAGGAGATAGGTAATAAAGTTAAATATTTTTCATTTCACCCAGTTGAGAAGAACAGTATGTTTGCCTACATTCAGCCTGTTCCTAAAAACGGTGACCGTTCTAATCCCTCAAACTACCGTCCTATTGCTTTAATTTCCTGCGTATCTAAAGTTTTTCATCTATCCTCAACAGGAATATTTTTAAACTTACGTCACTTCACAACCTTCTATCTGATCGCCAGTATGAGTCTTGGTCATCCTCTTTTAGAGATTTTGGTGAAACTTTTGCTGTTGCCTTGGATATATCAAAAGCTTTTGTTAGAGTCTGGCACAAAGCTTTCATTTCCAAACTACCCTCCTATGGCTTCTATCCTTCTCTCTGTAACTTCATCTCATCTGACCGTTCTATTGCTGCTGTGATAGAGGTTCACTGTTCTTCTTCTAAATCTATTAAAAGGGGTGTTCCTCAGGGTTCTGTCCTGTCACCCACTCTCTTCTTATTATTCATCAATGACCATCAATGTAAACCAAACTTCTTCTCCTATCCACTCTTACGCTGATGATACCACTCTGCACTTTTTCACGTCTTTTCATAGACGTCCAACACTTCAGGAAGTAAACATTTCCCGCAAGGAAGCCACAGAACGCCTGACTTCTGATCTTTTTAAAATTTCTGATTGGGGCAGAGCAAGTTTGGTATTGTTCAATGCCTCAAAAAACTTAATTGTTCCATCTATCAACTCGACACATCCTTCCACACAACTATCCCCTCTTCTTCAATGGCACTCTCCTTCTACACTGAACATCCTCGTCCTTTACTTATAATCTGAACTGGAAACTTCATATCTCATCTCTAGATCTCTAGACTCTCATGCACTTTATATTTCTGCCCGGATATTATACCAAGTCTGTTCTCCAGCTAGCCAAAAACTCCTTCATTAATAGAAAGTGTCAAAATCTTTCAAGATCCAACTCCCGCTGTGACTTCTGGCATCTAGCCGAAAACATCAACAACTTTGCTTCTTCTTTCCCTCCTCTATTTCAATCAGATGGCACCACTGCTATCACATCTATCTCTACAGCTGAACTCTTCGCTCAGACCTTTGCTAAAAACCACCTTGGAAGATTAGGGGCTTGTTCCTCCCTTTCCTCCACCCTCTGACTACTTCATACTACCTATTAGAATTCTTCGCAATGATGTTTTCCATGCCCTCGCTGGCCTAAACCCTCGGAAGGCTTATGGACCTGATGGAGTCCATCCTATTGTTCCCCGAAACTGCGCCTCCGTGCTTGCACTTTCCCAAGTCAAACTCTTTCAGCTTTGTCTGTCAACACCTACTTTTCCTTCTTGCTGGAAGTTTGCCTTTATTCAGACTGTTCCTAAAAAGGGTGACCGTCCAAACCCTCAAAGTATCGTTCTATTGCTTTAATTTCTTGCCTATCTAGTTTTTTAATCTATCCTCAACAGTAAGATTCTTCAACATCTATCACTTCACAACCTTCTATCTGATCATCAGTATGGGTTCCGTCAAAGCCGCTCTACTGGTGATCTTCTGTCTTTCATTACTGAGTCTTTTTCATCCTCTTTAAGAAATTTTGGTAAAAATTTTGTTGTTGCCTTAGACATATCAAAAAGCTTTTGATAGAGTCTGTACAAGGGCCTTATCCGTCCATGTATGGAGTATGCTTCACATGTCTGGGGGGGTTCCACTCATACTGCTCTTCTAGACAGGGTGGAATCAAAAGCTTTTCGTCTCATCAACTCCTCTCCTCTAACTGACTGTCTTCAGCCTCTCTCTTACCGCCGCAATGTTGCATATCTAGCTGTCTTCTACCACTATTTTCATGCTAACTACTCTTCTGATCTTGCTAACTGCATGCCTCCCCTCCTTCCGCGGCCTCGCTGCACAAGACTTTCTTCTTTCTCTCACCCCTATTCTGTCCACCTCTCTAACGCAAGAGTTAACCAGTATTCTCAATCATTCATCCCTTTCTCTGGTAAACTGTGGAACTCCCTGCCTGCTTCTGTATTTCCACCTTCCTATGACTTGAATTCCTTCAAGAGGGAGGCTTCAAGACACTTATTGGTCAATTTTTGACCACTGCTTTGATCCTTTTATGGGACTGGCATTTCAGTGGGCATTTTTATTTATTAGATTTTTGTTGCCCTTGGCCAGTGTCCTTCCTACATAAAAAAAAAAAAGTTTTGATTTCCAAACTACCCTCCTACGGCTTATATCCTTCTCTCTGTGACTTCATCTCAAGTTTTCTTTTTGACCGTTCTATTGCTGCTGTGGTAGACGGTCACCGTTCTCCTCCTAAATCTATTAGTAGTGATATTCTTCAGGGTTCTGTCTTGTCACCTACTCTCTTCCTATTATTCATCAAAAATCTTTTAAATCAAATTTCTATGTAATATATGTAAATAATAATAAGTAAATAATATGTAAATTTTTCTTAAGGTTGTACACATGCATTCTGTTAATGTGGATAAATCTTACTAATAAGACTGTTCACTGTGCCTGGCTTATTCAGACCTTGGTTGATTCAGACCACTTAGTGGTTCATTCAACCCTTGATACTGGCTTATTCAGCCCTTGTTGCTGGCTTATTCGGACACTGTTGTTGCTTTACTCAGTCCTCGCATGTGTGTAATTCATTCACAGTCTGCTGCTGGTCTCTCTTGAGACAGCCGGCTGTCACCCTATGGAAAGAGCTCAGAGCTCTTAGTGACCTATCTTTGGGTTAGACCGAGACCACTCACACACAACACACCGGGACGGACAACGAGGTCACAATTCTCGACTAATTTGCCGTACCTACTCACGCCTAGGCGAAAAGGGGCTACATGTGAAAGGAGACACACATGAATTATCTCTGTCTGCTACAGGGATCCAACCCAGGTTCTCTCGGTTGCGAGCCAAGTATGCTAACCACTACGCTACTGGACCGTGTATAAAATAATAATAATAATAATAATAAACGGTTTATTATTTAGGCAGTTAACAAACTGAAAATGTACATAGGGGGTGGGGAAAAACTTAACATTAATCCTAAAGGTAAGTCTAATCTAGGAGGGAAATATTAATGATTGATGGCTCGCACCATGGTGGGAATCGCACTGAGTCTGTACCGGTCCGTGCGCGGCGCCTTCAGGGGCGTTATTTTGTTGTGGTGTCTGGTGGCACGGACCGGGCGAGGCGCGTCAGGCGGCAGCATGTTTCTGAGGCGTGGATGATGCAGTAGTGTGTGTGTGTATGTGTGTGTGTGTGTGTGTGTGTGTGTGTGTGTGTGCAAATGCTGATATTAAAGATGAAAAAAACAGTTACCTAATAATTTAATTTAATGACAAATAAACATCAATCAGTTACGTACCACAAGAACCTGCACACTTACTACTAATATTATTACGAGAGAAATATGAATAGGTACATATTTTCAATAAGTAGACATCACCTATATCTTAATCCAGATCCATTCCAAAGTACTATAAGTCAAAATTATATAAGTCTGATATTACGTCTTGCATCTCACTGTGGGTAGGCGTCAAGAATGGTCCGAATCAGCCATAACAAAAGTCCGAATCAGTCAAAACATGGGTCCGAATCAGTCAAAATATGGGTTGGAATCGGCCAAAATATGGGAATCAGTCAGAACTAAGGTCCAAACCAACCAAAACATGTGTCTGAATCAGCCAAAGAGGTAGTCTAAATCCAGTCCAAATGTGCCAAGGTCCGAATAAGCTTGCATTTCTGTTCACGTAGGAATTTTTTTTTTTTTCATAAATAGTGACAGCTATTCAATGTAGATCATGTGTGTTGTGGTAGGGAGGCATGCATACATGGTTAAGTTACTTCACAAAGTCATTTGTTAGGCGGGTCCTTCACGATCAATATTATTGTGTAATATTCCGCATTGTATGATTGACAGTGTAGGGATGATATTGAAGAATGACACAATATATTGAAGATATAAAAATGAGTTTGATATTTTGCCGCACACTACAAGTATATTGAGTAGTATGGGGGTAACAATGCACAATATCCTGTCAGTGTGCTTCCTGTCCTCAAACAGTCAACAATCTCAGCATGTCAGGAAAGAATTACGGAGGATGGAAAATCTCTATTTGAAATAATACAGCTGTTAAGGGCTTTACCTTTACTATGACAAATCTAAAGTAGAGTACAGCAAAAAAAAAAAAAATGCATATGTCTTGTTAAATTAATTAATAAAAATACCAATAGGTCACAAGAGCCAATTTAAGAAAGACAATAAATTCACTTGGAACTAACTTCAGAAAGTAATTAGCAAAGATGAAAAAAAAAAAAATCACAGAAATCTGGTGGCGGTGAGGGCTGGCTTGGACGAGGTGTATCAACTAATTTTATGGTATGTTATGTAGATGAAGTTTTTAATGGTCCAAGAAACTCCTTCAGAGTCCTCAGCTTTATTACCAAATGCTGAAATTGTCATTGCTATACACCTCTTTTCTTATACTACTCTTTCATTCATCTGCTTTTTTTCTTTTCTTTTCTTTTCTTTTCTTTTGTGAAACAGGCTAATAGCGAGATGAGTGTCCGTCACGATGTCTCTCTGAAATCCTTCTTTCAACTGATGATATTGTGCAAGAATAATGAGCTATGTAGGTGGAGAGAAATATTCCACAATTAAAATAAGTCAATGTACATACTGTGTCAATATTATTGAATTAGTAGAGTTGTCTTATGGATAAGGAAAATAAATCAAACCTAACTTAACCTAAATCTTACCTAATTACCTTAATTCTCATAAACACTTGTTGCACATCTACGTATTGAATCATTATTGGGTAGCAGTGTGGACAGGGAAGCATTGCACCATTGCATGTCAAAATGTGATACACACAAATATACCTGACTGGCTCTATCCGTCATTTGTCGGTCTTTTGCCGTTGCATCAAAGAAATTATACACAATGACAAGCGCATACGCAATAAATGTATGCAATAACTCTGTTGCACCATATCGTATCACTGGGTGATACGCAACATTGATACAATACGTGAATATGTAACAAGTGTGTATGCACCTTAAGGCTCATACAGTTTAATGAGGTTTGGTTTATCGAAGGTTTACTGTATCAGTACAGCAAACATCGATAAGGTTGTGTGTTTGTTCTGATACTGCTGAGGATAATGTTGTATGTTATTGTTATGTTATTGTAGTAACTGGCCAGTCGGCTAGTCACTCCACGCTAATCCTCGTGGATTCCCAACATGTTAAGCTTCCCAGGTGTGGGACCGGCCAGACTCAAAGTGAGGTCAGGTCAAACACCTGGAAGCTGGGGAACCCACCAGGCAGCGTCAGTCTCGCACACCCGTGGCCGCCCGCCCGGGTATTGCTGTACACCCACAATAAACCCAAGACTGTGGTCTGTGTTTCCCTCCGTGTCCTTGGCGTAGAGAACACTACATTATTCTTTCCTAATAACTAGTTGTAGATATATGTAGGATAGTTCACCAACAGTTCACTAGTTAGGATAATGAAATGACAAGTAGTATCTAATTAAAAATCTCAGGAGCAAAAATTTATTTGGCAAATATTGGCTTTGGAGTTTTTAAACAGAAAAAAAAATTTTGACAGCCAAAGACATATGATAATGTTAACAATATTTACTTCCATACACAAACCCTGAGATATTTTCCACATTTGGTGCAGACAAATGTGCATGATGAGTTAGTTAATTTTAAGCAGAAATATAGCTGATGATATATTTCTTTTAGGTTTCCACTTATTGAAGAAGGTGTTAGGTGAGAGAGTATTCTACAGCCAAGGTCACCCAAAAGCTTTCATCACTGACAACAGTGACCCAATGAGGTCATTAAAAACTATTTGGCCACAGTCTGAACAATTCTTTTGTGTTTTCCACATTCTGCAACTAGTGTGGAGGTACTGTATCTAATTGAAACTTATCACTATCTTGATAAAATTTGTCTAATGTTTGTGCTGTTAAAATCAATATTAATAATAGTTTAATACTATAAAGTAATTGCTTTTTAGATGGTTCCTAGATGGATCTCATAATATCAAGAAGGAGCATAGGCCACGGGTGATGTGCATAGCCAAGCATTTGGTATATGCAAGCTCTGAAGTTCTGTTTCTTGAGCACTGGAATGTTTTTTGCCTGAAACCAGAAGCCATGGAGTATGAGAAATACGCCAGGTAATTATAGCTTTGTGATAAATATTTATATCTCAGTAGTACAGTACCCATTATTAAGGTGATATATTTATCTTTACATATGAGTACAGTACCCATATTGTTAAGGTGATATATTGATCTTTAAGTATGAAATACACATACAATATTGTTTTAAGCTTAATATTAGAGTATGTATTATATACCATAAAAGAAATTTTCATTAAGGAATATGAACAATATAAATTGCTCTCAAATTGATATGATTTTTTTTTTCCCTCACACAAAGCAAGAAGTTCCCTGAAGAGGAAATTCCTGGAATTGGTGACACGATTGGCAATTACTGTCTTAGAATATATAATTGTAAAATCTTCAAAACAGTGCATTGTATTGGTTGTGGTTATCTTTCCATGCCATTGTGCCTGCTTAGTCCCTGCTTCTGAATGTGCTATCCTAATAATCACTCGTAAAATGCAGTGTAGTCTTGATTGTATTTTATGCATCTCTGAGCTTTTGTGTATGCAGTGGCGTGTGTGTGTGTGTGTGTGTGTGTGTGTGTAAATATATATATATATATATATATATATATATATATATATATATATATATATATATATATATATATATATATATATATATATATATATATATATATATATATATATATATATATATATATATATATATATATATATATATATATATATATATATATATATATATATATATATATATATATATATATATATATATATATATATATATATATATATATATATATATATATATATATATATATATATATATATATATATATATATATATATATATATATATATATATATATATATATATACATACATATACGAGTATATATGTATGTGTGTGTGTGTGTGTGTGTGTGTGTGTGTGTGTGTGTGTGTGTGTGTGTGTGTATGTGTATGTGTGTGTGTGTGTGTGTGTGTGTGTGTGTGTGTGTGTGTGTGTGTGTGTGTGTGTGTATCGTGCAGTCCAGGATGATGCTATATTTTCCAGAATTTTACCTTGTTATTCCTTGTTTATTACTCTTGATTTCTTGTTGAGAGCATATATATATATATATATATATATATATATATATATATATATATATATATATATATATATATATATATATATATATATATATATATATATATATATATATATATATATATATATATATATATATATATATTATGGCATTATTTTTAGCTGGAGTGTCTTTGTGATATGCATTGATAACGATAAAATGGCATGGAGACACTTTTTTTGTCATATCCATCTTGAAAGATGTGAGCCTGCTGCTAGTGCAAGGCACTGTAAATAAAATTTAATATAATCCTGTATTGACAGATACCTAACAACTCTGATCGAGAGGAAGGAGTGGAGCATTGTGTACCGGGCTGGAGGTTTGCTGCGTGGTTATCAGACCAACAATTTTGCAGAGGCCAACATGGCAATCATCAAAGATGTCACCCTAAATGTTTTAATGTTTTAAAAGTGAAGATTGATGATGAACATTGATATGGGAGGTTACTTTGGGATAACTGATCATTTGTAGACTTCATCTCACCATTCACTGGAGTCTTTGATTTTTTTTCTTTAGTGACCTTATGAATGTTGCTGGCTATCCTCTTCCAAAATTATTCTTTTGTCACAGCCTGTATTTTCCAGTTGCTTGCACTAATCTGTTTACTGTGGTCTATTTTCTAGTACTGATTGTATTTTCCTTTCAGATGCAAGGCCTACAATACCAATCAGCTACTGATCTTCATGAATGAAATATACGACAAGTATATGCAGACACGTCTCACTGATGTTGCTCTAGGTCGAAAAAAAAAAATAAGACAGGTCAAAAGTTTAGCTATTTCCCAGTCTGATATTGTCAGGTCTTTTGATGATTAATATAAATTCATTGTCAAAAGTAGCTGTGAGACTGGTGTACAATACATTGTTGATCTCAAAACTGGTATTTGTGAATGCAAGACAGGTCAGACAGGTCAAGTACGTAAACACCAAATTGCATGTTCGGAAGCGTATCTCCTGCAGTTGCTCCAGATCTTTTATAATATCCCTAAAAATAGACCGTAGGAATAGTTCTCGGCAAAGAAACGGTGTCTTCTTTGGATTTCTTTGCTGACTTAAAGGAATATCCTAATAAGCAGGAATGCTCCAGTGGTGCTTCTTCTGTTTATCGTGATGAACATGCTATAACAACACCATCTCATGAGACAGAGGAACAAAAAAAATAACTATAGTATTTTGCCTCTTGTACCTGGTGATCACAGCGGCAACATTGTTGGGGAAGAAGTGCTGATGCAGTCAACATCACCTGAAGCTGCCCCCCTAAGTGACAATGAGTTTGTTGAAAATATTGTGAGGCCTTCAAATGCTGGTGTAGAGGCAGTAAATGAACTGAGCACGGTTTCGTTGGATCTGTTGAACAATATGAAGACGATGATGTTCTAGTAGGTTTACAGAAGTTAAAAATAAATTAAAAGCAGTTAAAACTAACAATCAGTTCGCAGCATTTTTATTTAATGCTGCATCTTTAGGTGTTGTAGGTAAGAAGAGAGCTGGCCGCGGTAAAATACCATGTCAGCCAACTTCGGTGGCAAGACGCAGTACTGGCATGCCAAGAGGAGGAGCCGCACCTATTAGCAAAGGCCGAAAGCGTAAAGCAACAAAATTGATAAGCGTGCAAAAAGGGAAAGAAACTTGCCTTTAAATATTTCAAAGAGTCAAGCTAATGCTAAGAATCATGGTTCTGGCCATTAAGGGAGGCTATATGGACATGTGCCTGTGATACTTGTTGTGTAATATGAAAACGCGCCTGTGATATTTGTTGTGTAATATGAAAATGTGATATACAGTCACAGATAGATTGATAATTTATTGCCTATCTGCAACATAAACAGGATTACAAACTGAAATTCATTTGGCTAGAGCTCCATATAAGCAACTTCTACAGCATAGAAAACTAAAAGTATTGGCAATCATAGTTACATAATTACTGTTCTATTTTTAAGTGGATTAAAAGTATGGTACTCTCTTGCAAACTATTTCCTATACATGTCCGTGTGTTGTGTAGATAACCTCCTGCCTGACCTGAGGAACATATAGCAGAGGTGGGGGGGGGGATGGGATGCATCTATCATGATTGTTCCTTTCTGGAACAGTTTGTCAAGTGCATTTTTTTTCCCTCACACTCCTATTAAAGATAATTATCAGGAATAGGGGCTCCAGTGTTTTTCTGTTAAATTTTCAATATAGCCAACAAACATGAGGGAACTGTAGGAATTATTGGGGATCCTTGCTGGAAATGGAAGTCTTATTTTAGGGTGGGGCAAACTAAAACAAGTCATTTAAGCCCCCCAAAATAAAATCTATAGAATATCACCCCCCTGGAAAAGATGTTAAGGTAAACAATAGGATAGATATGTACAACTTCTGATTTTCATAAATTTGGTCCACTTACCACCAACCTAACCTGACCTAACAAGAACGCACCTGATCTAACCTGAGCTACCCTAACTGAACCTTATATTGAACCTGAACCTTCTGCCCTTATATTGCTCAGCACTCATTGACATCTTTACATGTGCATTATGCACAATAAGTACAGGATGGTACGTAACTTTTTTTGCTAGGGGGACGGAGAAAGCCATTGTACATGTCTGTTATTTTATGACTTTGTGCTTGTATGTGTAATTGTACGTGGCAAGACTTTTGTTAGTTAGATGAGATTTATTTATCATACCTCTCAAGATTTCAATTTGTGAGAGAAGTGTGAGGCTTCCACACTAAATACCAAAGGCTTCATAAATCCTCTATTGTTTCAGCAATACTTTAATATAATGTAGTGTTCTGTAATACTAAATGTTATGTTTGCCCCCCCTTCCCCCAGCAAAAGGTTATGTACCACCCTGTATACACTAACCCAACATTTAGGTCTAAATGACCTAAATGTTGGGTTAGTGTAGGCATGAAGCCTGTATTCTTAAGAATTTCCCTATTAAGTTTACTTTTGTCTCCCTAGAGTTTTTGCATTAATTATATTAGGATCAGGTATGCGAATGTTCTTAGTTAAAATTATTCAGATACATGGGCATGTATCTTTGATATTTTTGTGTAATATGGAGATGTGATATACAGTTATATTGAAATAGTTTATTTATATGAAAGATTATATGGGAGATTTGTTTTCCTTTCCTATGTATGTAGGTATAGAGTATAGTTGCAGGTATAATACCCAACCCCTCCCTCCCAAAAAATGGCTGAACTCAGTTTGTTTTTCATTATTATATTGAGAAAGCAGTAAGCATGTGCTGGAGTAATAAAATAGTACGTTTCTTTCATATCTTATTATTTAACAGCACTGGAAGTAAAACAACATGAAACATCAAAGCTTAACTTCATGGAAATAAAATATATATATATATATAGAGAGAGAGAGAGAGAGAGAGAGAGAGAGAGAGAGAGAGAGAGAGAGAGAGAGAGAGAGAGAGAGAGAGAGAGAGAGAGAGAGAGAGAGAGAGAGAGAGAGAGAGAGAGAGAGAGGAAAGGTGATCGAGGGTGATGGTTGGAGCCATGGAAGTTTGCGTGCCCATTGTGAAATACACAAGCACCTCAGCATCCAAGTCTAACTAATGTTAATTAGGTGTTCGTACACCGTAATTTTCACTCAATTCAGTACACACGTCTACACACACACACACATACACACACACACACACACACACACACACACACACACACACACACACACACACACACACACACACACACACACACACGTGTGTTGTGTGCAACATACACTATATATATATATATATATATATATATATATATATATATAGTGTATGCCCTCATCGCCGCAATGTTGCATATCTAGCTGTCTTCTACCGCTATTTTCATGCTAACTGCTCTTCTGATCTTGCTAACTGCATGCCTACCCTCCTTCCGCGGCCTCGCTGCACAAGACTTTCTTCTTTCTTTCACCCCTATTCTGTCCACCTCTCTAACGCAAGAGTTAACCAGTATTCTCAATCATTCATCCCTTTCTCTGGTAAATGTATTGCAAATGTAAATGTAAATGCAAATGACTAAATGTATTACTATAGTGCCTTACAGTAAGTAAAATAATAATTTCAACAAAAACGATTGAAACATGTTTTCATTTCTGCATGTTATTTGTTAATGTTAATGTGTGGTAAAGGCTCGGAAGGTAAAAGGCGGAATGGAATAAAATATACAGGTTTATGTACATTTCTTAGTTCAGTGCCAATGATTGAAAACTAAAGCAATTTTCAAAGAATTAGATGCCTCACTCACCAGGAGACTGTAGGGTTTCATGAAGCTCACCATGTCGGCTGTGACATCTGGCAGGATGTACAATGTATTGTACTCGTCAAAGTAGAGAGCTTCACTAAAGTCCAAAATGCCTAGTCTTTCTGGTGTCACTGCGAACAGCGTGCCGGCAAAGTCCACTTCCTGTAGTAGTTGATACCTTTAAGAGTCGAATGGTAGGGACACACACACACACACACACACACACACACACACACACACACACGAAATTAGAGAGCGAGAGAGAGAGAGAGAGAGAGAGAGAGAGAGAGAGAGAGAGAGAGAGAGGGGAGGTACAACTATGAACTTACTTAATCAAATATAGAAGGTATTCTTCTGTCGGAAATCAATCATATCAGTTATAACTGATAGGACTATATATGTAATACGATTTTTGTCTTTGACAAGCAAGTGTTATTTTCCAACACTATTATTACAAAATAATAAAAAATGTCCATTATTGCTGTCAAACTTTGGTTTAGGGAATTTTAGACTTTTTGCCCCAAAATAGCGAAATTTCACCATTTTCATCATTTTTGGACAGAAAAAAAAAAAACGAATTCAAATAATATTTTTTAAAACTTCTGAAACAATTTTTGGGGATTACAAATTAAGTTTTTCTTGATTTGCGTGAAAACAACAAATCACTTTCATGTATGAATCCCCAAATGTAGTCTCCCATCATGTTTTCATTGAAGGATCCCTACTATCTCTTTTCAAAGTTCATTATATCTTGGTGGAGGCGTTCCCGTTGTTCCTCTGAATATGCTCCCATATTTTCCTTTAAATTGTGCAGGTGAGCATCTAGGATACAGACGTTCAAGCAGCCCATCTCACCATAGCTTTTCACTAAAGCTTCAACAAGTTCCATATGGTTATCAGCCTTGTTGTTGCCAAGAAAGCCCTGTACTACAGCAATGAAACAGTCCCAAGTTTTTTTTTTTTTCCCTATTGTGTGAGCATCTGTAGAAATTATGAGCACTCCATAATTTTCCTTACTTGTGGTTCAATGAAGCTAACAACTTTCACCTTTTCCTCTGAAAGCTTAGGAAAAAAGTCTTGAAGATATCGGAAGGCAGCAGACTCCTTGTCAAGAGCTGTAATAAACTGTTTCATGAGACCGACTTTGATGTGTAGTGGAGGAAACAAAACCTCATGTTTGATATTGTGTGCTCCCACTGCAATGTCAATCCTTGAAGGCCAGTGCTTTCTCTGGTAATGTGCTGCTCTGTCTCTACTGTCCCAAAAGCAAAGAAAACAGAGATTCTTGGTAAAGCCTACTTGCAGTCCTATCAAGAAAGTCACCATCTTGAAGTCTCCAATAATTTCCCAGCCATACTTGTTGTATTTCAAAGTTTCCAGTAGAAGCTTTACACTGTTGTAGTCCTCCTTAAGATGCACAGAATGAGCAAGAGGCATAGATGATACTTGTATCTATTGTGCAGAAGTACAGCTTTCAGGCTTTTGGAGGAGCTGTCAATGAAGAGTCTCCATTCATCTACATTGCAAGCAATTCAAATAGCATCAAACAAGCCTGCATTGTAATAACATAACCTGGCCTTTTTTGCAAAGAAGCTGGGAGAAATGTTTGACGTTTTCTTTGGCTGGTCACTTCCACACTGTCAAGTAAATCCCATTCCTTCAGCCTTGAAATCGAAAGCACACCATTTGACTTTGTCAAACCAACATCTTTGATGAGGTCGTTGAGGTCTCTTTGGCTTGGGTAGTAAGGATTCCTGCCAACTACAACTGTATCTGTGATATCACAGTCTTCCCTCTCTATTTACCTCATCTTCTGACTTGCTGCTTTCTTCAGATAGTTGACTTCTTTCTGGAGGAGCTGGTACAAGAAGATCAGCACTGTGCGGTATTGGTGCAATGGAAGATGCAATGTCTGGATAGAAAACAGCAGGTGCATTTTTCACAGATCGGAGTTTGGAAGGATCCACCATGCAGAAAAAGCAGTCAGTTGAATGATCAGTAGGTTTACGCTATATTCTAAGAATAGCAAATTTCATGATTCTGTTTTCTCCTCTATACCATCCTGTAAAAGAACAACAGTATGAGTTTTTGTTAAAATTATTTCATTATTATTCTTAATTCTTTATTGAAAAATTAACAGCTATTTTACCTTCTAGTACTCTCTTACATTGCTCACAAACAAAATGAGATGCCCAGGTCTTGTCTGGCACAGCAAAATATGTTTTGTAAGCTTCACACATTTTTCCAAATGCTGTCACAGAGAACTTCTTTGCTCTTATCTTGATCAATTGATCACATATGTAGCAGAATGCAGCTGGAGAATGATTGCAGCCTCTTCATGCCATTTCACCTCTTGTGATGTGTCTTCTCAGGCAGCCAAAGCAGAACTGATTGGTGGTCTGCAAGTCCCTACTTTTATATTATCAAGCAGTAATCTAGAATATTCTTAGTCCTTCTAGAATGTGTTCCAGAATGTTATAAATATTTCTAGAATATTCTTGAACTTAATTAAAAATATTCCGCATCATTTTAAAAATTCTTGTAGATTCTAGAAAATTCTTGATAATTCTACATATTTCTACTGTATTCTAGAAAGTTGTAGAATATTCTGGAAATTTTACACTGAATAGAATCTTCTAAAATGTTCTAGCAACTTCTAAAAGTGTCTGGTAGAACTTTCTGGAAGATTTGAGATTTCTGAAATGTAAGCAAATCCTTCTACATATGAGAAATTTCTTAGATTTAGTCAGTTCAAGAATGATCTTATTAAATTTAAAAATCTTTAGAACACTTTATAGTTTTCTTTCATTGTTTTAATTTATTTGCAACATTTCAAAACCAATCAAATAAGCAACTGAGATTTTGCAAGGGTTTTTACCTGACATGAAACCCAATAGTATCCCCATGTTATTAATGAAAAAAGGCAAAAATGTAATTTCATTATTCTAACCACAAAAGCAAAGTTTTTTGGATAACAACAACATTTTCTATTTTGTTTAAATGGAAATAAGTGGAAAATTATGGTTTGAGGCCAAGGACAAGACAATAGTGAAATTCTGTTACATAATAACTTATGAGTATCCACATGAGTAATAATTATTACTCCTATGGATGTTGCGTTTATGTCCGCAACGACTCAACTTGTTCTCATGCCCACGCTCTTGAATCCCTTTCACGGAAATATACATTCGTGGAGACTCCAATGTTCACCACCAGCTTTGGTTTTCCTCTTCCTTCACTGACCAACCTAGTGAACTAGCCTTTAACTTTGCTATCCTCCACGACCTACACCAATTAGTTCAACATCCTACTCACATTTCTGAGTGTCTTGTAAAAACGTCCAACATCACTGACCTTTTCAAAGCCTCTAATTCTTCTGCTTATGCTGCCTCGCTAATTTTTCTGTTCAATTCCTCCGATCACAATTTTATTATCTATATCTTGTCCTATCACTCCAATCCCTCCTCAGGATCCCTCGAAGGAGAGGTGGCTCTGGCGTTTTGCCTATGCTAATTAGGGGAGCTGAGGAAGTACTATACTAATTTTCCGTGAAATGACTATTGTTTACGTGTTTGGTGCCCGTCTTTGTGAGCTGAGCGCATAACAGAGGTGATAATGTCTGGCATGGAGGCGTACATTTCTCACTTTTTTTTTTTTCCACCCTAAACCTTCCAGCCCTTAGTATGAATAAGCCTGTTCTCGTCCTATACATGATAGAGACTGTCCACAAAAGATACTTCATCCTTGCATTACCTGAATCCAAGCACTTTATATTTGTGCCGAAATCATGCCGAAACTGTTTTCCACCTAGCCCAAAAAGAAAAAAAAAGAAAAATAAATAAATAAATAAATAAATATTTTTAATTTTTAATTGGATGACAAAGGGTTTGTTCCTTTCTGTTTCACCCTCCGACTATATCATGCCCCCTGTTAAGATCATAATGCCGTTGCTGGCCTAAATCCTAGGAAGGCTTAATTCATTTTTTTTTTTTTTACTTATTAAACGATTATACTATTTTGATTATATATTTATTTATTTATTTACTTATCTATTTTAATATTGAGGCTTTGAGTAATGAACATAGTTTGTGCGTTACTTCCCGCCAAGCAATAAGAGCCCTCCATGGTAAGATAGTATGTGTGTTCGTTTGTTGGTGCATAAGAGCTATGGTGGTCCCCAACGTTAGGTTAGAGTAAGTCAGGTTCTTCCTCCCTCTCTTTAAGAGAAACAGTTTCTTTGAGATTTTTTTATCTATTTATTTATTTATTTATTTATTTATTTTTTTTTTATGGTCTGGAAATGGGATTCATGTAATTCCTGAAACATAAGAAAGAGTTAAGGAATGTTGACGGTACTGTGCATCTGTAGCACTACACACTCCTGGAGAACTTAAAATTACGTTCGGACCCACACACACACACACACACACACACACACACATATATATATATATATATATATATATATATATATATATATATATATATATATATATATATATATATATATATATATATATATATATATATATATATATATATATATATATATATATATATATATATATATATATATATATATATATATATATATATATATATATATATATACATGTTGACGGAATGTTGACGGTACTGTGCATCTGTAGCACTACACACTCCTGGAGAACTTAAAATTACGTTCGGACACACACACACACACACACACACACACACACACACATATATATATATATATATATATATATATATATATATATATATATATATATATATATATATATATATATATATATATATATATATATATATATATATATATATATATATATATATATATATATATATATATATATATATATATATATATATATATATATATATATATATATATATATATATATTACAGGGAATATGTGAAACTAGGGATTACACATCAATCCTGCAATAATAAAGGATTTCATGTAATCGCTGTGACCATCAGCAAATACATGAAATCTCCAGATTTTGTAGAGATTCAGAGAGACCATTGGTTCATTAAGTATCTTGGTACACAAGTTCCCTGATAGGATATTAGTGAGTC
Source organism: Scylla paramamosain (assembly GCF_035594125.1). Lineage (NCBI taxonomy): Eukaryota > Metazoa > Arthropoda > Malacostraca > Decapoda > Portunidae > Scylla > Scylla paramamosain. Next base: position 6,775,127 of record NC_087184.1, read on the forward strand.
TGTGATGACTGTTGACGCGCTCTAAGCGATCTCACTGTTTAGATGTATGAATGTAATGGTTCTAAACGATCTAAACTGTATTTTCCCTTATATTTTTCCCCCACCTACATCCTGTCTCTACCAGCAGCTCTAACAACTGTCGGTCGAGCACGATTGCACCTAACAAAACCTTGTCCACCATCAATGGACTGACTCTTGAATTACAGTTTGACGTAAGCCAACAGTTTTAGTACAATTAACATTAGAATCTTGGGGACATACATCAAACTAATTATGGAAATATCAACAAGGCGGTCAGCACACACAACAAGGATCCACAACTGCTATCGTTGTCGGATTCGTTTGGCTAGTGTGGGTGACGTAAGCACACACGGCACCTGTCTGGACTCAACAGACTACTGAGAGGCGGGAAGGGCAACAAAACACTGTCTTACTGTCACTCTTATCTTTATTGCCCGCACAGAACAGTACCACAGGACACGAGTCACACTGACACGCTACAGTACAAGTAAGGATCGCACTACCGGCTTCACTTAGCAAAGCGTCTGTATCGCTGGGTAGCGCGTCCCATCTCACAGTACAGCAGCACAAAACAACACACTTGAGTCACAGCTCGTCAATAGCGCCGCACAGCTGTCTCCTTCGAAGGCTCACGCCGTAACAGACCACACAGGTGTCACACACACACCTCAGTGTCAAGTACTCACTGTCTCAAACTGCCAGAGTACACAGTCCTCACACCTTGCCCGGGGCGCAGTCACGTAGTGGTAACGGCGGGAGACTAGTGTCGTAGCGTCAGACAAGGGGAGCACACTGCAGACTGCCGGCACAGGTGTTTCATAGGCCGGAAACGGGCGCTCTCTTTCTCTCTTGGGCTTCACTTCTCTATCTGGCGTCTCAGTGTGGAGTAGGCGGGGAACGGGCGCTCTCTCTCTCTCTCTCTCTCTCTCTCTCTCTCTCTCTCTCGGACTTCAGTGCCTCAAAAACTTAATTCCTTCATCTATCATGCTAACTTTCCTCCTGATCTTGTTAATTGCATGCCTCCTCTCCTCCAGTGGCCTCAATGCGTACGACTTTCTTTATTTCACCCTTCTTCTTTCCACCTCTCTAATGCAAGACATAACCAGTATTCCCAACCTAAATCCCTTTCTCTGGTAAACTCTGGAAATGCCTGCCATCTTCTTTATTTCTTTCTTTCTATGGCTTTCTTGCAAGACGAAGCTTCTCATAACATCTCCAGCGCAATGTCAAATAGAATGACCGAATAGCATAAGGCAAGGGAAACAAAAAAGAGGTGCCAATACCAATATATATATATATATATATATATATATATATATATATATATATATATATATATATATATATATATATATATATATATATATATATATATATATATATATATATATATATATATATATGTATATACATATATATATGTATATATATATATATATATATATATGTATATACATATATATGTATATATATACATATACATATATATATATATATATATATGTACTCGTATATATATATATATATATGTATATACATATATATATATATATATATATATATATATATATATATATATATATATATATATATATATATATATATATATATATATATATATATATATATATATATATATATATATATATATATATATATATATATATATATATATATATATATATATATATATATATATATATATATATATATATATATATATATATATATATATATATATATATATATATATATATATATATATATATATATATATATATATATATATGTATATATATATATATATATATATATATATATATATATATATATATATATATATATATATATATATATATATATATATATATATATATATATGCCACCGGGTAATGAAGTTAGGCGTTGGCAATGATGCAGTAGCTGCTAGCGGAGGCAGCGTGGAGAGACCGGAAGTGGCATGGAAGGTGATTGGTCGGGAGAGCAGCAGTGTGCTAGCCAATCACGAAGGAACCAACATTATATAAGGAACTGTGGCGGCCCCGGGGGGGGGAGAGAGAGAAAGAGAGAGAGAGAGAGAGAGAGAGAGAGAGAGAGAGAGAGAGAGAGAGAGAGAGAGAGAGAGAGAGAGAGAGAGAGTCCGTTCCCCGCCTACGCCACACTGCGACGCCAGGTAGAATGGATAATACTTAGTTTGCTATGCCCCAATCAGAAATTTTAAAGAGATGACTAGTCAAGCGTTCTGTGGGTTCCATGCGCGAGCTGTTCACTTCTTGAAGGTCTGGACGTCTACGAAAAGACGTTGAAGAGTGCAGGGTGATATAATCAGCGGAGAGGTTGAAAAGACAAGATATTTAGTTTAGAAGATCATAGATGAATAATAGGAAGAGGGTAGGGTAACAAGACAGAACCCTGAGGAACACCACTATTCATAGGCTTTTGAGAAGAAGAGTAACCGTCTACAACAACAGCAACAGAGCAATCAGAGAGGAAACTTGAGATGAACTTACAGAGAGAAGGATAAAAGCCGTAGGAGGGTAGTTTGGAAATCAAAGCTGTGCCAGACTCATCAACTCCTCTCCTCTAACTCATTGTCTTCAGCCTCTTTCTCATCGCCGCAATATGGCACCTTTTCTATCTTTTGCTGCTATTTTCTTGCTAACTGCTCTTCTGATTTTGCTGATTGCATGCCTTCCCTCCTCCCGCGGCCTCGCTGCACAAGACTTTCTTCTTTCTCTCAACCTTATTCTGTCCACCTCTCCAATGCAAGACTTAACAGTATTCTCAATCATTTATCCCTTTCTCTGGTAAACTCTGGAACCCACTGCCTACTTCTGTATTTCCACCTTCCTATTAATTGAACTCCTTCAAAAGGAAGGTTTGAAGACACTTATTGTTCAATTTTTGAGGACCGCTTCAGAGCCTATTCGGGGACCGGCACGTCAATGGGTTTTTTTTTTTCTTTCTTCTAGATTTCTGTTGCCCTTGGCCGGTGTACCTCATATATATATATATATATATATATATATATATATATATATATATATATATATATATATATATATATATATATATATATATATATATATATATATATATATATATATATATATATATATATATATATATATATATATATATATATATATATATATATATATATATATATATATATATATATATATACATATATTGTAATTTGGAACGAAAATATACGAATATTTTCGCAATGTGCTTGTTACAAAGTTTTGCTCAGGAAAGTAATTCATATAGGCATTCAAACCATATACAACAAAATTAATCTGTATAGTCATTAGATAAATACTTACTTGTCGCTGGAGTTCACCAATAAGTCCCGTCCAGGAACCGTTGGGCTGTTGATAACCGTAGACTGGATATTTGGAGATTATTAGCTGGAAACTAGAACATCGGTCTGCCTTAGAATTATGCTGCATCATTGCGGTCCTCTAACCTTACGGCATGTACATTCAGTAACAAATATAATAAATATAACTTGTTAAGTTTTGTATCATAATGTACACTTTACAGTTACGACCATACTTCATGTTATTGGCTTCCGACTTTTATGGTGGTATGCATTCTATATTTTGTAATACAGTAAACAACATGAACAAAATAGGCAATTCGATTGTCTAATTCTTTAATGGAAATGTCTAATGCCAAGCTCTGCATTTTCAAATGTTGTATGTTGTCATAATTATTATTATACGTAGATCTGATATAATTTGTTGGTTTCTCCTTGATGTCTTTCACAAGTGATTTTTTTTTTTTTTGTGTGTAAGAGAGTCATTGGCCAAGGGAAACAAAAAGATAAAAAAAAAAATGTCAAGGGAATCATCGAACTTTAAGAACAAGTGTCTTGAAACCTCTTGAAATCTCTTAAATAGTTCAAGTCATAGGATGGAGGAAATACAGAAACAGGCAGTGAGTTCCGGAGTTTACCAGAGATGAGTGACCGAGAGTGCTGATTAAATCTTACATTAGGAACGTGGACAGAACATGGGTGAAAAAAGAAGAGTCTTGTGTAGCAAGACCGCGGGAGGAGGGGAGGCATACATTTACCAAGATCAGAAGAGCAGTTACCGTGAAAATAGCGGTAGAAAATAGTAAGAGATGCAACAATGCGGCCATGAGGAAGAGGCAGAAGACAGTCAGTTAGAAGAGAGTAGGTAAGACAAAAAGTTTTAGGCTCTACTCAGAATGCCTAACATCATAGAAGCTATTTTAGCTAGAGATAAGATATGAAGTTTAGTTTAGATTATAAGTAAAGAACAGACCGAGGATGTTCAGTGTAGAAGAGGGGGACAGTTGCGTGTCACTGAAGAAGAGGGGATTGTTTTTTTGGAAGGTTGTGTCGAACTGATAGATTGGAGGAAGGAGTTTTTGAGGCACTGAACAGTATTAAGTTTGCTCTACCCCAATCAGAAATTTAGGAGAGATCAGAAGTAAGGCGTTCTTTGGTTTCCCTGCGTGGATTGATTACTTCCTGAAGGGTTGGTCGTTTAGGAAAAGACGTGGAAATCTGCAGGGTGGTATCATCAGCGTAGGAGAAAAAGAGTGAGGAATGTACTACTTCATGCCAGACATTATCACCTCTGTTATGCGATCAGCACACAGAGACGAGTCTCTGACACGGAAGCAGTAATCATTTCAAGGAAAATCAGTAGAATACCTACTGAGGTCCCCCCCAGCTAGCAGAGGCAAAACGCCAGAGGCATCTCCGGTTTGAGGGATCCTGAGGAGGGATTGAAGCGATAGGACACGATACAGATATGAGATTGTGGTCATAGGAGTACAACGGAGAAAATAGGGTGACAGTATAAGTGGAAGTATTAGAGGTTAGGAAAAGGTGAAAAAAAATGTTGGACGTATCTCCAAGACGGTCAGAAATACGAGTAGGGTATTGCATCATTTGCTCTAGATCGTGGGGGATATCAAAGTTAAAGGCTAGTTCACCAGGATGGTCAGTGAAGGGAAAGGAAAGCCAAAGATAGTGGTGAACAATGAAATCTTCAGAAATGGAGCTCTCCACAAAAGGAAAGAGAGTTAGAATGTGCTCCACTCTGGAAGTTTAGTGGTTAAAGAATTTCTTATAATCTAAGGAGTTCGGTGAGAGGTATACGGCAGAGATAAATTTAATTTGAGAATAACTTTGCAGTCGTAACCAGATGGAAAATTCGGAAGGTTCAAGAGCGTGTGTACGAGAGCAGGTTAAGTCACTGCACAGATAGACGCAACATCCAACTTTGGATTGAAAGTGGGGATAGAAAAAGTAGGAGGGAACGCAAAAGTGGCTACTGTCTGTTGCCTCAGGCACTTGTGTTTCTGTGGAAAAAAAAAAAGTGAGGTTTAGTACAGGAGAGGTGGTGTTCTACAGATTGAAAATTAGATCTAAGGCCACTCATGTTGCAGAATTTAATGAAGAAAAAGTTGAGAGGTGTGTCAAGACACTTAGGGTCGATACCAGAGGAGCAGTTCGACTTGGGAGCATTTGTGGCCCCCTCCCCAGATGGGGACTTCGAAGATGGTGTAGGCGTCGCCATAACTAATTTTGAATTTAGAGTGAAGGGTGTGTGTGTAATTAGGTGCATGTAGTTTTATGCGAAGGAAGAGAGTTATGTTTAGAGGTCAGGCTGAGACTGCCGTCTTGTTCTGTGAAACTTCAAAAGGAAACGTTCAGCTAGGTTTAATGATAAGTTCACAGTACCCCCAAGTCCAGTGAATCAGATCTCATTGGGAGTAACTACCGTTTTGTTAGATCATCACTTGAAAAAGAAAAAAAAAGCCAGTTAAAGTGATGATGGAGAATGTTATTATCATGAAATCTTATGCGTTTTGCTATACTATGGACTGTTGTAGCTGCTGGAACACCTTGGATTGCTCTTTCTTACAAGAAACAACATGTTCTACTTAAAAGTGATATTAACATATCACTTTTAAGTGTAATATTTTCTAACATGGAAAAACACGCGACTTATGTTATGAAAACAAGTGAAAGATTAAGTGCGTATGTGAGTGAGATTGGGAGTGTGGATGATGATAAATCCCAATTGGGGCGTCCGCAATGGGTTGGAATAACTGCTAGATTCTTTAACTAACTTGATTTTATACACAAAAAAAAAATAATAATAATAATAAAAAAAAAAATAAAAATAAATAAATAAATAAGTAAAACTCTTTACGTCATTTGTGTGTTATCAAACCAACTAATGCAATATTAGGAACACCTTTAGTTACCATAAAGTTGAGAGCAAGAAATATGACGGAATGAGCATTTTCTCGGGTTAAAGATTCGTCACCTAGGGACGAATTTTATTTTCTCTGTATAACTTTAGTGTATTCATTTAATTTATACAATTAACATACAACTTTATAAATCGTGGCACATATGAAATAAACAATTGTGGTTTGACACCAAATTTTAGCAGGACGCTGGTGATGATTGTCAATATCTTGTCTCCCAGCGTCTTCCGTGAACTGCCGTTTGCATCGTCTCCGAACGTCTTCTCTGAGATGTCGTTTTTTTTTTTTATTATCATTATTATTATTATTATTATTATTATTATTATTCTTATTATTATTATTATTATTATCATTGTTATTATTATTTCTTTTTTTTTAATATAATCCATCCTTTTACACCTTGGTGAAATGCTCGTGAAATAGCCACGTGTAGATCGGAATTTTACAACGCCACTGCAAACTCGTATCTCCTGTCTTTTTTTTTTTTTTTTTTTTGTGTGTGTGTGTTGGGGAAGTTGGGGAGGGGGGGGGTTAGGATTTGCCAGATAAATTAGTTTGTGTAGAAAGCAGTGGAAGAATGTTTCAAACCAAATATGTAATAAAAGTCTAGAAATAAATGTTAAAACAAGGAGAGCTTAGTTGTGAGTATTTAGCTTATGATAACTGTTCTGTAGAGTGTGCATCACCGAATCACTTAGATACTGTTAGCACTTTTGAGTAGTGTTTGTACCATATAGGAACAGTACATCAAAATATATCACGAAGGGCAATTTTAGAATGTGCATTTCCTGAGAACCGTAGGAGCGTATACCGATTCCTGCAGTAGCCTGCAACCACCGACAACTCAACCAATTGCGAACGCTCCAATTAAAATGAGAGTCAGCGTGAGTGAAAACGTTTGCCTGCGGAGGTTAGCAAAAAAAAAAAAAATAATAAGTGTCAGAGTAAGAAGACTCCTGAAGATTGGTAAATATAATGAAACTGAAAATGAGAATGGATTTTTAAGAGAGGATGAGAGAAAGTGAGGAAAGATGGAGAGTGAAAGCTAGTGAGAGAGGTATAGCGAAGTATTAATCTCCTTAGTCATCAATTCTGGACAAATAAGGGGAGGGAACGTGACAGGGAGGGAAGTTTTAGTCAAAATGAAAGAGGAAGGGAGAAGAAAGGGACAGGGAGAGAAAGGGACGTATTGTAGAATAGAGGGAGTTTGTAACGAAGCAAGGATAGTAACTGGGGCAAGTAAGTGAATGAATGGTGAAGGAAGAGGATGGGAGTAGGAGGAAGAAGTAGAGAGAATAAATATGAAGAGGAAGGGTAAGGAGTGACTTCTTTCCATTTCTACTTCCTCCATCTCCTTATCCCGTGTGCACCCGTTCCCCACTTACGTCTTCTTCGTCATTTTTTTTTACTATATTATACATTTTTAAACTTATTTAATTATTTTTTATTTACTTTGTTTCTATTTTTGTTTTGTTCTCTCTCTCTCTCTCTCTCTCTCTCTCTCTCTCTCTCTCTCTCTCTCTCTCTCTCTCTCTCTCTCTCTCTCTCTTTCTGGAGCAAAAATTATCCGCATCCGCAACCACAACCGGAAATATGGAAGTAAAAGAAATCCGCAACCGCATCCACATCCGCAAATACTGAAATTTTACATTCGCAATCTTCGCTGATCTTGTGTCGCGGCAGAACACGCTGCTCGGGGAGTAGGGAAAAATTGACTTATCGGCATTTCAAGTGCATCCTTCCTCCTCCTTCACACTCATAACAACAATGACCAGTATTAATTACGAGAGGCCGTATTCATTGTATTTTGGTGACGTGTAACGGTGATATTATTCCATCATAGACCGATAAAGCAAAACATGTGAATTAGAAAATGCAAAATTTGCAAAAACCTCATACGAAAATTCGTCAACGGAGACAGTGAGGATATATCTTTTTACAGCCAGGGTGGTGGCATCCCCATTGCTTCCCTTCAGCTGCCTTGCCGTAAGAGTTGGATTACAATTGCCTTCGTAGAGAAGCTGGAAGCCGTGGGGTAAAGATAAAGGATGCCACCAACGTGTTTGTAAAAAAAGATAATTCCTCATTCCCTCCCTTGATGATCTGGAACTGACTGACAACAACTGACAACAAAAAAGACAACGGTTTCCTACAAGGCTGCGTGTCCCTTTCATCATGCAGTGTTGTCACATGTGCTGGCGCAAACCTGTCTAGTCTCTTGAAAACTAATCATCATGTGCCATACATCCAAAAGTTTTCATTTTATTGTATATTTTGTTATTAAAAAAAAAAATGAAATACTACATCGTCTAATAATAAGTTTGGAAGTGAAAGTTCCATTAAAATTTTGCATCACAGCCCAGGGTGGCAAGTCGCACACTTAAAAAAAAAACGGACATGTTTAATGTCGGAGTGGCATGCAAGTCGCACGTGGCACATGGGCACATGCGAGGAGTCACGCCACCTCGGTGAGAAATGTTTCATAGATTTTCTCATGTTCGTTTTCAAGTGGTGTGCTACGTGCCATGCCACGTGCGACGTGCCACTTTGGTGTGAAAGCGGTCTAAGACAACTAAACCAGGTAACTAGTATCCTGCCTTAGTCTTTTCCAAATATTAGAGCACGTCTCAGTACGTCTACTGCTTCCAACTGCTTCCTAGTGACTGACTGTGGGAAAGCGCTTCGAATACTTTCCCGCTCTGCTGCTACGAGGAGGGGATACATGGAGAGAGGAGGTGATGTGACACATGCATATACGGACGCCTGCCCACACACCACTCCCAGCACGCGCGGTGTTTACTTGAATAAAACACTTTACTTTTAAAAATTCTTCTCATTAAGCATAAAGGGCTAAATGAATACCGATGATTTCATTGTTAAGAAAAAAAAATTTCACTTCTAATTATAGACCTGTTAGCTTAACTTCTGTTGTAGGTAAAATAATGAAGTCAGCAATAGCGAAGAACATTAGGAAGCATTTAGACAAACTTGATAAATCAGTCACAGCATGGCTTCACGAAGGGGAAGTTTTGCCTGATGGACTTGTCAAGTTTTTACAGTAAAGTGTATGAAACAGCAAATACCGGCAATAGTTATGACATCTTATATCTGAACTTTACTAAAGCGTTTGACAAGGTACCCCATCATAGGCTCCTGAGAAAGGTTAGGGGACACAAGATGGATGGGAAGAAATAAGAGAAGCTGCAAGAAGCGACCAGGCTTACACGTGGCAGTCCCTGTATGAAATATACCTACCTATTTCCATCTATTATCCCCATCCATAAAGCTGTCTAATTTTCTCTTAAAGCTCTCTAATGTCCAAGCACTAACAACATAATTACTGAGTCCGTTCCACTCATCTACCACTCTATTTGAGAACCAATTTTTTCCTATCTCCTTCCTAAACCTAAATTTTTCAAGCTTGAACCCGTTATTTCTTGTTCTGCCTTGGTTGCTGATCCTAAGAATTTTGCTTACATCCCCCTTGTTATAACCCTCATACCACTTGAAGATTTCTATCAGGTCCCCTCTTAACCTACATCTCTCTAAAGAATGTAAATTTAACATTTTCAATCTCGCCTCATAAGGAATACTCCTCATCCCATGTATCCTTTTAGTCATTCTCCTCTGTACTGATTCTAATAGACCTATATCTTTCCTGTAATGTGGGGACCAGAACTGCACAGCATAGTCTAGATGAGGTCTGACCAGTGCCAAGTATAACTTTAATATTACTTCCGGCCTTTTACTTTTAACACTCCAAAAAATTAATCCTAGTACCCTATTTGCCTTGTTTCTGGCCTCTATGCATTGTTTTCCTAGACTGAGTTCTGAGCTAACTATAACTTCTAAATCTTTCTTGTACCCTGTACCTACCAGAGTTTGATTGTTTAATGTGTACCTACTGTGTGGGTTTCCTCTACCTACGCTAAGTACTTTGCATTTATTGATATTAAATTGCATTTGCCATCTGTCAGTCCATTCATTCATCCTATCTAAATCTGCCTGCAAGGCGATGGCATCCGATTCTGACCTAATTAATCTACCTATATTTGTGTCATTCGGAAATTTACTAACATCACTACTAATTCCACTATCCAAGTCATTGATATATATCATAAATAACAATGGCTCTAATACTGATCCCTGTGGCACCCCACTAATTACACGACCCCACTCGGATTTTGAGCCGTATATTACAACTCTTTGTCAGTAACCCGGTAACCCACGACCCAATCCAGGCTAACACCTTCCCATCTATCCCGTGTGCCCTAGCCTTTCTCAGGAGCTTTTGATGGGGTACCTTGTCAAATGCTTTACTAAAGTTCAAATATAAGATATCATAACTATCACCATTATCTACTGCCTCGTACACTTTACTGTAAAAACTTAACAAGTTAGTCAGGCAAGACTTCCCCTCCGTGAAGCCATGCTGTGACTGATTTATCAAGTTATGTTTCTCTAAATGTTCCATAATGTTCCTTGTTATTACTGACTCTAATATTTTACCTACAACTGAAGTTAAGCTGACAGTTCTATAGTTAGACGTTAAAGTTTTATCTCCTTTCATAAAGATGGGTACTACATTAGCCTGCCTCCACATTACTGGTACCTCACCTGACTCAATTGATTTCCTAAAGACAGAAACTAACGGCTTACTAATAACCTCTTTGCACTCCTTAAGTACTCTGGGATATATTTCATCTGGTCCTGGTGTCTTGAATTTTTTAGCCAAAATATCTCCTGTTCCACTCTCTCCTTAGTTATGGAAATATCTGTCAGTTTCTCATTCTCATCTGCTCTAAACATCTGTTTACTATCTGGCATATCCTGCATGTTTTCGTGGGTGAAAAGTTAAAAAATACTCATTCAGAATTTTACTAATCTCCTCCCAAGAACTAACCAGCTCCCCATCTGCTTTAATGGACCTATAGTATCCTTATTCTTCGTCCTGTATACTTGATAAAATCCTTTGGGGTCCGTCTTCGCCTGACTGGGTACCTTTAATTCATAATTGTCCTTAGCTTTCCTCGTTAACTTCCTGACTGTTCTAAATAATTCATTACATTGTGACCTTAAAACTTCTTCACCGGACCTTAAGCTCTTATATATACTTCTCTTATGCCCTAATAACCTACCAGTCATCCATTTAGGGTCATTTTTCTGTGATCTTATTGCCCTATACGGGATATTTGCTAACTGACCTGTATGAACTTTATCTACGTAATCTTTATGCAATTCATCTACATTTACTTCACCTAATCCCCTCATCTCGGCCCCTACCATCCTCTCCATTCCCTCATCTACTCGCCTCGACCTCACCTCTCATTTCAGCATGTCCTGACATTCCAACATACTCACACCTATCTCCCCCTCCCTCTCTCCTCCGCCCCTTCTGGACACATCTTCCTTCCTCTTGTCCTACACCCTCACACCTCATCTCACCTCTCTCATCTTGCCTTATCTCTCTCAACTCCGTCCCGGACATGACCGCATTCTGCATCCGTTGCCAGTCAACTCCTTGGAGGTACCTTTTTAATTCCTCAAAATCTGCTTTCCTAAAGTCAGGTATTTTACTAGTGTTTTTGCTTCTAAAATTTCTTCCCATTTTAAATTGTATCTAATTTCCCTATGGTCACTGTTATCTAGCTGTCCTCCAACCTCTACCTACGTGACTGCTTCCTCCCTGTTAGTAAGAATTAAATCTAGAATATTATTCCCCCTTGTGGGTTCTACGACTACCTGTTTTAAAAAATCATCCTGAATTACCTTAAGAAATTCCTCTGCTTCCTTGTTACCCACCATCAGACTCCACTCGATATTCCTAAAATTAAAATCTCCTGCCACACATACCTGACTGTACCTGCCTGCTCTGTTTATTTCCTGCCAACAGTGAGGTGTTAATTTCCTTTGTACTGTTCGGTGGTCTGTACACTATTCCCAGTACTATTGACTGTGATCCTTCCTTAATATCTATCCATATCGACTCTGTTTTGTTATTTGTTTTTAAGGCTGGATAAGGTCATGCGTAAGCAACAGGCGACAGAGGGTTGTAATAAACGACTCTAAGTGGGGTTATGTAATTAGTGGGGTGCCATAGGGATCAGTATTAGGGACATTGTTGTTTTTAATATATATGACTTGGATAGTGGAATTAGTAGTGATGTTAATAAATTTGCGGATGACACGAAGATAGGTAGATTAATTAGGTCAGAATTGGATGCCATCGCCTTCTAGGTAGATTTAGATAGGATGAACGAATGGACAGACAGATGGCAAATGGAGTTTAATATCAACAAATGCAAAGTACTTAGCGTAGGTAGAGGAAACCCAAACAGCAGGTACACAATAAACAACGAAACTGGTAGGTTCAGGGTACGAAAAAAAAAAAAGGGAGTTATAGTTAGCTCTGAATTCCGTCTAAGAAAGCAATGCATAGAGGCCAGAAACAGGACAAGGATTCATTTTTAGGAGTGTTAAAAGTAGAAGGCCCGAAGTAATATTAAAGTTATATTTGGCGCTAGCCAGACCTCATCTAGACTACGTTGTGCAGTTCTGGTCCCCACATTACAGGAAGGATATAGGTCTATTAGAATCAGTATGAAGAATAATGACTAAAAGGATATAGGGGATGAGGAGTATTCCTTACGAGGCGGGATTGAAGCTATTAAATTTACATTCTTTAGAAAGACGTAGGTTAAGAGACGACCTGATAAAAGTCATAGAGTAGTATACTCGTAAGGGTTATAAGCAAAATTTTTGGGATCACCAACCAGGACAGAACAAGAAATAACGGATTCAAGCATGAAAAAATTTAGGTTTAAGAAAGAGATACGAAGAAATTGGGTCTCAAATAGAGTGGTAGATGAATGGAACGGGCTCAGTAATCAAGCTGTTAGTGCTAAGACATTAGGGAGCTTTAAGAGATTAGACGGATTTATTGATGGGGAAGATAGGTGAAAATAGGTAGGTATATTTCATAGAGGGATTTATTCATAGCGTCCCTTATTTCATAGCTTCCCTTATTTCTTAAGTTCTTATGTTCTTATGCTGTAAACTACACCAGACTCAAACTGACTGAACAAACAGAAACAGGACAAATTAATCGGGAAACGAGAGTCCCTGGGCGCGGGGGTTCTTACGGTAAATTTATGGCAGCGAGCGGCCACTCTTAATCGTAAATCATTCGTCCTTATTCTAACTCTCATTATTCTGAGTACGTTCTTCTTACTATTTTCTTCATTTTATATTGTTTTATCTCGCTGCACATTACAATATATATATATATATATATATATATATATATATATATATATATATATATATATATATATATATATATATATATATATATATATATATATATATATATATATATATATATATATATATATATATATATATATATATATATATATATATATATATATATATATATATATATATATATATATATATATATATATATATATATATATAGCAGTCCCTCTATGACAGTAGCCCCTTTTCTGTTCCCTCCTACTTTCTCTATCATCATTATCGATCCAAAGCTGGATGCTGCGTTTATGTGCGCAGTGACTTAACCTGCTCTCGTGCCCACGCTCTTGAATCTTCCGAGTTTTCCACCATCTGGCTACGACTACAGAGTCACTCTCAAACTAAATTTATCTATGCTAACCTGTGTCACCTAACTCCTCTGACTATAAGAAATTCTTTGACTACTTAACTTCCTAAGTGGAGCACATTCTGACTCTCTTCCCTTTTGCAGAGATCTCCATTCTTGGAGACTTCAATGTTCACCACCAGCTTTGGCTTTCCTCTCCCTTCACTGACCATCCTGGTGAACTAGCCTACAACTTTGCTATCCTCCATGACCTAGAGCAATTGGTGCAACACTCTACTCGTATTCCTGACCGTCTTAGAGATACGCCCAACATTCTTGACCTTTTCTTGGCCTCTAATCCTTCTGCTTATGCTGTCACCCTTTCTTCTCCGTTGGGCTCCTCTGATCACAATCTCATATCTGTATCTTGTCCTATCGCTCCAATCCCTCCTCAGGATCGCCCTAAGCGAAGGTGCCTCTGGCGTTTTGTCTCTGCTAGTTGGGGGGACCTGAGGAGGTATTGTGCTGATTTTCCTTGGAATGACTACTGCTTCCGTGTCAGAGATCCGTCTTTGTGTGCTGAGCGCATAACAGAGGTGATAGTGTCTGGCATGGAGGCATACATTCCTCACTCATTTTCTCGTCCTAAACCTTCTAAACCTTGGTTTAACACAGCTTGTTCTCGTGCTATACATGATAGAGAGGTGGCCCACAAAAGGTACTTAAGCCTTCCATCACCAGAATCTCATGCACTTTATATTTCTGCTCGGAACCCTGCCAAGTCTGTTCTCCAATTAGCCAAACACTCCTTCATTGACAGAAAGTGTCACAACCTTTCAAGATCTGACTCCTCTCGTGACTTCTGGCATCTAGCCAAAAATATCTCCAATAACTTTGCTTCTTCTTCCTTCCCTCCTCTGTTTCAATCAGATGGCACCACTGCTATCACATCTATTTCTAAAGCTGAACTCTTCGCTCAAACCTTTGCTAAAAACTACCTTGGATGCTACCTTGGATGATTCTGGGCTTGTTCCTCCGTCTCCTCCACTCTCTGACTACTTCATGCCACCTATTAAAATTCTTCGCAATGATGTTTTCCATGCCCTTGCTGGCCTAAACCCTCGGAAGGCTTATGGACCTGATGGGAACCCTCCTATTGTTCTCCGAAACTGTACCTCCGTGCTTGCACCTTGCCTAGTCACACTCTTTCAGCTCTGTCTGTCAACATCTACCTTTCCTTCTTGCTGGAAGTTTGCCTACATTCAACCTGTTCCTAAAAAGGGTGACCGTTCTAATCCCTCAAACTACCGCCTTATTGCTTTAATTTCCAACCTATCTAAAGTTTGTGAATCTATCCTCAACAGGAAGATTCTTAAACACTTTACAACCTTCTATCTGAACGTCAGTATGGGTTCCTTCAAGGCCGCTCTACTGGTGATCTTCTGGCTTTCCTTACTGAGTCTTGGTCATCCTCTTTTAGAGATTTTGGTGAAACTTTTGCTGTTGCCTTGGATATATCAAAAGCTTTTGATAGAGTCTGGCACAAAGCTTTGATTTCCAAACTATCCTCCTACGGCTTCTCTCCTTCTCTCTGTAACTTCACCTCAAGTTTCCTTTCTGACCGTTCTATTGCTGCTGTGGTAGACGGTCACTGTTCTTCTACTAAATCTATTAACAG
The DNA here is from genome assembly GCF_035594125.1 of Scylla paramamosain. Taxonomy (NCBI): domain Eukaryota; kingdom Metazoa; phylum Arthropoda; class Malacostraca; order Decapoda; family Portunidae; genus Scylla; species Scylla paramamosain. Next base: position 6,790,693 of record NC_087184.1, read on the forward strand.
TGGTGTTCCTCAGGGTTCTGTCCTGTCACTCACTCTCTTCTTATTATTCATTAATGATCTTCTAAACCAAACTTCTTGTCCTATCCACTCCTACGCTGATGATACCACCCTGCACTTTTCCACGTCTTTTCATAGACGTCCAACCGTTCAGGAGATAAACATTTCACGCAGGGAAGCCACAGAACGCTTGACTTCTGATCTTTCTAAAATTTCTGATTGGGGCAGAGCAAACTTGGTATTGTTCAATGCCTCAAAAACTCAATTCCTCCATGTATCAACTCGACACAACCTTCCAGACAACTATCCCCTCTTCTTCAATTACACTCAGCTGTCCCCCTCTTCTACACTGAACATCCTTGGTCTGTCATTTACTTATAATCTGAACTGGAAACTTCACATCTCATCTCTACCTAAAACAGCTTCTATGAAGTTAGGTGTTCTGAGACGTCTCCGCCAGTTTTCTCAACCCCCCAGCTGCTAACTCTGTACAAGGGCCTTATCCGTCCATGTATGGAGTATGCTTCACATGTCTGGGGGGGGGTTCCACTCATACTGCTCTTCTAGACAGGGTGGAATCAAAAGCTTTTCGTCTCATCAACTCCTCTTCTCTAACTGAATGTCTTCAGCCTCTCTCTCACCGCTGCAATGTTGCATCTCTAGCTGTCTTCTACCGCTGTTTTCATTCTAACTGCTCTTCTGATCTTTGTAACTGCATGCCTCCCCTCCTCCCGCGGCCTCGCTGCACAAGACTTTCTTCTTTCTCTCATCCCTATTCTGTCCACCTCTCTAACGCAAGAGTTAACCAGTACTCTCAATCATTCATCCCTTTCTCTGGTAAACTCTGGAACTCCCTGCCTGCTTCTGTATTTCTACCTTCCTATGACTTGAATTCCTTCAAGAGGGAGGTTTCAAGACACTTATTCATCAATTTTTGACCACTGCTTTGACCCTTTTATGGGACTGGCATTTCAGTGGGCATTTTTTTTTATTGGATTTTTGTTGCCCTTGGCCAGTGTTCTTCCTATATAAAAAAAAAGAAAAAAAAGAAAAAAGAAAACAAAAATATATATATGTATATATATATATATATATATATATATATATATATATATATATATATATATATATATATATATATATATATATATATATTATTGTGGGCGTTTCAGAGGGGCTAGCTAAAAACGAATACAGTTATCGGAAAAAGCAACTCTTTTATTGTATTATGTATCGAACTCATCTTAAGGGGGCAAAGGGAAGTAAGAAAGTAATTAACAGGGGGAAAAGACTATTCGGGAACTCGGTAAATTTAATGTAACTTAGGAGCGCGGAGTAAGCATTAATCGTCCATCTGGCATCTCTCTCTCTCTCTCTCTCTCTCTCTCTCTCTCTCTCTCTCTCTCTCTCTCTCTCTCTCTCTCTCTCTCTCTCTCTCTCTCTCTCTCTCTCTCCTTGTTCTAGCGCTACTCATAACAATTCTGTTTTAATGAAAAAAAAAAAATGAGGTTATATAAACTTATGAAATTTTTTGGTATATGGCAAATCAATTTGCGACTCTAGACTAATGAATATACAAGTCACAACATACTGAAGAGGCACACAAATTACAGCTTTACAAAAGAACGCTATGACACTATCACAGCAACAAAGACAAAGAAGGCTACAACTCGGCCCTTCTTCAGAACACAAAATGGGCCACTTTCTTTTTCACCTCTTCCTACTCTTCCCACGTGACCTGTCTCTGGCTCTTACCCAGAACCTATACTGGCCTCTACTATCATGCTGGTGTGAGGATTACCCACATTTCTCCCGCCGACCACTCGATGACACTAGAAGCGCTACAAGGAGCTGACTGCTTCTCCTATCCAGGACGCAGCACACCCATTCCCGCACACAGAGCAAAACTCTTGCACTTAGCCATCCAAGTACAGCAATCTCTGGCTCCATCCCGAGTCTGGCCAACATGCACTTAGGCGAATTTCACGAGTCCCAGTAACTGCTCCCGCCTGCAACTCATTCTTAGTAAACCTGATTCCTTGTCGCTTTGAGAAGGAAGGCATCCATTACCACATACTGTCCTACTCAGGCCCAGCACCTGACACTTCACAACAACTTGGCCACACGAGGCTCCTAGCAATGTTTTGGGTGCCTCCTGAGCAGCAAGCAATAAATTATCACCGGCAGCCTCACTGAAGTCTCTCGACTCCACGCTGTGGCACCGACGTCAGCCACCATAGTTTCACAGCTACTACAAGGAAGAATCGGTCTAGTAGCATCTCTTATAATCCCCACACCAGAGAAAACAATACCAGCCATAACACAGACAAGAGGTAATCAGGCTTGCCCGCCTGAACAACGCAGCAATAATCAACAAACATGGCCACGTCCGGCCACCAAAACCGCGGCAAACGCTCATCCTAACTCAAAAGCGGCCAAACACCGTGCTGCTACTTGCTACCTGCACCCGTGCCTCCTTAACTACGAATGGGACAACACACTGGAGCTTCAAACCTCTGTCCTCTCTCCACGGGCCATTCAGGATATTCTTACTACCTATTACTAACTCCGCCCAACCTTCTGCTTTTTTGCCGTCCACTCCTGCCTCGGCAAGAAGTGGGGCACCTCGTCCTTGAGGGACAGAACCTTCCCTGGGCACGCTAGTAGCTGTATCATTGGCTGTCAAAAGGGGTGGCTCACTATGTGAGCTAATACCTACCATGTCTGGTCCCAGCATGGTATCAGCCTGATCCACGCCTCCGGTATACTCTGCACGGGAGGAAACTGCTACCTCTCCAGCAGAGTTAGGAGCCTTCCCACCCTCGGCAGTAACCCCTAACATACCAGACACACCAGGCTGAGGCTCGGACTGAGTACCGGCACCCACAGCCTCCAAACAAGGTGACGACTCCGCCTGAGCGCCACATCCAGGGTGTTCAACAGAGTGAGGCAAGCCAGCAAAAAAAAAACATCCAAACCCTTCTCTTCAGTCTCACCATCAGCAACACCCTTTTAACAAGTCACGTACTTCATGTGGCAGCTGTGCTCCGTCGCACTCAGCCCCAGCACTATGAAACCCTTGCCAGCAGTGGGACAGGCCTCTAGGCATTCTGCCCCATCTGCGACATCAACACCACTTCTACACTCCTCCAGGGGTGGCCCTGCCTGCCTGCAGTCGGCCCCATGGGTCACAGAGCACTCCACTTGCCTTATCATGGAGCGAATGATAACATTAATTGAGTCAGGAACCTCCACTGCCTCCACATCAGAGATGGTGTCAGCGGATGGGGGCTCCATCCAAACTCTCCCATCTGCTAGGTCATTCTCTAAAAGGAAGTCGACCCCCAACACTGGCAGGCCATCTGCTAGTGTCACCCACAGCTCCGTGGTCACTAGCGGGCAAGTTAATTTCACTTTAACTGCGGCAAACTTTTCGACAGCGTTGATGCCCCTACACAACACTACCTTTGCAGAGGTTATTCTCCTCCCTGTAATATTTCTACACAGAGACTGTTGAGCTACGGCATCGCGCAGCAGAATGACAGGGTACTTCACTCCAGCAATCTCAATAGTGCCTTAACTGTGGCAAACGTCTCGACAACGTTGATGCCCCTATACAACATTGCCTTCCCGGAGGCTATTCTTTTCCCTGGTTTAGGGGCTGAAGCCGTAACCAGCTTCAGGGAATTAAATCGGAAGTATCCCGTAGCTTTGCAGTGGTAACAGGTGGGCTGGTTATTGAATTTGGGGGTAATAAGCATCACACTCTCCTTTGTCCTTTTTGGATCTAGAGGAGTCCTGAGAGACTATGGCGAACTAACAACGCCTCGCCAAATGGCCGAGTATCGCTACTCTCCTGCCACATCAAAGAGGACAGCTGAAACTCCCGGAATCCGATGCTAAAAAATGGCGGATTTGCGGGTTACGATCTTTTACTTCTCAGCTCCTCTTCCCTAACTCCCTCATCTCTCCGCAGACCATGATATGAATTAACCTCTATCCAAGTCTTCTCCAACTCAAATATTGTTTTTTTTTTTTTTTTCAGTTGCTTCCTCTGCTCTTTCAGTCTCAAATATTTTCATCTCTCTCTCTCTCCCTTTCATACATCCTCGCCTCCTCCTCTGCCTCAAGCTTCCTGGCCTTTCTACTCTCCTCAGTCTTATAGCCTCGTCTTCGACTTGCAACTGAAGCCTTCTCATTTCTCTCTCCTTTTCGATTTTCAGTCTCTTGGCTTCTCTAGCCTCCTTCATCTCCAATCTCTTCATCTTCAACTTAAATATCATTTCCTCAGACATGCCTTCTGTCTGAGAAAATTTACCTACACTGTGGGGTGGGGCTTATATTACTACGGACACTATTTGTAGTACTCTGTGTTCTGATTCCGAACTGTGCCAGATCTACACTGCCACTCTCTGCATAGGCAAGGTACTCAGGGCGCGAGCCACTCCTGCTACCAGCCTTTCCCTTCCATAGCGTAAGGCTGAGTACAAGCAAACAAAGGACAAACAAGCAAACAACACGCAACTCCTTCCCCCTACGAAGATACCAGCTATCCTGCCGAGGTTGTTAATTCTGTTACAACCCAGGTTCAGCCCTCTCACAGCTGCCAACTGCCACCTGCATAGCCTAGTGCAGGACAAATTTACGATGAATCCATGCATTTACTGCTCGGCCACAGCTATCAGAACCTATAGGACGCCACTCAATTTAACTCACCAACCGGGAAGGGAGTATTACAATTGTCAATAAACTCACAAGGTGAGACAGAGTCGCAAACCACGTGCTAGGGGGTGGGGGTGGGTGGGGACAAAGGACAAAGAACACACAGATATGAGGCTTATAATATTCTGTGGACAACCTCACACAAGAGACGGGCCACCCACGCCTACAGAAAATTACAGCCTCCTGCTAGAGAGAGGTCTATTTGTGATCTGGTGGAAGACTGGCAAATACCCCCGGTATAATGCTAAAGCCCCGGGAGAGAACAGACAATCGCAAACAGCAGAATATTACGAAGTCCTCTGGTTCCAAAGCCCCAACAGTGAGCTCTGAACATAAGTCGCATTTAACGGAACGAAACATGAATGAAACAAGTACACAATAGCCGACAGGCCCCGCTCTCGAGACTGCCAACAAGACGAAGGACGCCAGCCCACTCACGCGCAGGATTTCCTTCGGACTCTAAATCTCTCACGCTGTTACACGTCCTGCCGTAAAGGTATCAGGCGGCAGGCGGTGATTAATGTGACGATGGGGGAAGAGGACGAATATGACGAAGCGGGTAGAGGACGGGAAAGGCATGGAGGGGGGAGTAGCCAGTCACGCCACTCGCCATCCTCCACCCAGCGCACAATCTTGCTTGAAAAAAAATAAATAAATAATAATAATGATAATAATAATAATAATAATAATAATAATAATAATAATAATAATAATAATTATAATAATAATAATAAATCATTACTTATGGATTTAACAATTTTATACGAGGAGGGGTGGGCCCCCCTTCTACATTATGCATTAAACTCAACTTCGGAGGATAAAAGGAAACACGTAAAATTGAGAGGTGAAGAAGACTATGTGGGAGGCCGCTGGGTTTTAATGTAAGCAAGTGATGTGAATAAGCATTTATTGCACATCAGGAATCTCTCTCTCTCTCTCTCTCTCTCTCTCTCTCTCTCTCTCTCTCTCTCTCTCTCTCTCTCTCTCTCTCTCTCTCTCTCTCTCTCTCTCTCTCTCTCTCTCTCTCTCTCTCTCTCTCTCTCTCTCTCTCTCTCTCTCTCTCTCTCTCTCTCTCTCTCTCTCTCTCTCTCTCTCTCTCTCTCTCTCTCTCTCTCTCTCTCTCTCTCTCTCTCTCTCTCTCTCTCTCTCTCTCTATATATATATATATATATATATATATATATATATATATATATATATATATTCATCTATAGCTAGTCTTACTTCAGTATGGTTATTTACTTATTTCTTTTTTTTTCGTTTCACTTATATATTATTTATTTGTTTCGTGTTTCGTTTTTTTACGTCTCGATTTGTCCATATTTTAGTGTTTTTATGCGCTTTACATTCTTTTATGTTTTATAATATACTCAAAGATGGTTTATTTTTTAGCCTGATGATGCCTTCTGCATAAGGTAAAACGTTACGACTTCAATAAATGAAGAGTTCCTGGTGTGTCCCTGCTCACCTCATCTTTATATTGGAACTTGTCTAATATATATATATATATATATATATATATATATATATATATATATATATATATATATATATATATATATATATATATATATATATATATATACAGTAAAATCCCTCTTATCCGGCATCAACGGGACCGCCGACATGCCGGATACTAGAAGTTGCCGGATACTTGAATAGAAGTTAAATTAATATTTAATGTCATAAATAGTTGATGAGCCCACACCATATTCCGCCATTAGTTGCTGCCTGCTTTCACCTCTCTCTAATCGTCGACAAATGTCTACCTTCTGCTTAAGTGTAAGCACAATACGCTTCCTCTTTTCTACGACTTTAGGCATGATGAAGGCGTCAGGCGATAAACAGTGCACACGCGGGACTGAGTCACTGAGTAAACACAGTGCAGTGGGCTGCGGGTGGCGCGAAGCAGTGCGCTCTCGTGGCGAGGGGATAAAGTATGCCTCGCGCGGGAATTTTAGTCGATTTTATGAGTACACATTGATTTTTTATTGATTTTAAGGCTCGGGAAAAAATGTGCCAGATACTTGAAGCTGCCGGATACTCGAATGCCGGATGAGAGGGATTTTACTGTATATATCAAAATAAACTGTACTTTAAAAATAAATCTGAACGTGAGGAAAGACCACACCACCCTGTCTTCTTGATTTTTTTGTTAACTTTGAAATATTGAATATCTACAATTAAAATAATTTCAATGGTGTACGGTGATTTGGCATCTAAATTTCTAGGTAATATCTTGTTGAAATGGTGTATGTTGGGATGGTGAAAATAAAATTAAAAAAAATGAAAAATGCAGAGGAAGTTTCCCAATAATCTGGTACAGAACATGAAATTTGTTTCTCAGCTTATTATAGAAATCTTGAAGCATCTTTTCAGTGTTAGTCTCATAAAAAAAAAAAAAAAAAGTACTTTCAGTTAATTTTGCTGAAAATTTCTATAAAAATATATTTATGAAATATATGATATAAAATATGATACGAGGTATTGCCAGTTTTTACGAAGGTACATTTATGATTATTTTGCCCCTGATTTAATATGAAATAAACAATGTAACTCACCATATGCCAAGATGGTCCTGTATGATGTCCAGAATCATCACTACGGGACCGCTGAACTGGTAGTTACCTGGTATTCCAGTGATATACACAGCATTGATAAACTGTAGAAGAAACACTATTAGATGCATGAATATTATTTTAAATTAGATAAAATTACTTTAAAAATAAATAAATTTAGAATCTAGGTGAAATGATAAAATGATCCAAATAGTGGCCGAATAACGCGCCACATCCACAAAAAAAGGCACGGGGAACATAGACTGAAATGCAATAAAAAATACCGTAATACAGGAGTTCATATAAGCTTTTGTAATCTTGTTTGATATTTCTCGGGACTTCTTAGAATGCAGACACATCTTCCTGACTGTTCCTTTCCACTACCACTCATCATAATAATTTATCATTCGAGAGTTGGTCTGGCCGCTCTGAAAGTACTCTGAGGCAACATAGACATTTGTGCTGTAGTTCACTGATTTCTGCAAGAATATCCTGACAGAGTTTCATGCCATGACTTCCACGAGACGCAACACAACTACTTCAGGCAGGCTTAACCGGCGCTCCATTGAACAGCCACGGCAGAGTCGGCAACTATCGTCCGATAACAGTGTAGGCTGCGACAACACTGAATCGAACGAACATGAGTCGAACAGCTTGTCAGATTCATTCTCACAAGAATTAAAGACATTGTAAAAATTTAAATGATCATAAAACGATTTAAAACAAATAGATACGTTGAAGGATGAACTGTCCAAAAAAGACGCATTAATATGCGAACAACGAAGTGAACGATCTTAAACTAATCCCTTGAAACACTTCTTGATGAAATGGACCAATATGAGCATCGTGACAGAAATCTTCATTGTTTCAGGGTTACCAGACAAATCACAAGAAAATGCTAAAACGTTATCATGAATGCAGTGAAAGATAATTTGAAAATAAATCTACAAGTCAGTGATATCAAAATAACCAACACACAAAATCATGTTAATGCCCAATGTAAACGATCCATTATTATAAGAAAAGGACAGATCGAGGATGTTCAGTGTAGAAGAAGGGGACAGTTGAGTGTCAGTGAAGAAGAGGGGATAGATGTCTGGAAGGTTGTGTCGAGTTGACAGATGGAGTAATTGAGTTTCTGAGGCAATGAACAATACCAAGTTTGCTCTGCCCCAATCAGAAATCTTAGAGAGATCAGAATTCAGGCGTTCTGAGGCTTCCCTGCGTGAAATGTCTACTCCTGAAGGGTTGGATGTCTACGAAAAGACCTAGAAAAGTGCAGGGTGGTATTGTCAGCGCAGTAATAATTGTAGTAATGATGATACAAGTGATATACGAGTGATTACACACACACACACACACACACACATATATATATATATATATATATATATATATATATATATATATATATATATATATATATATATATATATATATATATATATATATATATATATATATATATATATATATATATATATATATATATATATATATATATATATATATATATATATATATATATATATATATATATATATATATATATATATATATATATATACTCGTATATATATATACCATAAGAACATAAGAAATTAGGGAAGCTGCAAAAAGCGACCAGGCTTACACGTGGCAGTCCCTGTATGAAAAACACCTACCTATTTCCATCTGCTATCCCCATCCATAAACTTGTCTAATCTTCTCTTAAAGCTCTCTAGTGTCCTAGCACTAACTACATGATTACTCAGTCCGTTCCACTCATCTACCACTCTATTTGAGAACCAATTTTTTCCTATCACCTTCCTGAACCTAAATTTTTCAAGCTTGAACCCGTTATTTCTTGTTCTACCCTGGTTGCTGATCATAAGAATTTTGCTTACATCTTCCTTGTTATAACCCTTATACCACTTAAAGACTTCTATCAGGTCCCCTCTTAACCTACGTCTCTCTAAGGAATGTAAATTTAACAGCTTCAACCTCGCCTCGTAAGGAATACTCCTCATCCCCTGTATCCTTTTAGTCATTCTCCTCTGTACTGATTCTAATAGACCTATATCTTTCCTGTAATGTGGGGACCAGAACTGCACCGCGTAGTCTAGATGAGGTCTGACCAGCGCCAAGTATAACTTTAATATTACTTCCGGCCTTCTACTTTTAACACTCCTAAAAATGAATCCTAGTACCCTATTTGCCTTGTTTCTGGCTTCTATGCATTGTTTCCCTAGACGGAGTTCAGAGCTAACTATAACTCCTAAATCTATCTCGTACCCTGTACCTACCAGAGTTTGGTTGTCTAATGTGTACCTATTGTGTGGGTTTCCTCTACCTACGCTAAGCACTTTGCAATTATTGATATTAAATTGCATTTTCCATCTATCCGTCCATTCATTCATTCTATCTAAGTCTGCCTGCAAGGCGATGGCATCCGATTCTGACCTAATTAATCTACCTATCTTTGTGTCATCCGCAAATTTACTAACATCACTACTAATTCCACTATCCAAGTCATTGATATACATTAGAAATAACAATGGTCCTAATACTGATCCCTGTGGCACCCCACTAATTACATGACCCCACTCGGATATCGAGCCGTTTATTACCACTCTCTGTCGCCTGTTACCAAGCCATGACCCTATCCAACCTAACACCTTCCCATCTATCCCGTGTGCCCTAACCTTTCTCAGGAGCCTTTGATGGGGTACCTTGTCAAATGCTTTACTAAAGTTCAGATATAAGATATCATAACTATCACCATTATCTACTGCCTCGTACACCTTACTGTAAAAACTTAACAAGTTAGTCAGGCAAGACTTCCCCTTCGTGAAGCCATGCTGTGACTGATTTATCAAGTTATGTTTGTCTAAATGTTCCCTAATGTTCCTAGCTATTATTGACTCTAACATTTTACTTACGACTGAAGTTAAGCTGACAGGCCTGTAGTTGGAGGCTAAAGTTTTATCTCCTTTCTTAAAGATGGGTACTACATTAGCCTGCCTCCACATTACTGGTACCTCACCCGACTCCAGTGATTTCCTAAAGATAGAAACTAACGGCTCACTAATAATCTCTTTACATTCCTTAAGTACTCTGGAATATATTTCATCAGGTCCTGGTGACTTGAACTTTTTTAGCCTATCTATCTCCTGTTCCACTATCTCCCTAGTTATGCAAATATCTGTCAGCTTCTCATTCTCATCTGCTCTAAACACCTGTTCACTATCTGGCATATCCTGCATGTTTTCCTGGGTGAAGACAGTTAAAAAATAATTATTCAGAAGTTTACTAATCTCCTCCCCAGAACTAACCAGCTCCCCATCTGCTGCCTTTAATGGACCTACAGTATCCTTATTCTTCGTCCTGTATACCTGATAAAATCCCTTGGGGTCCGTCTTCGCCTGGCTGGCTACCTTTGATTCATAATTGTCCTTAGCTTTCCTCGTTAACTTCCTGACTGTTCTAACTAATTCATTATATTGTGTCCTTAAAACTTCTTCACCTGCCCTTAATCTCCTATATATACTTCTCTTACGCCCTATATAATGCTTTAACCTAGCAGTCATCCATTTAGGGTCATTTTTTTGTGATCTTATTGTTCTATACAGGATATTTGTTAACTGACCTGTATGAACTTTACGAAATATTTATACAATTCATCTACATTTACTTCACCTAGTCCCCTCATCTAGTCCCCTACCATCCTCTCCACTCCCTCTACTCGCCTCGACCTCACCTCTCTCATTTCAGCATGATCTGACTTTCCAACATACTCACACCTAGCTCCCCTCTTCCTCTTTCCTCCTCCCTTCCGGACACATCTTCCCTCCTCTTGTCCTACACCCTCACGCCTCACCTCACCTCTCTCATCCTGCCTTATCTCTCTGAACTCCGTCCCTGACCTGACCTCACACGGCATCCTTTGCCAGTCCACTCCTTGGAGGTACCTTTTTAATTCTTCAAAATCTGCTCTCCTAAAGTCAGGTATTTTACTAGTGTTTTTGTTTCTAACAGTTTCTTCCCATTCTAAATTGTACCTAATTTCCCTATGGTCACTGTTACCTAGCTGTCCTCCAACCTCTACCTGCATGACTGCTTCCTCCCTGTTAGTAAGAATTAAATCTAGAATATTATTCCCCCTTGTGGGTTCTACGACTACCTGTTTTAAAAAATTATCCTGAATTACCTTAAGAAATTCCTCTGCTTTCTTGTTACTATAAATATATATATATATATATATATATATATATATATATATATATATATATATATATATATATATATATATATATATATATATATATATATATATATATATATATATATATATATATATATATATATACCATATATATATATATATATATATATATATATATATATATATATATATATATATATATATATATATATATATATATATATATATATATATATATATATATATATATATATATATATATATATATATATATATATATATATATATATATATATATATATATATATATATATATATATATATATATATATATATATATATATATATATATATATATATATATATATATATATATACACACACACACACACCAGAAAAGTCTTCGAGTACAGTCGCTGCGGCTCAGCAATGTGATGTCAACATTAGTGTCGTTCATAAATTTAGCAAAGAAAGAGGTCTTAGCAGCCGCCAGCTTAAGAGGTTCCTGACGAATCTTGAGTTTTTAATACGTTGATTTTGTTTAATCATTGTGTGAAATGCGGTGGGTGAGTTGTTTTATGAAATGTCGGAGTCAAGCAGTTTGTGCAGATGGAGGAAAACTTGTCACAGAATTCAGCGATATGAAGTGAATGTGTGATCTAGTGTGCATAGTAGACATTACAAAATACCCTCAGTTGAAGATTAAGCTGCAGGGCCCTAACCAGCATATCATCTTTCGCCTTTCAAGTCATTTAAAGCTAAATTAAAGCTGTGGAAAGTGCAACTCAAAAGCAACAAAAAGATTGCACTTTCTCACCACATCTTTCTGAATACTACATCTTTCTGAATGTGATGGTGCAATATGATGATGCAAAACTAACTGTGAACATTCAAGGACGTGAAAAGTAAACAACATGAACTGGATATCATTGCTACACCATTCAATGTAGAACCCATTGATGTACCTAATAACCTGCAACACGAAAACATTCAGCTGCAGAGCGATGATGAATTGAAATCTAGATACACCAACCTCCCATTGTTTGAGTTTTATAAATGTTACATGAATGCAGTTGGATTTTCCACTTTGAGAAAATATGCAATAAAATATGTATTTGTGTTCGGGATAACTTACTGCTGCGAGCAGTTCTTTTCAAAGCTTAGACTGACCGACGTAAATCTGGAAAAGCACCTATGAGTGACAACATCTTCATTGCCGGTTGACATCACGCATCTCACTAAATAGAACCAGTTTCAGCCAAGGTATATATTACGGGTAACTTAAATATGTAAAAAAAAAAAAAAAAAAAAAAAAAAAAACGGAAAAACTCAGGCTGTTTTTAAGCTAATTATTTTTGTACAGTCCACGAATTATGTAAATTTTCCGAATGGCCCTAGATAGGAAAAAAAAGTTCTCCAGCCCTGCTATTATGTAAGAACATTTCAGTTTTGTCTTGTCCTTTGCCTCAAACCATAATTTTCCAGTTATTTCTATCTAAACAAAATAGAAAAAAAAATTTTATCCTAAAACTTTGCTTTTGTGGTTACAACAATGAATTAACATTTTTCATGTCAGGTAAAGACCCTCGCAAAATCTCAGTTGCTTATCTAATAGCATTTGAAATATTGCAAACTAGTTAAAACAATAAAAGAAAGAATATAAAGTGTTCTAAAGATTTTTCATTTTAATAAGATCATTCTTGAAATGATCAGATCTAGCAAGAAATTTCTTGTATTTAGAAGAATTTGCTTACATATCAGAAATCTTCTCAAATCTTCCAGAATGTTCTACAAGACACTTTTGGAAGTTTCTGGAACATTTCATTTCTTTTCAATGTAAACATTTCAAGAATATTCTAGAACTTTCTAGAATACAGTAGAAATGTCAATCCAGAATTTTCTAAAATCAGAATTTTCTAGAATTTTTCTAGAATCTAGAATTTTCTAGAATAATTTTCTAGAATGATTCAGAATATTTTAAAGTAGTTTCAATAATATTTTAGAAAGATTGAGAACATTCTGGAACACATTCTAGAAGGACTAAGAATATTTTAGAGTACTGCTTGACTATATAAAATTAGGGGCTTGCAGACCACCAATCAGTTCTGCTTTGGCTGCCATCACAAGAGGGGAAATGGCATCAAGAGGGTGCAATCATTCACCAAATGCATTCTGCTACATATGTGGTCAATTCATCAAGACAAGAGCAAAGAAGTTCTCTGTGACAGCATCTGGAAAAATGTGTGAAGCTTACAAAGCATATTTTGCTTTGCCAGCTGGGGACCAAGACAAGACCTGGGCATTTCATTTTGCTTGTGAGCACTGTAAGAGAACACTATAAGATAAAATAGCTGTTAGTTTTTCAAGAGTAAAATCCAATTAGGAATTAAGAATAAAAATTAAATAAGTTTAACAAACTCATACTGTAGTTCTTTTACAGGATGGTATAAGGGGGAAAACAGAGCCAAGAGATTTGCTATTCCTAGAATATAGCGTGAACCTACTGATCACTCAACTGACTGCTTTTTTTGCATGGTGGAGGCTTTCAAACGACGATCTGTGAAAAATGCACCTGCTCTTTTCTATCCAGACATTCCATCTTCCATTGCACCAGTACCTCACAGTGCTGAACTTTCTGTACCAGCTCCTCCAGAAAGAAGTCAAGTATCAGAAGAAAGCAGCAAGTCAAAAGATGAGCTAAACAGAAAGGAAGACTGTGACATCACAGATACAGTTGTAGTTGGGAGAAATCCTTATTACTCAAACCAAAGAGACCTCAATGACCTCATCAGAGATCTTGGTTTGACAAAGCCAAACGGTAAGCTTTTGATTTTAAGGTTGAAGGAATGGTATTTACTTGATGGTAGTGTTCAAGTGACCAGCTAAAGAAAACATCACAAATATTTCTCCAGCTTATGGGCCACACAGGCGTTATCACCCACAGTATCCACCTGACGCTGGGGTCCAAACCATCTTACACTCCCTCTTACAGGGTGTCATGCGGCTGATGAGTTCTGCTTGACAAAGTTGTGCAAGGTATGTTGCGTCAGGATGTTGGTGAGCCTGCGTGTTCTCCTCACAACGCCCCTCTGTTACTCGTTCCCAAGAAACAAGGAGGCTGGCGTCGACTTTAGAAAATTAAATGCATCCATACCTGACCGATATCCGATGCCGAGATTGGGAGATCTTCAGTCTTTGGGTGAGTCAAATGCGGTATTTTCTACTGTAGATTTACATTCCGGATTCTCTCAGGTTGAACTCGAAGAACGTTCACGGCCTTACACTGCTCTCACTATCTATTTTGGCCAATTCGTGTTCAAGCGCATGGCTCAAGGTTTACGTAACTTGCCCTTGACATGTCAAAGAATAATGAACTCGGTTCTTTCCGGTCTCATCGGCAAAAGTGTGTTTTGCTTCCTCGATGACGTTATCATAGCATCCAAGAATCTCCAAGAGCATTTTCACACACTATCTCTCGTTATGTCACGTTTTCAAGTTGCTGGCCTAAAAAGGAAACTCAGCAAATACTCATTTCTCGAGCAGCAAGTCCTTGGGTATAAGGTTGACAGAGTTGGCATTCACACTTTAAATGACAAGGTAAATGCTGTAAAAAAATTCCCTGTTCCTACAATATCGATTAGATCAGACTATTCCTTGGTCTTGCTGGATTCTATCGCTAGTTTATCAAAAATTTCAGTCATATTGTTCAGCTTCTCACTCATCTCCTCAAGAAACATGTTTCATTCATCTGGTCTGAGAAAGAACAAAATGGTTTTCATGAGCTCAAAACTGCCTTTTGTAAAGCACCAGTCCTTGCTTTTCCTAATTTCGAGAAAGATTTCATCTTATGCATAGACGCTTCAGGTTTCGGAATCAGTGCCGTTCTTATGCAAAAAAAAAAAAAAAAAAACACACTTTGAGTAACATCGCGTAGTAACATATGCTGGAAGATTCTTCAATAAAGCAGAGGAAAATTATGAACTGTGAAAATCTCGTTATTCATATTGGGGTACAAAAATCATGTTCATACCGATCACTATGATGTCACAGAGATCTTCGAAGGCAACAACTTCACAGGTAAGTTTCCTCGCTGGCAAATTACGACCCGGGAATTCAGTTATACCATTTCATATATTCGTAGCAAATCCACTTTATTCGCTGATGTATTATCACGGAATGTTGCCCCTGTTTCAAACATCGCAGATAATCTTGCCATCCCAGCCATGGACGAGATCAAGAGACATCAACACTGACGCATCCTGTTCTAGAGTTTCATATTACCTTGAATCTGGTGACGAAACTAATCTCCCTAAGATGCAAGTGAGTGTTGATACATTTTTCATGCAAGACGGTCTCTTGTATAAGTCGAGTGAGATCACTACCAACGATACTAGTGAGCGCTTCTTTCAGTTCATGATATCTCAGTCGTCAGTGAGTACCATCCTTTACCATGTACACGACTCATCTCACGCAAGACATCCGGGTCGAAGCAGATGCCTCGCACTGACAACACGATCGATCATACTTCTGGCAGAATATGATAAAAGATATCTTTCACTATTGCGCACTTTGTTCTCAGTCCATTATTCGCTCATGACAGTCCCTCACTTCCATACCCCATCGCTTCAGCTCCTTCGGATTCAGTTTCGGTTGATCTGATGAAGCTCGCACTTACAAAGAATAGTTATAAGTATCTTCTCGTATGTGTTCATAGTTTCTCACGCTTCATCATCCTCGTTGCTCTCGAGGACAAAACTGTTCTATTGGTCGGGGAATCATTGATAGCGTAATTTGTCCTTATGACTCTCCTCGCGTCCTCTTATTTGACAGTGGCACAGAATTCAATAACACTGACTTACAGGAGATTTGTAAAGAATTTCACATCATGAAGTGTAACACTATGTACCTCACTCGCCTAGTTCAAACGGCGACCGTTGCAATAAACGTTTCCTTGATGTTATGCGTTACATAACAGAAGCAAAAACACTCATGGGACGAATGGATTCTTCAGCTAGCCTGCTGTATCAACTCAATGCTTCATTCTTCCATCAACGATTCTCCTTATTTTGTGCTGTTTGGTAAAGACAAGTGTCTCCCATTCGAGTTT
The DNA here is from genome assembly GCF_035594125.1 of Scylla paramamosain. NCBI lineage: Eukaryota > Metazoa > Arthropoda > Malacostraca > Decapoda > Portunidae > Scylla > Scylla paramamosain. Next base: position 6,807,281 of record NC_087184.1, read on the forward strand.
CTCCACAGCGCTCCGCGTCCTGTGTACGGCATGGATGATTAAGTCAAATGTCGTCTGCGCGACTTCCAGTATAAGCACAAGATCATCCATGGTTGCCTCACTGCGTCGCAGAGTGAAATGTGAGACAAACATCACAGCCAAGCAACAGATCCCTCCATTGAAAGAGGTGATATCGTTTATACTAGAGTTCATGATCGCAGCTCTGAGCTTGATCCATTATTCACTGGCCCATATCGTGTAATTGAATCTCTCCATGGCCACAAAGTCAAGCTCCTAGATCTCAAGACCTTAGCAGATCAAATCGTTCACGTTGATCACTTGAAATGTGTTAACAAAGGGTTCGAAGTTTGCACACCAAGTAACACTTCATCCTCACTTAACTGATCCTCAAAGTTCGTAAAGTCGAACTTCACACACACCTTTAAATATAAAAACGCTAAGGTTTCATCATTCCCAGTTTCAATATCCTGTGTATATGCTTTCATTACTTAATTGTAATGTGTTATATTTATCATGGCTATGTATTATTTTTAAGGATTATTGCTTACGTACTCTTTATTATCGTTGTCATATTATCATGTCATATATATATATATATATATATATATATATATATATATATATATATATATATATATATATATATATATATATATATATATATATATATATATATATATATATATATATATATATATATATATATATATATATATATATATATATATATATATATATATATATATATATATATATATATATATATATATATATATATATATATATATATATGTGTGTGTGTGTGTGTGTGTGTGTGTGTGTCCTATTGTTCATTGTCTTCCACGTGGTGAGTCTGTCCGATTTTTAAAGATTTCTTCTCTCTCCCTCACAAGGGAATATCACACCCGTCCTTAGGGAAACAAACACCTGCTTCTAGGTTACTGGTCAGTTTAAAGTCTCCTTATGATTGGCTCAAGTACCCCATTTCTAACCATATGAGTGACTATTTTTTTTTTTCTATTGGCAAGTTAAATCATTTTATTTCCATAAATATTTCCATAAAAAGACCGTGTATACTTTACTGAGCATACTTTATGTCAGTTCAGAGAGGGAAGTTAAAGCATCAGTCACGTGTCTCAGTTCTTGTGTGTACTGTGTAAATCGGACTTCTTAATCAAATAGGTTATACTATCATCAGTAAAAGAAGAAAGTTAAAACGCGTTTCTGTGTTTCCTTTACTCCCCCCCCCCAAAAAAAAACTCTAATATCTAACCCAGTACCGACGTAATCCAACTCAACGCTACCTCTCAAATCAACATTATCGCAAAACTCCAACGACCCACCACATCAGTGCTGATAACATCATCACACCATCCAGTAACAACCAGTAAGTCTATTAGAACAATAGCAACAGTGACTTCCATCTGAATCGGTGGTAAGTAATGATCTTCATCTACAACAAGTGGTTGGCAGCGGATTCACATCCAAAACATAACACACAATATATAACAATATAACATAACACACAATATAACAATATATATATATATATACATATATATATATATATATATATATATATATATATATGTATGTATATATATATATATATATATATATATATATATATATATATATATATATATATATATATATATATATATATATATATATATATATATATATATATATATATATATATATATATATATATATATATATATCCTAAACCATTCGGTTACCTTCTTTTCATCAAAATCAGGAATCTACTTGAAAGTCCTCACTATCTGGCACTCTACCGTATCTTCTCTTGCTCTTTTTCTTCTCCTCATACCATGAGATGAATTAATCTCTATTCCAGTCTTCTGCAACTCAAGATTTTGTTCTTTTCTCGCCTTCTTCTCGGGCTCCAAAACCTCGTCTTCTCCTCGGCTTCAAGTAACCTCATCTCCTTCTTCTTGATCTCAAGCCTCGTGGTTTCTCTATCCTCCTCATTCTTCAGTATCATTTCCTCGGTTTCAATTTCCAACTGGAGTCTTCTCTATTCTCTCTCTCCTTCTCAGCCTCTAGCTCCATTCTCCTCATCTCCAACTTAAATCTCATCTTCTCGGACATGCTTTCTGTCTGGGAAAATGCACCAATAATGTGGACAGGACTGACACGTCCTTGGGCACCATCTATGGAACTCTGTGTCCTGACAACAAACTGTGTCAAATCTATACTGCTACTTCTGGCAGAGGCAGGAGACTCTGGGAGTGCGCTACTCCTGTTACAAGCCTTTCTTTCCATAGCGTAAGCAGATTGCATGCACACAAAGGACAACGACACAAACAAGCAACTGTCTCCCCTACATGGCTACAAAGCTTCGAGCTATCTCGGCGAGGTCTCCAATTTCCGTAACGACCTCAAATCCCGTCCCTCTCACAGTTGCCTTTATCTCAGTGAGCTTCACTAAGTTACCATCTGCGTAACTTAGTATGCGGCCCAATCACGGTTTACAAGGTCCTTCTGGTCTCTTGCATCTTTCCAACAGACGGTCATAACATCAGGTTCTACTCCTCTTAGTCACCACTACTTGGGTGGAGCTCCCTACACTGCCTCCTACACAGTATAGTATATAGGCCAGAAACATTTAACAATATAACAAATACTATAAATATAAGAGCAAGCGAAGACAAAGGAGGAGAGTCGGCCGGCCACTCCGATACAACACTCGACTCAGCCGAGGAGTCAATGAGTCATATATCCAGTAATTCATAAGACCCAACAGCCACAGGGAGGTTTCTGGAGGCTCCTATTTTGTACTTATTACAGCAGTGGCGTACTGCTTTAACTATACAAATATCTTATGAAACTAAAAGGTATCTAAGTTTAAGTTCACGATTAGTCATCTCACATTGCCTCCACATGCACGTCTACTATGCTAGACATCTGGACGCTGACCGGGGCGTGGAAATGTAGCTTGGGACCACATCTCAGGCAGGGGGGGAGGGGGGAGGGATGAGGGCGCAACACACCCTTGCCCGCTCGCCTCGCCTCGTAATACTAGCGGGCATAATAAATCGGTTATCTTTAAAAAATTATTGTGATAAAACTTCAGGGACCGGATGCATTCTGATTATTGTACAAGCAGGATGGACTCTTCAACTAAATAATATATAGGACTCAATGTGAAAGTAGAGCTGGAAGTAAGGGAAAATACAATGAGGAATGGGAGCGACTTTAGACTAAGAGTTTTGCAGTAAACTGAGTGGAGCGGCCAGGCATCATCGCATACCGGGCATTTGCGTCACTCGCCTCCGCCCTTCTTCTTCTTCTTCTTCTTCTTCTTCTTCTTCTCTCTCTCTCTCTCTCTCTCTCTCTCTCTCTCTCTCTCTCTCTCTCTCTCTCTCTCTCTCTCTCTCTCTCTCTCTCTCTCCAATTTTTTCTCACTTTCTACTTCGATATTCACGCAGTACACAAAAGCCCTCATGATCCCATCCCCCAAATATTCCGGTCTCCCCCATAAACATAAGGGCGGGAAGGCATTTATCGTGCCTCAGGCATCATTTGTCTTCTCTTGCTCTCTCTTCTTTCATTCCATCTCTTTCTTCTTATTCTCTTCTTACTATTTGTGCCACTCATAACTATATATATATATATATATATATATATATATATATATATATATATATATATATATATATATATATATATATATATATATATATATATATATATATATATATATATATATATATATATATATATATATATATATATTGACCCCACACCATAATATATATTGTACTATTAAGAAAGAAAAAGCAAAACAAGAAAAAGGAAAGAAGATGAAATGATAAAGTAAGTGAGGAGAAAGAAAAAATGGAAGAGACAGATGAAATAGGAAGAAAACAAGCGGTCACCCCAACAGCAAGGTTGATGCCGAGGGACCCGAGAAAACAATAAACATGGAAGCAGGATCCAAACGGTACAAAACAGGAAGAAAGCCATAAACCGCTTGGGAAGACAGCCTGGGTCAAAAGAGGATTAACGGTAATGGTGTAGAGGACATAACAGAAAAAGCGAAAGAAAGGGAAAGTAGGCCGGCTAGGAGGCGAGGCAATAGAAGGAAAAGTCAGCCTATAGAAAAATAACAAATATTAACTGCCCCCTATACCCTGAATGTCATTCTGTATCAACTATCACGCCTGTGGACGAATCATTTGCGTAAATGAGAAACGTGAATGGTAGATGTATAAAATGTTATGAAAATAAAGATAATTTTCTGAAGGAGGTAGGCAGTCCCAAAAGACAGAATAGAGTGACAGAGAGAATTAGACGGTAGCAGACAAAGAGGCAGAAGTTCCAGAGGGCATGACCAGAGAGGGGTCGAGATGGACGGAATAACTTAAAGTGGAACTTGAAAGCGTAATGCAGTCTAGAAATCAACAATCTTATTAAAGGAGGATTAGGATGTTTATTTGATATTTTATATTGGCATGATAGGTTTGTATGGTGTAGGAAGATTTACTTAATTAATGAATATTTATGGTAAATGATATGATGCTGATATATATATTTTTTTCTTTTTTAAATGAACATTAAATGCGCTGATTGAATATTAGTTGTGTTTATTGTCTGTGTTATTGCACGATGATTGCATTGCTCAATAAATATGTTGGAAAGATATAAAGTGACACTAAATAACTTTGAATGAACTGAAGATGAATGCGACTGAGGAATTTTGACTTGTAAGAAATGTAATTAATTAGTAGTTACTAATTAAACATGAAAATGTTTGTGAGTTTCCTAGTAGCCTTTATATATCAAATCCATGGAATATCTTGGTCTACGGCATCGGTGGCAGCGTTGGGATGAATGTTGCAAGGATTTGATGATCATAAGAAATATGATTGCTGCAATAGAGATTAAATAATAGTAAATTGAAGATGAAAATAATCACGTGTTTGAGTATTCATTGAGCAGTTAGTATCACAATTCATAAAGTGTCATGATTAATATAGATCAGTACAGTCATTATGTATATTCGATCTGAATTTGAGTTGCACTTTGTTTAAATTTTTGTATCATGCATATTCCGAATTCTTGCCGTATTTGAAAATTTCTTTGAAATCTTTTGAGAGTAGAGCAATAAAATTAATCCCTTATGGCCTATTGAAATGGTCACCAATCACTTGTTTTACCTTCGCATTTTATATATAATATACAGCAGTCTGTTAGCACTGAGTTTCACTGGTTCCTCCATTGGGGCATCTTTTCTGAGCATCCAGAGCACTCCTTGAGCACTACTAACTACAGCAAGGTAAAATCTTGTACAATTTTAGTAATGTATAATCTTTGACTGCGTTGCCTGAGTTCTCACTTATTGCTTTATAGTAATTCTTATTGACACCATTTTGATGCCTACAAGATGAACTCCCTGGTTTTATTTCTATATATCCATGATGCTGTCATAGTGCATCTCTCCTCTAATAATGTTGAGATAAATGAGGCCTGAAATAATTTCATTGCTCATATTATAATATGATCGATTTTTGCTTACTGGTCTCATATGTTGATAACATATATTGCTGTGAAATGTTTTCTACACTGCTTGTTGGTGTGCCCATTATAGTGAAATGTGTCATCTCCCCAATTCTATCTGAAAACTCTGCATGGCTTCCTATTTATCTAATGTATGGCTTTTTAGCTGGGACCTTTTGCCACTACATGAATATATAGGATATTCTGCACCTCCTGAGAATAGTATCGCCTGTAGCGGGTGGAGCGAGTACGAGTGATGGCTGACTGGTGGATGTTGCCGCAAAGCTGTTTACTGGGGCTCCCTTGGGCTGGTGAGGTTGTCCCGCACCTGTTGTTCCTGAACGGTGACCTTGACCCTACCACTGATCCCCGTTCCATGCCTGGACGAGGACAGGTAGCCCTCACCCTGTCCCCTCAGCACGTGAACTTGAGGGGAGAGATCTGTGGTGACCCCACACCACAGTATATATGAGTATTGTACTATTACGAAAGAAGGAAGAGAAAAACAAAAAAGAAGGAAGAAATAAGAAGAGAAGATAGAATGAATGAGAAGAAATGGAAAAGACGGATGAAGTAGGGAGAAAACAAGAGGTCACCCCAACCGGGAAAGTAATTGGCACTTGATACCAAGGGAGCCGATAAATCAATAAACATGGAAGCAGGACCAAAAAAGTACAAAACAGGAAGAAAACCATAAACCGCTTGGGAAGGCAGCCTGGGTCAAAAGGGATTAACGGTAATGATGTAGGGGACAAGGCAGAGAAACCGACAGAAAGGGAAAGTAGGCCGTCCAGGAGGCGAGGCACCAGGAAGAAAAAAGGTCAGCCTATAGAAAAATACCAACGGCTACTAAAGTTCCACTTCCAAACTGCCCCGATACCCTGTGGATGGATTACATACGTAAATGAGAAAAGTGGATGGTAGATAATTATGTAAAATGTTACGAAAATAAAAATATTTTTTTCTGAGGGAAGTAGGCAGTCCCAAACGATTGTATATGAATAGAGTGACAAAGATAATTAGACAGTAGTAGAGAGAGAGGCAGAGGTTCCAGAGAGCCTGACCAGAGAGGGGTTGAGATGGATGGAATAACTTAAAGTGGAACTTGAAGGCGTAACGCAGCCTTGAAATCAACTATCTTATTAAAGGAGGAGTAGGATGTTTATATGCGTTTCTATATTGGTATGACAGGTTTGTATGGTGTACGAAAATTTTATTACGGAATATTTAAATATTTATGGTAACTGATGTGATGTTGGTATCATGTGCGTTTCTCTAACTGAACATTAATTGCACCTATTAAATATTAGTTGTGTTCATGAATTTGATATTGTTTGTGCTCTTGCAACATGACTGCGTTGGTCATTGAATATGTTGAAGAGATATAAAGTGACAACAAATAACTTTGAACGAACTGAAGACGAATGCAAGTGAGGGATTTTGACTTGTAAGAAATGTAAATAATTAGTAGTTATTAATTAGAAAATGAAAATGTTTGTGAGTTTTCTACCCGCCTTTATATACCAAATCTTGCAACAGCTCGTTCCAAGGGATATATATATATATATATATATATATATATATATATATATATATATATATATATATATATATATATATATATATATATATATATATATATATATATATATATATATATATATATACACACACACACACACACACACCACGCCAAAAGCTCGCGTACCTTCAGACAGAACAAAAGTGAGCAGAGCTTATCCAGTCATGTACATTAATAAAATTTCATTTTAAGTTGTTATTGTAGTTTGGAAGTCTTTAAAGTTTCAATCACTGCTTTAAGCTCTCTCTCTCTCTCTCTCTCTCTCTCTCTCTCTCTCTCTCTCTCTCTCTCTCTCTCTCTCTCTCTCTCTCTCTCTCTCTCTCTCTCTCTCTCTCTCTCTCTCTCTCTCTCTCTCTCTCTCTCTCTCTCTCTCTCTCTCTCTCTCAATGCAAAACATCCGGCAGTACTAGTGCACCAAGCTGCTAATGTAACCGCCTCGAGGAACACAAGTATCTCGGAATTTAAGTCGTCTACAACCATATTAAAATTTCACCCTGTCCTTTAAAGTACCCATTCACTGCAATTCTTATCCTCTGCTGCAGATATGGAGCATCCCAAGAAAAGACCAGCTGGCAAGCACTGTGTCACTATAAATCGGAACAGTTGGTAAAGGATATATCAGTAATTGCTGGATTTCCACGACGAACTGTTCAAAATGGGATCAAACAATACAAAGATGGATGTTGGCGAGGATATACCAGGACATAGGTACCGCTCTGATAGGTCAGTTAAGACCACTCTACTGACTTTAAAAAAAAAATATATATAAATAAATAAATAAATAAGAAAGAAAAAGAAAAGAAACGAAAGAAACTGATGTCCCTCTGAAGTTTCTTGAATCTGTTAAACAGGCCATCAGTAACTTGAAGGCAGTACTTGTGAGAAAGGCTTGTCCGCACGTAACCTTATGTTGTAAAGGGAAATGTGGACGCACGGCACTGACAGGATTCCTTTATATTTGGTTACGTTTCGAGAAATAAGAATAAAGGAATACTGGGAATACTGTCAGTACCATGTGTCTACACTTTCTTCTCTAATATAAGATTCCAGGAGGACAAACCTTTCTCACAAGTATTATTTTACTTTCACTTTCAAAAGACTGAAGAAACTTCAGACACCACCATTTAAAAGACTGGCTTCACAGGAGCGGTTTTTTTTTCCGCGCGTCCAAATTATGACCGCGCGGATGGGGTGTCTATTAAACATGTCTTCACACGAGCGGTTTTTTCCAGTGCGGTTCATCTGCAACAGTGCACGGAATGCTTGTCAGTTTGCCGTTGTTTGCTCGAGATGGAGGACGGAAAAAAGAGAGTGATTGTTGTGTATAAACACGATATTAAAAAAAGAGAGACAACGTAAATGGTGGCCCCACCCAATAAACTAATTCTACCCGGTATATGTTGAGTTGCTAATGAAGATGAAGTGATTCAAATTGCAATTGACCTAAAAGTTTTATGCAGTGATAGTCTTTTACAAAGTTCTCCGGCATACCTGAATGGTTAAATTTAATCAACAGAAATCTAGCCAAACCAAAACCAAAGAAATTTTATCGGACATATGATTACTGAAACATTTTTGCAGGAAATTGCGAGATATTTCGTGAAATTCCTGATTACACAGATTCCTTGCAGCACACACACACACACACACACACACACACACACACACACCCTCGTTGCTCAGTGGTAAAGGTGCCGAGTTTGTGTTGGTCACTATGGTTGGCCAAAGTTCGAACCTAGGGGCTGGCCACCTCTGGGATTTTTTCGCTAACAAGCGGGGCAGTTACTGTTTTCCCTGAACAGGGAGATGGGGTGTGTGATGTGTGAAATCACAGTCTTACCCAGTGATCGGTAATAATGGGCTCTGAGCTCGCAGTGAGGAGGGTAACGGCCTTGGTGAATTGCACACACGTGTATATATATATATATATATATATATATATATATATATATATATATATACGAGGTGTGTCATTAAAGTTCCAGGACTGGTGTCCTAAAAGATGAATTTCAAACCCAAGCCACAAAACCACCATATTTCCCCTTCAAAGTAATCCTTCTGGAGTATACAACTGCGCTCCCAACCCTCTACAGTCACTAATCTTTTTCTTACGTGCTTTTAAAATCATGTCCTCTGTTGCAGGTCGTTTAACAATGAGCGCTGAACAGCGAACAAACTTGAAGTTTTTGGTGCAGTTGGGGGAAAACGCCGTCAGAAGCACTGGGTATGCTGCAAAAAGTGTACGGGGATGAGACAATGTCACGCTCACGTGTTTTTGAGTGGTGCAAGAGGTTCAAAGAGGGCCGGGAGGACGTGGAAGATGACCCCAGGAGTGGAAGACCCTCAACGAGCAGGAATGAGGCCAATGTTGAGCGTGTCAAGCAGATGGTGCGTGACGATCGTCGGTTGACTGTTCGAAAGATCGCAGATGAGCTTGGCATGAACCACAACAGCGTGTGGAAGATTATCACTGAAGATCTGGGCATGCGGAAAGTCTGTGCGAAGATGGTGCCGAGACTCCTGAACGATGACCAGAAGGGACGACGCATGCAGGTGTGTCAGGACATCCTCGAGCGTCTGGAAACTGAACCAGACTTGCTCAGGAGAGTCATCACCGGCGATGAGTCCCTGGGTATTTGAGTACGACCCGGAGACCAAACGCCAGAGCCTTCAATGGAAGAGTCCGGCGTCGCCACGGCCGAAGAAAGCAAGGCAGTCCAGGTCCAGCTTCAAGGTCATGTTGATCGCTTTCTTCGATGTGAGGGGCATCGTCCACTGCGAGTTCTTGCCACAGGGCCAGACAGTCAACCAACATGTGTACAAAGAAGTACTGCGGCGTCTGCTTCGTGCAGTGCGCGAGAAGAGGCGGGAGTTGTGGCAGGGCAACTCGTGGCTGCTTCACCACGACAATGCGCCTGCTCACAATGCCCTGAGCATCAGAGAGTTCTTGGCCAAGAAGAACATCGCCGTGCTGGAGCAACCGCCCTACTCACCTGACCTCGCTCCGTGCGACTTCTTCCTCTTCCCCAAGCTCAAGGAGGTCATGAAGGGGACCCGTTTTGATGATGCGGACGACATCAAAAAGGCCGTGACGACGGAGCTGAGGAGCATCCCGCAAGAATCCTTCCAGCAGTGCATGCAAGCCTGGCAGAGAAGGATGGACAAGTGCATGCGGTGCCAGGGGGATTACTTCGAAGGAGATAACCTATAGTTTGTAGCCTGGATGTGAAATAAAACTTGTGTGGCACCAGTCCTGGAACTTTAATGACACACCTCGTATATATATATATATATATATATATATATATATATATATATATATATATATATATATATATATATATATATATATATATATATATATATATATATATATATATATCGTAGCAAGAATATGATTTCATCAGTTTTACCAAAATTTATCTCGTGTAATCCAGGAGTTAGCTTGCACCTGGTATTGCTAAATTTTCCTTAAGCAGTTCGTTAACACACAATTAGGAACACGTACTCTCTGCATGACCACTTGCATGCATGCTGAGGAGTTCCTTGCAGACATGGCAGCCACTTCAATTACAAATATCTTTTGGCAGGACTATTAGATAGACGTAAGCAGAACTGAAACAGCAGACAAGTAGAACTGAAGTGTTAAAGCGAGTGGTGCAGACTCTTTCCATCTGCTTCGGAACCATTTCGTAGAGATCACACTGATGTATGACGCAATGCGCCTGACTGACCTTCACACACCAATCACAGCCTCCACTTATTGCAAAGGGAGGAGACTCGGGATTTTCTTTCGGTCGCAGTGAGGTGTGTGTGTGTGTGTGTGTGTGTGTGTGTTGTAAATAATTATATCGCTATAGAAAAAAGGCAAGTATATCCTATTTAATTGAAATAGTTAATGTAAAATGGATAAGCATGCAAAAAAAAAATCAAAAAATCAAATCATAAAACAGTAAGCAACATTTGCACATTAATGGAGTAGCTGTAGCTGCTGCTACAAGCTTCTCTCTCTCTCTCTCTCTCTCTCTCTCTCTCTCTCTCTCTCTCTCTCTCTCTCTCTCTCTCTCTCTCTCTCTCTCTCTCTCTCTCTCTCTCTCTCTCTCTCTCCTATAATGTCTGTGGAATATGATACATTGATACATTCATTGATTTAATTATATGTTACTTATTTTTTCTTTTCTCTTTTGATAAGCGTGTATCTGCCTGATCATGTAATTATACAAGGGGAGGGAACAGTAGTATTTGCTGTCTGGATATAGTATCTTTTAATATATATATATATATATATATATATATATATATATATATATATATATATATATATATATATATATATATATATATATATATATATATATATATATATATATATATATATATATATATATATATATTATTGTGTGCAGCGAGATAACGTGATATCAAACCAAGAAAGAAGTAAGAACGAATGAGAAAAGAATAATAAAGGAAGGAGAGAGAGAGAGAGAGAGAGAGAGAGAGAGAGAGAGAGAGAGAGAGAGAGAGAGAGAGAGAGAGAGAGATGAGAAGAGTGACAGGGTGGGGACAAGGTTTGGACGTTTCCCGGACACGTAGCTACTCAGTCTGAATCTTCTAGAATGATATTTATTCGCAGTCACTCATATTCCCCACGTAAATTTTCTTACTTCGCTTTATCCATTCAATGAGTCTCATCCAGTATATTGTGGAAGAGTTACTCTTGGCAGTAAAGTAATCAGTATTCATCTCTCCCCGCTAGGTTGATAATTAGTATTTTCAGAAGTGAAGTGTTTTATTCGTGTAATCCAGCGCGGGGAGCAGAGAGTGTATGTGCGTATGTATGTCACCATCCCATTCCCCCTTTCTTGTACACCATCACCCCACTTTAGCATCAGAGCCTTTCTCACGCTCAGTCATTACCCATCACTGGAGCAGATGTATTGAGATGGGCACTAATACCTGACAGAGACTGAGGTGGGATACGAGTTAGTCGGGTCAGTTGCTTTAAGGGGATAAGTGAGTCATTACTGGCCATACGTCCCGGCCTACTTACAAAGTATAGGAGTCTCCATAGTAGCCGGCCAGAGAATGTAGTTGCTTATAACACACTCCATACCCAAGGAAATGACTCCTCGGCTGCGTCTGTATGCGGCCCGAGTTCTTGTAAAGTGAGCAGTGAATGACCCTCCTGTGTGTTCGTGGGCACTAATTTGTAGTCGTATTAAATGCTACTGTTGGCTGGTGCTGATCAGCCGCAGAGGACTGTAAATAGCTATGTAGTGAACTTAACTCCCTCCTCAGGTCCTGACAAGTCCTGCCATCCAGGAGGCAGTAATTGACACTACTCGGTTTGAGGCTGTAACACACTGTTGGACACTGGGAGGATTTGTTACGAGGGTGATTGTCCAGCGGGGCTTTATACCTTGCTGTTATAGTTGTTTCTTCCAAGGCGTGGTTGTCGATCCTTTTTCAGCTGTGGGAGTTAATTGTTGTTAGAGAATTTCCCTTGTCTGTAGGTGAGTAAAAACAGATTGGCGATCTCAATTAGTGTAACCCGGCGTTAAGACTGTTGTTAAGAAGGGTGCATGAGTCAAAAGTGGATCTTGTAACCCAAATTAAGCCCTGCAGCCAGTTACGTAGAAGGTAACTAAGAGGAAGCTAGTCCAGGTGTGGTATCTTCGTGATGGGGCTGGAAATTGTGGTCGTGACACAAATTGCCGAGATAACAAGAAGTTTCGTAGCCAGGGGGGGAGACAGCTCGTTGCTTGTTTCTTTGTCTTGTATGTGCCCACATTCAGCGTAAACCATGGAAAACAAGGCTGGTATCATGGGTGACTCGCAACCTGAGTCTCCTGCCTCTGCTGGAAGCGGCAGTGTAGATTTAACCCCGTTCGATGTGAGAACAACTAGTCCCACACATAGCGTCCAGGGACATGTTAGCCCTGCCCGCAGCGTTGGTGGTTTCTCCCAGACCGAAGGTATGTCTGAAAAGATGAGATTTAAGTTGGAAATGAGAATGGAGCTTGAGGCAGAGAAGAAGAAATAACTGCGAAGGCTCCAGTTGGAAGCTGAAGCCGAGAAAAGGAGATTAAAGATGGAGGAGGCTAGAGAAGCCAGGAGGCTTGAAGCCGAGAAGGCCAGATTACTTGAAGCCAAGAAAGAGAAAGAGCTGAGGCTACTTGAAACCGAGAAGAAGAAGGAAATGAGATTACATGAGGCGGAGAAGGAGGCGAAGATGTTTGAGAGAGAGGAGGCTGGAAAGAATAGGAAGTTGGAGTTGGAGAAGACGAGGATTGAGGTTAATTCACCTCATGGCTAGAGGAGAGGAAAAGGAGTTAAGGATGATACAGTAGAAAACAAGATGGTGAGGAGTTTGAAGTTGATTCCTGAGTCTAATAAGAAGAAGGTAACCGAATGGTTCAGGCGATTTGAGAAGAAAGTCTCAGAATCTGATTGGCTTCAGGAGAGGTGGGTTGGCCTTGTATGTTGAAGTTTACAATAGGATGTCAGTAAAGGATTTGGAGGATTACGAGGAGTTTAAGGCTAACATCCCGAGAGCCTATGAGTTGCGGCCGTAGGTGTATAGGCTGCAGTTCCGGGGAGGTAAGAAAAGGTCTAGTGCCTCCTGTTCGGAATGCACTCGCTATCTGGAGGAGACATTTGAAAAGTAGATTGCTTGTGAGCATGCCATCTCTTACAGCTAGTTAAAGGAAATCATAGCAAGGGAGTAGTTTATTAACGTGGCCGAGGAGTTGGTACCGTTGCTCCGTGAGAAAAGATTTAACTCTGTTAGTTCTGTTGTTACTCGCCCTGAGGCGAGACGAGCACCCGGCGTCGGGTGATCCGAGGATCTATGACTCCAGGGGTCAACTGCAATAAAACAGGACCACCACAAGTGGAGCGCATTGTCTGTACTGAGCCCACAGTGGGGGCAGTGCCCAGAGGCCTGTCCCGCTGCTGGCGAGGGTTTTGACGAGCCGGTCAAACTCGTCTTTATGTCAGTGTGCTGGGGCTGATTGCACAATCGCAGAGCCACCGCAAAAAGCACCTGACTTTGGTGAGAGTGTTGCTGAGAGTGAAGCTGGAGTAATGAGTCTGGGTTGTTTATTTGATGGCTTGCCTCACCCTGCAGAGCCTCTCGGAGGTGACGCTTAGGCAGAGTTGTCACCTGGTGTTGAGGCTGTGGGCGCCGGTGTCCAGTCCGGGCCACAGTTAGCTGTTTCTGGTGCGTCAGGGGTCGCTGCCTAGGGCGGGGAGACTCCTGACTCTGCTGGGGAGGCAGGAGTTTCCTACCCTGCGGAGTGTGCCGGAGGCGGGGAGCAGGCTGCTCCCCTGCCGGGACCAGCCACGGTGGATATTTGCTCACCTGGTGAGCCACCTGTGCTAGCAGCTGCTGCAACAACTGTCAGTGTAGTTAAGTAGGGTTCTGTCCCTCGAGTATGTGTTGCCCTACTGCTTGCGAAGGCAGGAGTGGATGGCAAGAAAGTCAAGGGTCAGGGAGAGTTTGTTGAGAGCAACTATGTTATGAATACCCAGCGGAGAAAGGAGGGCAGAAGTTTGTTGCTCCATTTCGATGTGTCATCCGCAATTAAGGAGTCACGAATGCTAAAAGCACGTAGCGGCCTGGTGCTTGGCCGTTTTGAAGTCAGGTTGACTCTGGAGAGTTTGGTTTAGTGGTAGTGGCTAGTGGTTTAGTGGCCACGTTTGTTGGGTGTAACGTTGCGGGTCAGGCTGACAAGCCTGATGGCCTCTTGCCTGTGGCCTTTCTCCTCCGTGTTATGACTAGTGTTGTTTCTCCCAGGGTAAGAGTGATTTATGATGCTGCTCGCCCAATTCCTCCTTCCGGGGAGGGTTGTGATGATGCTATTGACATGAGTGTTAAGGCGCCGCGTTGAGAGGCAGTGCTATGTAAAGTTGCCGTTGATAGTGTGTTGATTGCCGCCCAGAGAACACCTTCAGTGTTGCTGAGAACTTTGTTTGGTCAAGCTATTATTACTTATTAGGTGCTGGGCCCGATAAGTAAAGTGCATGATGATGGATGTCGACTTCCTCGAAGCGACGAGGTATCAGGTATGATGAAAAGGGCTTGCACATGGGAGCATTTGCTGGGACCAGTGGGGCTGGCCAAGGGGCACGTTGGCCGGGATCATGCTGGAGCCGGGGTTTGTAGTTTTGTGTTGGACACGTGTGTTTGGTTCCGCGTCCGGGCCTGGGTTTGCTGTGTCTTGGAAAGGAGCAGCTGTTAGCTCGCTGTGGCGATACCTGTGTCATCAAGGGACTGGCGGGAGAAGTGCAGAGTGATTATAACGTTGTACCTGACAACAAGACGCAGGCTTGGTTCTGTTACGCCCGGGAAGAATTTAGTTTTGCTAAGAGCGGCAAGATGGCCCCCTCTCAATTTTGCCAGGGAAGTGGCATTTTCATTTTGTCAGTTTTATGGGTGTGGCACGGAGGCTCCATAGAGCCAGGAGCGAGCAAGCAGGAGTGATGTGGGCTGTGAAAGCCCAGATGTGAGACTGATGTGTTCTCCACAGAGGAGATTTGGGCTGGCAAGTGCGAGTGATATGGGCAGTGCAGGCCCGAGTGAGAGTAGTGTTTGACCAGGAAGTATTTTGCCTGGCCCTGCCGTGCTGATGATGAACCAGGAGACTACGGTCCCTGATGGGCTCATTGTGTGTAGCAAAGAGGCAGGAATGTCATTGTTGCATGGTGACTTTAAAGTTTGTACAGTATGAAGGAAAAGATAGAGAAGGAGTATGTTGCGTAGTAGAGAGAGGAGGAGAGGTGAGAATAGATGGAGAAGTAGTGAAGGCAGAGGACCGGGGAGACGTTGGAGACGGAGGAGTGACCAGATTCACAAGCAGAGTTGGTGCAGCCATGGCTGCTGGAAGAGTGATCTCCATATGATTCCTTGCAGAAGAAAGCTTGCACACCAGTGTAGCCGTGAAGATCATAAATCCTGGCGTAGTACCAGAGACAGGCCTGAAAGGAGGAGAAGGAGGAGGAGAAAGAAGAAGCGGCAATCTGAGTTGGAGGGCCAAGTGGGAGCCCTGTTACGTCTAGTTGTGTAGTAATTATTCATGCTAGTACTTTAGTAGTCTTTGATATTCTGTGATGAGTATACACCCCATGTTTGAGTCTGGTAATGTGCCCGATTACTTATGTATTGATTTTGAATTTATTGTGTGTTCCTAAAATTTTCGTAAGTTTTTGTATCATCCGAATTTTTTTGTTAGAGACAATAGCACAGAAGAAGGTTCCTCCCCCCCCCATCCCTCTAGCCGAAACTGGCCGGAAAAAGGAAATGGTACCATGTTGTATAGAAAAACAATATGGAATTTGAAAGGAAAGTAAGAGGAACTTCTATTACATACAATATTCATACGATCGTAAAATCTGTGTCATCTGATGAGGTGCTTTTTTTTTCACCGAGTTACATTTATTTAGATAATTATAGTGACATACTTGCTCTGCAAGGACTCAATTCCTTTTGCCATCACTGTGACGGGGTCAGCAGTAAGTCACCGAAGAACAATCCATCACAAAGGTATCTTTAACTTTGTTACTTAATAATTGTTTCCCTTCCTTTGTGAAATATACATCTATTAGATAACATAGTATGAAATGAATGTGTTAGTTATTCAAAAATGAACAATGACAATGGGAGATTAGTTTCTAGATACTTGTCACGGCGGGTTTTAAATTAATCAACAGTACCTGGGTTAACGATGCTTGATGGAAAAAAATTCCAGATCATTATGACACAATTGATGAAAAAAAAAAAAAATTTGGCTTCATTTGCTTGAAATCGCTTACCTATTATTTTGAAGCCATTGTTCCTTGTAACCTTTTTTTCATGCTGGAAATTTGCCTACATTCAGCCTGCTCCTAAAAAGGGTGACCGTTCTAATCACTCAAACTACCGTTCTATTGCTTTAACTTTCTGGCTATCTAAAGTTTTTGAATCTATCCTCAACAGGAAGATTCTTAAACATCTATTACTTCACAACCTTCCATCTGATCGCCAGTATGGGTTCCGTCAAGGCCGCTCTACTGGTGATCTTCTGGCTTTCGTTACTGAGTCTTGGTCATCCTCTTTTAGAGATTTTGGTGAAAATTTTGCTGTTGCATTGAACATATCAAAAACTTTTGATAGAGTCTGGCACGAAGCTTTGATTTCCAAACTATCCTCCTACGGCTTCTATTCTTCTCTCTGTAACTTCATCTTAAGTTTCCTTTCTGACCGTTCTATTGTGTGCTGCTGTGGTAGACGGTCACTGTTCTTCTCCTAAATCTATTAACAGTGGTGTTCCTCAGGATTCTGTCTTGTCACCCACTCTCTTCTTATTATTCATCAATGACTTTTTAAGCCAAACTTCTTGTCCTATTCACTCCTACGCTGATGATACCACTCTGCACTTTTCCACGTCTTTTCATTGACGTCCAACCGTTCAGGAAGTAAACATTTCACGCAGGGAAGCCACAGAACGCCTGACTTATGATCTTTCTAAAATTTCTGATTGGGGTAGAGCAAATTTGGTATTGTTCAATGGCTCAAAACCTCAATTCCTCCATCTATCAACTCGACACAACCTTCGAGACAACTCTCCCTTCTTCTTCAATGGCACTCAACTGTCCCCGTCTTCTACACTGAAGATCCTCGGTCTGTGCTTTACTTATAATCTGAACTGGAAACTTCACATATCATCTCTGTATAAAACAGCTTCTATGAAGATAGGCGTTCTGAGACGTCTCCGCCAGTTTCCACCCTCCCCCCCCCAAACTGCTAACTCTGTACAAGGCCGTTTTCCGTCCATGTATGGAGTATGCTTCACATGTCTTGGGGTTCCACTTATACCGCTCTTCTAGACAGGGTGGAATCAAAAGCTTTTCGTCTCATCAACTCCTCTCTTCAGCCTCTCTCACACATCGCCGCAATGTTGCATCTCTAGTTGTGTTCTACTGCTATTTTCATGCTAACTGCTCTTCTGATCTCGCTAACTGTATGCCTCCTCTCCTCCCGCGGCCTTGCTGCACAAGCCTTTTTTTTCTTTCTCTTATCCCTATTCTGTCCACCTCTCTAATCCAAGAGTTAACCAGTATTCTCAATCATTCATCCCTTTCTCTGGTAAATTCTGGAACTCCCTGCCTGCTTCTGTATTTCCACCTTCCTATGACTTAAATTCCTTCAAGAGGGAGGTTTCAAGACACATACTCGTATCTTTCAATTTTTGACTACCGCTTTGGACCCTTTTCTGGGACTGGCATCTCAGTGGGCTTTTTTTTTTTTATTGGATTTTTGTTGCCCTTGGCCAGTGTCCTTCCTAAATAAAATAAAAAAATAGACTAGTTGATTGTTAGGAAGAGTTTAGGTCTCATATTTGTGAAACCCTTAAAAATTTTATAAAGCAATATCACAGCCTTTCTTAGTCTGCCTTTGGATAGGGAAAATAGGTTTAGTTCTTTAAGGCGTTTCTCATAGGATTTATTGCGAAGCCTTTTTTTTTTTTCTACTCTACGTTGTATTTTTTTTTTTTTTTTTTTTGTTACTTCTTAATATCCGTTTTGTAATAAGGTGACCAAAACTGTACGTTGTATTCAAGAGGACGTATGAGTTCTATACGGCCATAGTGAATTTTTCAGAATTGAAGGTGAAACATCTTCATATGAAGCCTTATTCCTCCAATGAGGGGTTCTAATTTTGTTCTTTCACATCACTACAACCCACCGCTCTGCCTGGCCCCTGGAGTGTACAGCGATGATTTGGCCACCATCACCTTTTAGTGTTCATCGCATATAGAAATTGCTATTTCAGGTTCCAAAACACCTCCAACTGGGTAACTTTTGATGTTGCATCTATCTTATTTTTAGACATTTCTTCGTCAGATCCGCCGTTTTGCCGTAATTTGCATATTTCAACATCCGCATGTGAACGAAGGTTTCTGCCTCACGACTCGCGCAACTATCACCTCATCACTACAGCTCGAGCTCAATCGCGCAAAATGCGCGAATTATATATACAGGATAGTCAGTTTTGGTTGACACCATCAGACTCAGCAGTGACTGTAGATGTAGAGTCAAGGTGCATTGTAAAAACTTGACAAAACAAAAAAGAAAATAGTATTACGATGAGTTGATGTAAAAAAATAATAAATAAATAAATAAATAAATAAATATATATATATATATATATATATATATATATATATATATATATATATATATATATATATATATATATATATATATATATATATATATATATATATATATATCATGTTTACTTATGATCGCTGTTTTCAACAGTTAATCATTGAATGCTGAAATATATTACTAAATTAAGTAGGAAGAACTTTCGTGAACACAATAGTTGACTCAGAATACAAATAAAGCTCCACATATTGAAAAAAAAAAAAAACAGTCATTATAGCAACATGTCACTCACCGCAACTATCACGGCGGCGCGGCACTTGGCATGGCGTGTGCAGGCGAGCTCCTTATGACCAGGTCTGCGACACGTTTAAAAATCAGAACCCCCCTCCAGCCGCTGGGGGAAGGTCTTTTAAGATTCTCCGCAGCTTAAATCACCTATTACCTGGTTTATTGGCAATTTTAACGACTTCACTGCAATATTTGCTTCGTTTAAGATCTATTGACACCAAAACTCCCAGATCTTCTCGGTATCCACACTTTTGATGGTGGTGTTACCCATTTCATGATTATCTATTACTATTTTCTGTATGTAATACGTGGCATTTATCAAAATTAAATTTCATAAGCCACTTTTCAAACTATTCAATGAGAGTATCTATGACTTTTTGTAAAATTTGAAGTTGGTTTGGTGAATCAGCCTCGTTAGTGATTTTAGTATCATCTGAGAATGTTAACAGTTTACTTATGATCCCTTCGTCTACGTTATTGATATATATTATGAAGAGAATCGGTTGTAAGACTGACCATTGAGGAACGTCACTATTTACATTGATCCAATTTCAGGAATTACCGTTAATTACCTCTCGCTGCTTGTGGTCTGTCAACCAATCCTCTATCCACGCAGCGAGGTCATCTGATATGCAGTGTGCTTTAACTTTATGTAGTAGGTGCTTATGAGGAACTTAATCTTTTTTTTGGGGGGAAAATCAAAAGAAACTCTGTCTACTGCTCTGGTATTATCATACATATTATACACGTCGTGAAAAAAGTCCATTAAAATTTGTTAAACATGAATGTTTATTTCTAAATCCGTGTTGAGTGTCCTTTATGATATCATTACTTTCCACGAATCCTACTGTTTTATCCTGTATCATTGATTCCATAGGCTTACTCACCACAGATGTGAGGCTTATGTATGGGACGGTAATTATGAGTTTGAGAGTTATCACCTTTTTTAAAGATAGGTCTAATACATTAGCTAGTTTCCATTAGTCTGGGACTTGTCGAGTGTTTAATGATAACAATAAACCCATATTGATAACATAACTACATATTGTTATTGTTCGCATATTATTAAGTGGAACAAATATTTCAAAAGCTTTGTTATGTTTTAAAGTGAATGTTTTCCACGCTACATTAATGTTAATACTTTATAAGTATACATTCGTCACAGTTGGCCAGAATGTTTCTTAATTTATTAAAAATCGTCCTTGAATAGTCGGGTATCTTTACTTTCATGTACTTTTTTACATTTACATTTTTTTTGATATCCATAGTGAATGTAATACCACTGAATACCGGTCCGACTTCTAAATTATTATTGATGTTTTCATTTGTCGTTAACACAATGTCCAAGATATTTTCACCTCTTGTTGAATGCGCTACAAGTTGCTGTACACTACTTTTCTGTAGGTTACTATCTGTCGTAACCTGAATGCTAATTTGAAGGATCACCCCGTCTGTGAACTGCTAAGATAAAGTCTTCCACAATATTTGACTCATTTTCGTTACAAATTTCTGCTGTTTGCTCATAAAGCTGGTTGCCTATAGTTTGAGTTTGATTTGGCTGTCGGTAAATAATGCCAGCTGC
Source organism: Scylla paramamosain (assembly GCF_035594125.1). Lineage (NCBI taxonomy): Eukaryota > Metazoa > Arthropoda > Malacostraca > Decapoda > Portunidae > Scylla > Scylla paramamosain. Next base: position 6,828,409 of record NC_087184.1, read on the forward strand.
AAATTTATGCGATTTTAAGTTGAGTTGAATGTTTCCTATTTTTGCTGTGAATATTTTTGATGGGGTGGAGACTAGACAAAGTAAAGGAGCACCCCGCCTTCCTCTCTACACTGTGTTTCGCAGCTGAACAAAGTGTATCCTGGAAGTGCAAATTCAGCTAAGAAATCTCTGATTGATGTATTAATCCAGGACTCCGTCACTCTGATGACATGTGTTCCTCCATATAAACGATCTCTTCTAAATCCTGAAATTTATTTTTCAAACTGCGTGCATTGACATAACAAAACTTGAGACTCTCGCGAACAGATGGCGCACTTGCATTAATTAATTAATTAATTAATTACTACGCTGTCGTTGAATGATCCTTTCGACTCGCATTTTTTATTTGTAATCATTCACCACAACGTGAAAGAGGCATCCATATCTTGCTGACCATACTGAATTCAAGTGTAATACGTCCTTTATGAAAAGAGCTCTCTGGTCATAGAAGTTGTTCCAGAGATTTATAAACTGAACACCTTCCTTTCCATAGATTGATGAGCTTTGATGAGCATGCGTGATGAATCACGGAATGTTTTAACAGTATTAATTCTGAGAAAGATATCGGAAATGATAATATATATATATATATATATATATATATATATATATATATATATATATATATATATATATATATATATATATATATATATATATATATATATATATATATATATATATATATATATATATATATATATATATATATATATATATATATATATATATATATATATATATATATATATATATATATATATATATATATATATATATATAAATTTTTTTTCTCTCTCTCTCTCTCTCTCTCTCTCTCTCTCTCTCTCTCTCTCTCTCTCTCTCTCTCTCTCTCTCTCTCTCTCTCTCTCTCTCTCTCTCTCTCTCTCGCCGGATCATCTCTCAGTACTTTTCGAGAATAGCTTTTGAGTTTGTCTTCTGAAAGTCGATTGTTCCCACCTGGATGAGGAACAGGGTCTTATGTAACGTCACTGAAAGCGCCAGTGATGATCAGGGGCAACGGTGCCTCTTGCGACGGCCTGGGTCACGAGAGCAAAATTGTGTCAGTTGTTCTCGGACAATCGAGTCACCGATAATTCTTGCGTTCTCATGTTCGCCATTTAATTCGCAGAATATCGAACCGATTGTACGTCGAATTTGACGCTTAATTCCACGTGCGGCGCCTTTCCTGACAGAAATAAGGGGACTAGAGAATAGAGAGGAGGAGGAGGAGGAGGAGGAGGAGGAGGAGGAGGTGGAGGAGGACGAGGAGGACGAGGAGGAGAAGGAAAAGAAAGAGGAGGGGGAGAGCAGGAGCAGCAGGAGTCGAAGGAGAAAAAAATGAAAGGAGAGGTGGAGGAAACAGAGGTGGTGGAAAAGGAGGAGGACGAGGAGGAGACATACGCAATAAATTAACGATCCTCAAAATGTTTACGGGTAAATTTAACATTCTCTCTCTCTCTCTCTCTCTCTCTCTCTCTCTCTCTCTCTCTCTCTCTCTCTCTCTCTCTGAGTCATTTACAGAAATAATGAGAAAAAAAGGACACTGGCCAAGGATAACAAAAATCCAATAAAAAGAAAATGCCCACTGAAATGCCAGTCCCATAAAAGGGTCAAAGCAGTGGTCAAAATTTGATGAATAAGTGTCTTGAAACCTCCCTCTTGAAGGAATTCAAGTCATAGGAAGGTGGAAATACAGAAGCAGGCAGGGAGTTCCAGAGTTTACCAGAGAAAGGGATGAATGATTGAGAATACTGGTTAACTCTTGCGTTAGAGAGGTGGACAGAATAGGAGTGAGAGAAAGAAGAAAGTCTTGTGCAGCGAGGCCGCGGGAGGAGAGGAGGCATGCAGTTAAAAAGATCAGAAGAGCAGTTAGCATGAAAATAGCGGTAGAAGACAGCTAGAAATGCAACATTGCGGCGGTGAGAGAGAGGCTGAAGACAGTCAGTTAGAGGAGAGGAGTTGATAAGACGAAAAGTTTTTGATTCCACCCTGTCTAGAAGAGCAGTATGAGTGAAACCCCCCCAGACATGTGAAGCATACTCCATACATGGACGGATAAGGCCCTTGTACAGAGTTAGCAGCTGGAGGGGTGAGAAGAACTGTCGGAGACATCTCAGAACACCTAACTTCATAGAAGCTGTTTTAGCTAGAGATGAGATGTGAAGTTTCCAGTTCAGATTATAAGTAAAGGACAGACCGAGGATGTTCAGTGTAGAAGAGGGGGACATTGAAGAAGAGGGGATAGTTGTCTGTAAGGTTGTGTCGAGTTGATAGATGGAGAAATTTAGTTTTTGAAGCATTGAACAGTACCAAGTTTGCTCTGCCCCAATCAGAAATTTTAGAAAGATCAGAAGTCAAGCGTTCTGTGGCTTCCCTGCGTGAAATGTTTACCTCCTGAAGGGTTGGATGTCTATGAAAAGATGTGGAAAAGTGCAGGGTGGTATCATCAGCGTAGGAGTAAATAGGACAAGAAGTTTGGTTTAGAAGATCATTAATGAATAATAAGAAGAGAGTGGGTGACATGACAGAACCCTGAGGAACACCACTGTTAATAGATTTAGGAGAAGAACAGTGACCGTCTACCACACCAGCAATAGAACGGTCAGAAAGGAAACTTGAAATGAAGTTACAGAGAGAAGGATAGAAGCCGTAGGAGGGTAGTTTGGAAATCAAAGCTTTGTGCCAGACTCTATCAAAAGCTTTTGATATGTCCAAGGCAAAAGCAAAAGTTTCACCAAAACCTCTAAAAGAGGATGACCAAAACTCAGTAACGAAAGCCAGAAGATCACCAGTAGAGCGGCCTTGACGAAACCCATACTGGCGATCAGATAGAAGGTTGTGAAGTGATACATGTTTAAGAATCTTCCTGTTGAGGTTGTTATTGCTGTTGCTGTTGTTGTTGTTGTTGTTATAGTAGTAGTACTTCTTCTTCTTCTTCTTCTTCTTCTTCTTCTTCTTCTAGTAATCGTAGAAGTAGTAACATTAGCAGTAGTAGCAGTAGTAGTAGTAGTAGTAGTAGTAGTAGTAGTAGTAGTAGTAGTTAGTAGTAGCAGTAGTAGTAGTAGTAGTAGTAGTAGTAGTAGTAGTAGTAGTAGTAGTAGTAGTAGCAGTAGTAATAGTAGTATTTTCTTCTTATTATTATTGTTATTATTGTTATTATTATTATTATTATTATTATTATTATTATTATTATTATTATTATTATTATTATTATTATTAGTGGTAGTAGTACTAGTAGTAGTAGTAGTAGTAGTAGTAGTAGTAGTAGTAGTAGTACTGGTAGTAGTAGTAGTAGTAGTAATAGTAGTAGTAGTAGTAGCAGTAGTAGTATTAGTAGTAGTAGTGGTGGTAGTAGTAGTAGTAGTAGTAGTAGTAGTAGTAGTAGTAGTAGTAGTAGTAGTAGTAGTAGTAGTAATATCATTATTATTGCATATGCACACATGCAAATGTATAACTATCCTAAGCCTACTTATCACTGTTGATAATACACACAGGCAGCAATAGCGAATACAGTCACTTACGAGTTTCTGGGAATAAAATGATGAAATGAAATAATAAACACTCTCTGTATGTATTATTAAAAGTGGCAAGTATTCTAAAAGGTTACCAGAGTTTGGCGTTTGAATAAAGAAAATATACTTGTTTTATGATGCAATTAATAATGATGATGATGATGATAATAATAATGGTAATAAAAAAAAAATAATAATAATAATAATAATAAGAAGAAGAAGAAGAAGAATGATAATAATTATAATGATAATAATAATAATAATAATAATAATAATAATAATAATAATAATAATAATAATAATAATAATAATAATAATAATAATAAAATAATAATAATAACAATAACAATAATAATAATGATAGATAATGATAATAATAATAATAATAATATCAACAATAATAATAATATTAATAATGATAATAATAGTAATAATAATAATAATAATAATAATAATAATAATAATAATAATAACAATATTAACAATAATAATAATAATAATAATAATAATAATAATGATAAAAATAACAATAATAGTAATAATAATAATAATAATAATAATAATAATAATAATAATAATAATAATAATAATAATAATAATAATAAAAATAATAATAATGATAATAATAATAATGATAATAATAATAATATTGATAATGATAGTAATAATAATAATAATAATAATAATAATAATAATAATAATAATAATAATAATAATAATAATAATAATAATAATAATAATAATAATGATAATAATAATAATAATAATAATAATTCGCCATTATATGCTCAGTTCCATTCATTGGAGTCCATTTTTTTCTGATTTTCTTTTTTTTTCTTAATTTGACGCACCTTTCCACCATTTTTGCCATCAACAAGTAGAATTTTTTTATTCGTCAATTTAGTCAATATATATATATATATATATATATATATATATATATATATATATATATATATATATATATATATATATATATATATATATATATATATATATATATATATATATATGTATATACTCATTTTCAGTCCAAAGCTGGATGTTACATTTATGTGCGCAACAAGTTATCCTGCTCTCGTACCCACGCGCTTGAATCTTCCGAATTTTCCATCATCTAGCTACAACTACAAAGTCACTTTCAAACTAAATTTATTTGTATTGTACGCCTCCCACCTAACTCCTACTACTATAAAAAAAAAAAAAAAAAATCTCTGACTACTTAACTTCCCAAAGTGGAGAACATTCTGACTCTCTTGTATTATGCGAAAATCTCCGTTCTGGCTTTCCTTTCCCTTCACTGACATTTCTGCTGAACTAACCTTCAACTTTGGTATCTTCCATGACCTAAAGCAACTGGTGCAACACCCTATTCGTATTCCTGACCGTCTTGGAGATATACACAACATTCTTGACCTTTTCCCAACTTCTAACTCTTCTGCTTTTAATGTTACCCTCTCTTCTCCGTTGGGCTCCTCCGATCACAGTCTCATATCTGTATCTTGTCCTGTCGCTCCAATTCCTCCTCAGGAGACCCCCTAAGCGGAGGTGCTTCTGGCATTTTGCTTCTGCTAATTGGGTGGACCTGAGGAGATATTTTGTTGATTTTCCTTGGAATGACTACTGCTTCCGTGTCAAAGACCCTCTCTGTGTGCCTAGCGCATAACGTAAGTGATAGTGTCTGGCATGGAGGCGTACATTTCTCACTCTTTTTTTCGACCTAAACCTTCCAAACCTGTTCTCGTGCTATACATGATAGATAGGCCCACAAAAGATACTTCAGTCTTCTATCACCTGAATTTCATGCACTTTATATTTCTTCTGGGAACCATTCCAAGCCTGTTTGTCCTCCACATAGCCAAAAACTCTTTCTTCAAAAGAAAGTGCCAAAATCTTTCAAGATCTAACTCCCCTCCTGACTTTTGGCATCTAGCCAAAAACATCTCCAATAACTTTGCTTCTTCTTCTTTCCCTCCTTTATTTCAGCTAGATGGGACCACTGTTATCACATCTATTTCTAAAGCTGAACTCTTCGATAAAATTTTGCTAAAAGATCTACCTTGGACAATTCGGGATTTGTTCCTCCCTCTCCTCCATCCTCTGAATACTTCATGCTACCTATTAAAATCCTTCCCAATGACATTTTCCATGTCTTCGCTGGCCTAAACCCTCGGGAGCCTTATGGACCTGATCGGGTTCCTCCTATTGTTCTCCGAAACTGTGCTTCCGTGCTTGCACTTTGCCTAGTCAAACTCTTTCAACTATGTGTGCCAACATCTATCTTACCTTCTTGCTGGACGTTTGCCTACATTCAGCCTGTTCCTTAAAAGGGTCACCGTTCTAATCCCTCAAACTACCAACCTATTGCTTTAATTTCCTGCCTATCTAAACTTTAATATATCCTCAACAGAAAGATTCTTAAACATCTATCACTTCACAACCTTCTATCTGACCGACAGTATGGGTCCTGTCAAGGCAGCTCTAATGGTGATCTGGCCTTCCTTACTGAGTCTTGGTCATCCTCTTTTACAGATTTTGGTGAAACTTTTGCTGTTGCCGTAGACATACCAAAAGATTTTGATAGAGTCTGACACAAAGATTTGACTTCCAAACTACCCTTCTTCTCTGTCCTTCTCTCTGTAACTTCATCTCAAGTTTCCTTTCTGACCGTTCTATTGCTGGTGTGGTAGACGGTCACTGTTCTTCTCCTAAATCTATTAACAGTGGTGTTCCTCAGGGTCCTGTCCTGTCACCCACTCTCTTCCGATTATCTTCTAAGTCAAATTTCTTGTCCTGTCCACTATCCTGCACATTTCCACTTCTTTTCGTAGACGTCCAACTCTTCAGGAAGTAAACAGTCCACGCAGGGAAGCCACAGAACGCCTGACTTCTGATCTCTCTAAAATTTCTGATTGGGGCAGAGCAAACATGGTATTGTTCAATTCCTCCATCTATCCACTCGACACAACATTCTAGACAACTATCCCCTCTTCTTCAGTGACACTCAACTATTCTGTCTTTTACACTGAACATCCTTGGTCTGTCCTTTACTTATAATCTGAGCTGGAAGCTTCACATCTCATCTCTAGCTAAAACAGCTTCTATGAAGTTAGGTGTTCTGAGACGTCTCTGCCAGTTTTTCTCACCGCCCCCTCAGCTGCTAACTCTGTACAGGGGCTTTATCTGTCCATGTATGGAGTATGCTTCACATGTCTGGGGCAGTTCCACTCATACCGCTCTTCTAGACAGGGTGGAATCAAAAGCTTTTCGTCTCATCAACCCCTCTTCTCTAAGTGATTGCCTTCACCCTCTCTTTCATCGCCGCAATGTTGCATCTCTAGCTGTCTGCTACTGCTATTTTCATGCTAACTGCTTTTGCTAATTGCATGCCTCCCCTCTTCCCGCGGCCCCGCTGCGCAAGACTTTCTTCTTTCTCTCATCCCTATTCTGTCCACATTCCTAATGCAAGGAATGAGACTGAGAATGCAAGGATGCATTCTCAGTCATTCATCCCTTTTTGTTGTTAACTCTGGAACTCTCCGCCTGCTTCTATATTTTCACCTTCCTATGACTTGAATCCCTTCCAGAGGGAGGTTTTAAGACACTTATCCTTCAAATTTTTAATATCGCTTTGGACCCTTTTCTGGGGCTGGCATCTCAGTGAGCTTTTTTTTGGGGGGAGAGGGATTTTTGTTGCACTTGGCCAGTGTCCCTCCTATATATATATATATATATATATATATATATATATATATATATATATATATATATATATATATATATATATATATATATATATATATATATATATATATATATATATATATATATATATATATATATATATATATATATATATATATATATATATATATATATATATATATATATATATATATATATATATATATACTCGTATATATATATGACAAGGCCTTCAGCATGCCAACACAAGTGCATTTTCTATGACAATGCCTTAAGTACTAACAGCCGCCGTAGATCTCTTTGTACGGATGAGAATGCTGAATTTGTGAATTTCTAGAATGAGTTTTTACAATTAACCATTCCTTGTTCAGGAAGATGGTTTACGCCTCAACGGAGATCCTTCGCAGAGATGTTTTCCGTGCCCTCACTGGCATTAACCCTTGGAAGCCTTATGAACCTACCACTGATCGGTTTCCTCCTCGTGTTCTCTGAACTTAAACTTCAAAACTACCCTCCTACGGCTTCTATCCTTTTCTCTGTGACGTTATCTCAAGTTTCCTTTCTGACCGTTCTATTGCTGCTGTAGCAGACAGTCACTGATCTTCTCTGTACTTTATTGACAGCGGTGCTCTTCAGGGTTTTATCCTGTCAGTCACTCTATATTATCAATGATCTTCTAAGCCAAACTTATTGTTCTATCTACTCCTACGCTGATAAAACCACGTTGCATTTTTTTTTACGTCTTTTCCTAGACGTTAAACACTTCAGGAATTAAACAACTCATGCAAGGAAGCCACATAACGCCCGACGTTTGGGGATAGATGCTCCAAATGCTCCTTAGAGTACCTCCAAATATTTCTCTGCAACGGTCACTGAAAGGACACTCCGTGAGGTCGATTCTCGGAACTCCCTTTAGCTTTTTTTTTTTTTTTAACTTACGGGAGCTTTTTATTGTCGTGGAACGTTTATCGCTGCAGCTGATACGACAAATCACATTCGCCGAATCTATCACCTTTTGTTGCCAAACATTAATGGCGGATAGAAGGAGATCACCATGGCAACCAAAAAAAATTACAAGAAGTGGATTTAGTGACAAAGAGTGTTTTGTCCATCCAATGCTTCTTATAGAAATAGCTTATATTGGATTTTTTTCACTAATATTTTGCAATTTGTGCTCCACTAGGCATCTTAACCTCCCTTAGTGTTTTCTGATGACACGACTGGTGCACACTCGTGTCACCAACAGCATCACTCTGTATTGGGACCTTATCCGTCCATGTATGGAGTACGCTTTACATATTTCAGGGGGTTCCACTCACACCGCGCTTTTTAACAGGGTGTAATCAAAAGCATTTCATATTATCTAGCTGCACAAGACTTTCTCTCACTCCTATTTTGCCCATCTCTCTAATGCAAGAGTTAATCATTATTCTAACTTTTTATCCTTTTCACTGCTAAACTCTGTAACTTCCTGCCTGCGTCTGTATTTCTACTTTTCTATGACTTGAACTCTCTCAATAGGGAGTTTTCAAGACACTTATTCTCTAGTCTAGTACAATCCTTTTGTCTTTCTCTCTTTTTTTTTTCTAGCTTTGTTGCTCCACGTTAGTTTCCCTCTTACACACACACACACACACAGATATATATATATATATATATATATATATATATATATATATATATATATATATATATATATATATATATATATATATATATATATATATATATATATATATATATATATATATTTTATTTTATTTATTTTTTTTTTTTTCTTTTTTCTTTTTATGTACGAGGGACACTGGCCAAGGCCAACAAAAATTTAAAAAAAATAGAATGCTCACTGAGATGCCAGTCCCATAAAAGCGTCAAAGCAGTAGTCAAAATTTGATGAATAAGTGTCTTGAAACCTCCCTCTTGAAGGAATTCAAGTCATAGGAAGGTGGAAATACAGAAGCAGGCAGGAAGTTCAAGAGTTTACCAGAAAAAAGGGATGAATGATTAAGAATACTGGTTAACTCTTGCGTTAAAGAGGTGGACAGAATAGGGATGAGAGAAAGAAGAAAGTCTTGTGCAGCGAGGCCGCGGGAGGAGGGGAGGCATGCAGTTAGCAAGATCAGAAGAGCAGTTAGTATGAAAATAGCGGTAGAAGACAGCTAGAGATGCAACATTGCGGCGGTGAGAGAGAGGCTGAAGACAGTCTGTTAGGGGAGGAGTTGATGAGACGAAAAGCTTTTGATTCCACCCTGTCTAGAAGAGCAGTATGAGTGAAACCCCCCAGACAGGTGAAGCATACTCCATACATGGACGGATAAGGCCCTTGTAAAGAGTTAGCAGCTGCCGGGGGGTGAGGAAAACTGGTGGAGACGTCTCAGAACACCTAACTTCATAGAAGCTGTTTTAGCTAGAGATGAGATGTGAACTTTCCAGTTCAGATTATAAGTAAAGGACAGACCGAGGATGTTCAGTGTAGAAGAGGGGGACAGTTGAGTGTCATTAAAGAAGAGGGGATAGTTCTCTGGAAGGTTGTGTCGAGTTGATAGATGGAGGAATTGAGTTTTTTCAAGCATTGAACAATACCAAGTTTGCTCTGCCTCAATCAGAAATTTTAGAAAGATTAAAAGTCAAGCGTTCTGTGGATTCCCTGCGTGATATGTTTACCTCCTGAAGGGTTGAACGTCTATGAAAAGACGTCGAAAAGTGCAAGGTGGTTTCATCAGCGTTGGAGTGCATAGGACAAGAAGTTTGGTTTAGAAGATCATTAATGAATGATAAGAAGAGAGTGGGTGACATGACAGAACCCTGAGGAACACCACAGTTAATAGATTTAGGAGAAGAACAGTGACCGTCTACCACACCAGCAATAGAACGGTCAGAAAGGAAACTTGAGATGAAGTTACAGAGAGAAGGATAGAAGCCGTAGGAGGGTAGTTTGGAAATGAAAGCTTTGTGCTAGACTTTCAAGCTTTTGATATGTCCAAGGCAACAGCAAAAGTGTCACCAAAATCTCTAAAAGAGAAGCCAGAAGATCACCAGTAGAGCGGCCTTGGCGGAACCCATACTGGCGATCAGATAGAAGGTTGTGAAGTGATAGATGTTTAAGAATCTTCCTGTTGAGGATAGATTCAAAAACTTTAGGTAGGCAGGAAATTAAAGATATAGGAGGGTAATTTGAGGGATTAGAACGGTCACACTTTTTAGGAACATGCTAAATGTAGGCAAACTTCCAGCAAGAAGGAAAAGTAGATGTTGACAGACAGAGCTGAAAGAGTTGGACTAGACAAGGTGCAAGCACGGAGGCTCTCTCTCTCTCTCTCTCTCTCTCTCTCTCTCTCTCTCTCTCTCTCTCTCTCTCTCTCTCTCTCTCTCTCTCTCTCTCTCTCTCTCTCTCTCTCTCTTTCTCTCTGTACGGGACAAAGCTTTGATTTCCAAACTACCCTCCTACGGCTTCTATCCTTCTATGTGTAACTTCATCTCTAGCTTCCTTTCTGACCGTTCTATCGTTGCTGTGGTAGGCGGTCACTGTTCTTCTAAATCTAAACAGAAATCTAAAACAGTGGTGTTCCTCAGGATTCCGTCCTGTGACCCATTCTCTTCCTATTATTCATCAATGATCCCAAACCTCTTGTCCTATCCACTCCTACATTGATGATACTACACTGCACTTTTCCACGTCTTTTCGTAGACGTCCAACCCTTCAGCAAGTAAACAGTTCACGCAGGGAAGCCGTAGAACGCCTGACTTCTGATCTCTTAAAAATTCCTGATTGGGGCAGAACAAACTCAGTATTGTTCAATGCCTCAAAAACTAAATTCCTTCATATCTCAACTCGATACAACCTTCTAGACAACTATCTCCTCTTCTTCATAGACACTCAACTGTCCTCTCTTCCTTTACACTGAACATCCTCAGTTTGCCTTGTTTTTATAATCTAAAATGGAAACTTTACATCTCATCTCTATGAAACTGCTTCTATGAAATTAGGCGTACTGAGGCGTCTCCGCCAGTTTTTCTCACCCTCCTCCCAGCTGCTAACTCTATACAATACCTTATTCGTCCATGTAGGTGTGTGACCTCTGCACGTCTTTGTGATATCCTGGCTTCGATAAGCTCCAGATTTATGGCTTCTGTCAGTATATCTAGGAACTCTTTGAAACTACAGGTAACACTCAAGGTGCGTGAAGTTGTGTTGATTACGCTAAAGGTCTCTGGGAGTAATGATGGTGCATGGATTTAGTATAAATTAGAAGAAAAATATTGCTATTACTGTTAGCACATAGTGTAGGGAATCATTGTAACTGTAGATCTGAACCTTCTAGAAGCTTAAGTGGAAATTTCCTATTCTAACGCCCGCTGGGAGTAGTGTTAAATTACTGTATCTTCTCCTAGTTTATTGGTAAATATTAAGATAGGAATAGCTATTATATGCAATAATAAAATAATAATTAATAAATGTAAATGTTAAACCATATGAATAGGCAATAGCTAGATAGAATAACTCACATGTGAAATATGATCCTGTGAAACCTATCACCTACGATGTCACGTGATCACAAGCGCCGCACCTTGAGGAACGCCGCATTGCCCAGGACAGTTGGGTGGAGAGCCCCGATCTGGCCAGCTGGGTGTGCGCGGTGCGCGGTGTCCTGTGTGTGTGAACTCTGCCACGAACAACTGCACTAAGACTACACCCTGAATCTTTCCTACACGTGTGTACCTTGCGTGTATAAGGCAGGGAAATAAGTGCAAGTGACAGTGTATAAGTGACTTTATTGTGGTGACAAGAACAATGACAGACAGACTACACATCCCTGTGTTGAGATTCAGTTCACTTTGGGTCAGTACTTAAGTGGTGTTGTATGTAAACTGTAAATATATGTACAAACTGTACAAAGGGTTTTCTTAATTACCTGGGTATCAAAAGACTGATTTGCCTTTTACCGCTCAAAGGCTCTACCAATGTGGTGTTATATAAACTAACACTACGCCCTGCGTCCTAAGTAGCATTACATAAATGGTGATGCTATAAAAGAAAAGATGACATAAAATGGTGTCGCAGCTAATGGGATACGAAAACTACAAATAAACTGTCATAATACCCAGAAAACACTTTAAAATTTCTTTTGTGAAACGAGACGAAACATTCTGGTGAGCGAATCCTTGTGGCTAAAGGGTAGAGCGAAGTGGTAGTGGAGAGCGATTGGACGTGGATGTATACACACTTCAGCAGAAAACACCAGACGGTCGCCCTGCTGAGATCAGTAACCAACAGCCAGGAGCAGCAGCCGGAAGACACAACCGCCAAGGCGCTCCACCACACGCTCCCCCCAGTCCCCTCACCACTCGTCATGTTCACAGAGAAGTATAACTTTTCACTACAACCACAAACCATAACGCACACACGCGCACGCATGTGTTTTATTCACACCCTCTATTTAATCATTGGCTGCGACTGAGGAGCTGATCACATTGACGGAGTAGCTCTCAGATTTCTGCATAATTCCAAAGACACGCAGCTGTGAGCGATGTATTAACGGCAAGAAACTACAGAGGTGCCGTGACGTCGGAACTTCCTTAACAGACGGTCCGACTCTGTCAAGGTCTACCCTGAGTAGCCAACTGTGACCTGAAGAGGGACGGAGAAGGGGATTTTTCTTCTCTTCATCGCAGAAGAAGTTACACTCACACCTTAGGTGAGACCATGCACTAAGCTGACACTACATTATACACTACATAATTAAAATATAAATCACATCCCTTAATTATATTGGGATGGTGAGTGTGACTCTCACGCTTTCTTAGCTTGGGCTATGTGAGTAAAGTCAAGTGTAAAATTTCAGCTCTTGATTAATATTGTATGTCTCATATCATTATATGTTTTCTTTTTCTACTTGATCCCTTAATTAAGGAACTTTGAAAGCATCTTAAAGGGGAGTGTAGAAAATATAAAATAATAATAATAATAATAATAATAATAATAATAATAATAATAATAATAATAATAATAATAATAATAAAAATAATAATAATATTCATTAGACAAATAATTAATGATTATTCATGGCAGAAAGCAAAAGAGATAAACTAAATAAAGAATACGAGAAGCTCTGCGAGTCTGATAATAACATTAAAACAGAAGACGCTGATGACATTAGTGATGATAGCGTGAATTCAGGTGATGAATAAAATCTTCGAACACTGAGAAGTGATATTCAACACCCGAGAGTTTCACTTGCTGATACTAACCCTTCTGCATCGCAGCTTCTTTCTTCCTTTCACCTAACCAAAAGTAATCCAACCACATCTGGTACGGGTTGATCTACACCACCGGCCGCACCTCAAACTCAGATAAATGCACCAGTCAAATTGTTACAAACCTCGTTATCGGTTCGAGGCCCCGAAGGTGATTAGAGTGCACGTGATTTTATCGAACATTGTGAGAATGTAACGAAAAATCCATATTCCGGAAAAAACCTATCCAGAAAAATGATAATGGCTCTTTCCGCAGGAGAAGCCCATCGTAGTCTCGTAAAAGGAGTCAGTAATACTGTGAGGACCTTAGTAGCGGATGCAGCTTCTTTAAACTTGCTTGAGAGTCAGGTGCTAGTTAATCGTATCACGGAAGACTTCGACAAGTATCTAAGAGACAATGGGTGGAACGACGGAGGGTAAATTTCAATGGGAAAAACATAATAAGTTCATTGAATTCTTCATCTACATGTTGTCTGTAAAAGAAGAGTGCCGAGAAAGCACAACATTCCTTGACTACGAACCTACCGAAGACCTGCTTGATTTTGTACAGACACAAAACAAAGTTTGAGGAAAAGGACAACAAGGCTCTTATTATAGATGCAACTCAAACAGAACAAGTAGATGAAGGTGAATCTTCTTACACAGCAGTGGCAGCCACTCATAAAGTGGGCGTTACTTGCCAATACTGTCAGCGAGAAGGACATACCACTAACAGATGTTATCTCAAAAGGAAAGATGATCAGCAAAGAAAGAAAGCTGAAGCTGCTGAGGGCCAGTGAAATTATAAAATTAATAACAATAAGGGGCAGCAGCCTGAAAACTTGTCGCGAAATCAGGGAAAACCAACTAAAAAGGCCAACACTGCTTCAGGAAACAACAATGATAGCGAGTTGTCGCGAGGCGCCGGAAATAATTATCCTTTCTGTATCCTTCATCAGTGCACTGGACACTCCACCGAAGAGTATTATTCATTTCTCAGTCTTCAGAAAAAAAATAAATAAATAAATAAATAAATAAAAACTCCGTGGAGCTAGCGCAACACAGTTGGGGGAAGCCGCGCGTCCCATGAAACATAAACCAGGATAGAAAACCATCGCAGGAATCAAAAGACTGCAGATCAGGAAGAAGATAGTGCTCTACGTGAGTCTTTAATAGCCGCTTGCAATCAGACCAGCGTAATGGTTCTACCTACAAAAGTAGGAGCCTGTGAAGGCTTTTTTTGCGGTAGATACGGGCTCTGCTGTAAATTGCCTCTGTGAAAGAGCGTATTTAGCATTGAAACGCGCGACACGTGGCAGGCGATGGCCTCTCAGACAAAATTATAAAATTCTAATAGGAGTTTCTCGCGTACCTCTCACAATTTTGGGAATTGTTCATCTTCCTGTTAGACTGGGTAAAAGTACTGCAACTATTCGTTTGGATTTCTACGCTATTTCCGACTTCAATTTACCATCAGATGGATTACTGGGTTTGGAATCAATGCAGGCCAATAAGATGGTGATACACACAGATACTAGTACAGTGAGATTCCAAGGGAAGACTTTTAGAACAAGGGATCATCCTATATGCTTAATATCTTCCTCTCACAATACAGATCAATCTCGAGTTGTTCTTTCAATTGCTACTCAAACTGTTCCTTCTGTTCAGGATTTTACTGCGGGACATAACAATAGAACAACACCAAACGATTCAAACTAGAGTAGAGTAGAGTCTGAAATAAAGCAGACTACTGTCTCAAGTTTGAAGAACCAAAATGGAAACAATCAAGAGGAACAGAAAATGGTTAATGCCACTGTTATAGGAAATACCTTATCGTATGGCAATTCACATTCCCGTGTCTATTCCAAAAGCGACCGCAGATTGTGATATTTGCCTCGAAGGCCCCAGTAGAGTAAACAAACTAGCTGTGGAACCAACTCTTAATAAGGTGCGAGATGGACATAGAACTTCTAGTAAATACTACTAGTGGTCCAATAAAGTTAAAACAAGGAGTACTTTTAACTCAAGCGTTAGCTTGAGTAGGCACCTGCCGAAACGATAATTACTTCCTGTGAGGTCTAAAGCACTGGGTAAGTGGGTGCTGTGAATTTATCATTAAACCCAGCTGTGACCTCACTGAACGTTTCCCTTTGTGTCTCACAACACAAGACAACTCTCTTCCTCCACACTAAACTACAAGCACCTAATAACACACACACCCTTCACTCAAAATTTCAAAATTTCAAAATTCATGGGGACTCCTACACCAGCCTCGGAGTCTCCATCTGGGGAGGGAACCACAAATGTCCCAAGGTCTGACTGCCCTTCTGATGACGACCCTAAGTGTCTTGGCCCCCCCTCAACATTTTCTTCATTAACTTCTGCAACATTTGTGGTCTAAGATCTAATTTTCAATCTGTAGAACACCACCTCTACTCTTCTAAAACTCATCTTCTTTTCCTCACTGAAATTCAGGTGTCTGAGGCAACTGACAGTAGCCCCTTTTATGTTCCCTCCTACTCTCTCTATCCTCATCTGCGATCCAAAGCTGGATGTTGCATTTATGTGCGCAACGACTTAACCTGCTCTCGTGCCTACGCTCTTGAATCTTCCGAGTTTTCCACCATCTGGTTATGACAACAGAGTCACTCTCAAACTAAATTTATCTGTGCTGTATATCTCTCACCTCACTCCTCTGACTCTAAAAAATTCTTTGACTACTTAACTTCCGAAATGGAGCACATTCTGACCCTAATCCCTTTTGCAGAAATCTCCATTCTTGGAGACTTCAATGTTCACCACCAGCTTTGGCTTTCCTCTCCCTTCACTAACCATCCTGGTGAATTAGCCTTCAACTTTGCTATCCTCCACGACCTAGAACAATTGGTGCAACATATTACTCATATTCCTGACAGTCTTGGAAATACGCCCAACATTCTTGACCTTTTCCTGACCTCTAAATCTTCTGCTCTGTTGGGCTCTTCCGACCACAATCTCATATCTGTATCTGGTCCTATCGCTCCAATCCCTCCTCAGGATTCTCCTAAGAGAAGGTGCCTCTGGAGTTTTGCCTCTTCTAGTTGGGGGACCTGATTTTCCTTGCTGATTTTCCTTGGAATGACTACCGCTTCCATGTCAGAGATCCGTCTTTGTGTGCTGAGCGCATAACAGAGATGATAGCGTCTGGCATGGAGGCGTACATTCCAAACTCCTTTTCTCGACCAAAACCTTCCAAACCTTCGTTTAACACAGAGAGAGGTGGCCCACAAAAGCCTTCCATCACCATACACTTTATTTTTATGCCCGGAACCATGCCAAGTCTGTTCTCCAACTAGCCAAAAACTCTTTCATTAACAGAAAGTGTCAAAACCTTTCAAGATCTAACTCCCCTCGTGACTTCTATCATCTAGCCAAAAATATCTCCAATAACTTTGCTTCTTCTTCTTTCCCTACTTTATTTCAACCAGATGGCACCACTGCTATCACATCTATTTCTAAAACTAAACACTTCACTCAAACCTTTGCTAAAAACTCTACCTTGGACGATTCACGGCTTGTTCCTCCCTCACCTCCACCCTCTGACTACTTCATGCTACCTATTAAAATTCTTCGCAATGATGTTTTCCATGCCCTCGCTGGCCTAAACCCTCGGAAGGCTTATCAACCTGATGGGGTCCTTCCTATTGTTCTCCGAACCTGTGCCTCCGTGCTTGCACCTTGCCTAGTCAAGCTCTTTCACCTCTGTCTGTCAACATCTACCTTTCCTTCTTGCTGGAAGTTTGCCTACATTCAGCCTGTTCCTAAAAAGAGTGACTGTTCTAATCCCTCAAACTACTATCCTATTGCTTTAATTTCCTGCCTATCTAAAGTTTTTTTAATCTATTCTCAACAGGAAGATTCTTAAACATGTATCACTTCATAACCTTCCATCTGATCGCCAGTATGGGTTCAGTCAAGTCCGCTCTACTAGGGACCTTCTGGCTTTCCTTACTGAGTTTTGGTCATCCTCTTTTAAAGATTTTGGTGAAACTTTTGCTGTTGCCTTGGACATATCAAAAACTTTTGATAGAGTCTGGCACAAAGCTTTGATTCCACCTCACATACCTAGAGATGAAGATCCTCTAAGATGGTGGAAAGAACACGCAAACCTCTTCCCCAAGTTAAAAGAGCTGGCAAAGGAGATATCTGTGTACACCTGCATCTTCCGTTCCTTTTTTCTAAAGCAGGTGAACCATAGGCGAAACAGCCTTAAAGAAAGAAAATAAAAACGTGATTCTCTTCCTGTATAAAACTTGTGAAATGTTGTACCATAAAATAAGGACAATTTTTTTTTTTATCCATATATATATATATATATATATATATATATATATATATATATATATATATATATATATATATATATATATATATATATATATATATATATATATATATATATATATATATATATATATATATATATATATATATATATATATATATATATATATATATATATATATATATATATATATATATATATTAAATTCTCCTTCATTTTGTTACTTTATATAAAATGCATTTACTCAATGATGATATAATGATGATATGGAATTTATTATTTCGAAAATACATTGAATATGAACGTTTGTTTTCTCTACTTGGGATTCAATATTATGTACTTAATTACTGTATTCAAGAAATAAACTTATCCCTTATAACGTCTTCCGATTATTATTACCATAATCTCACACTTCATTTTAATTGTGAATGAATATATTAAATGCATTAAAAATCTGTTTATGTATTTCACTGACATATTTAAATATAGTTATGTTAAGCAATAAATAACAAAAATAAACAAGCGTGTATTATTAAAAGAATCCTGTGTGTGAGAAACTAAAGAGTAAGCAAATTAATCATTCAGTATCTTCATGACATGGTAATCGGTAAAACTCTACACAGCTCCCAGACTCGCTGGGACTCGTTAAGGCATTGCCTGGCGAATCCAGCGTCTGGTACTTACCACACGCTGTCTACCCCAGTCCCAGGAGAGAGCGGAACTCGGTTTCCAGATTCGCCTTGCGCTGGGATTCATCTAGCAACGCGCTGGCCAGTCCAGTGTCGAGGACTCGCTATGCGCTTTCCACCCGGGTCCCAGAGGAGAGCGGGATCCAGCGGATCCTTCAGCTTCTGGACTCGGAACCGTGAATTCTCAAGTTACGGAGTCCTGCCCACCATTAGTAGTGACTGACTGTGGGAGTGCACCAAAATTCTGCCGCTCTGCTGCTATGGGAGGGGTGACATACATACATACATACATACATACATACACCCACGCGCTCCGCCCGCAGCTTCCCACGCTGGTTTATATGAATACAACTTGTTACTTCTGAAAATTGTAATAATTCAAATAGGGGACCTAGATGAATACTGATTACTTTATTGTCAAGAGCAACACTTCTACTAAGTACTGGGTGAGACTCGAACTGAATGGACAAGGGGGAGTAAGGAAATTTACGTGAGGAATATGAGTGACTGCACGGATAAATATTATCTTAGGAGCTTCAGGCTGTCAGAGATGCGTCCAAGTCTCGTTCCCGTCTTGTCTCTCTTCTCATTTCTCTCTCTCTCTCTCTCTCTCTCTCTCTCTCTCTCTCTCTCTCTCTCTCTCTCTCTCTCTCTCTCTCTCTCTCTCCTTTATTCTTTTCTGCCGCACTTCTTCGTTTTATATCGCGTTATCTCGCTTTTTTTTTTTTCTTTTCTTTTTTAGGAATCTAGAGGTGATAGGATGCCGTGAGGGAGGCCAGTTATAAGGAAGCAGACACCTCCATACGGGGAAAGCTGTCGGTGGGGCGCGATGAATTCACTCTCCTCGTCCGCCATCAGGCCTAGCATCTCCCGAATTGCCGTGGAACTGTGGTGAGCCGGAATAGGGATGGCGGCTAACAGTACGGTCTTAGGACAAGGAGTAGTGCCGCGCTGCGCCCCGTTTTACCCGATATCGGCCACTGAACCTTCCTCTCTGTCACCTCTAAGTAAGCTGAACGAGTATTGTTTTGTAGTTTGGAATTGTTTCTTCTGTATTGTTGTTATTGTTTGTGTTTTAGCAGTATTCAGGTCTCTGTATTTGTGTGATTGATATAAGGCTACTTAGAATTTTGTGATATTTATAAATAAACTTTCGTTGTTCCCTGAGTTTGTTGGATGTATGGTGATTCATGTCTTAAAGTGTTTGCCAGATATTTGTTGCTTGATCATGAAGAAATATGTTTAATTAAAGGTTTGGTTTTAGTGTGTGCATGCATTTCTTTTGTGATCATCGTAAATGGGCATCTTTCGGTAGTTGCAAACCGTAAAATTTTGTTTGGATTTCTTTTTTTTTTTAAGAAAACTTATTTTTCTTTTACCCATATAATGAATGGGTATGGGTGGGCAATGGATGATTGGTACCTAATATTAACGTCTCTACAAGGTGTGTCTATTTTTTTCAGGAAGATTTGATAACACTATGTGACACGATTTTTGTCTTTGTCAAGCAAGTGTTATTTTTCCAATTCTGTTCATCGCAAAACAATAGAAAATATCCATTATTCCTGTCAAACTTTGCTTTTGTGGCTTTTAGATTTTTTTTTCTTTTTTTGCCCCAAAATAGCTAAATTTCAACATTTTGGGACAGAAAACAAAAATAAAAAATTTATATGAAACAAAAAATTATTTTAAAACTTTTGAAACATTTTTTTCTTCTTGATTTGTGTGAATACAACAAATCACTTTCATGCATGAGCCCCCAAGTGTAGCCTCCCACCATGTTTTCATTGAAGGATCCCTGATATCTCTGTTCTTAGTTCATTATATCTTGGTGTAAGCGCTTCCCTTGTTCCTCTGAATATGCTCCCATATTCTTGGTATTCCCATGTTCTATTGGTGTTGTGGTAGACGGTCACTGTCCTTCTCCTAAATCTATTAACAGTGGTGTTCCTCAGGGTTCTGTTCTGTCTAACTGCTCTTCTGATCTTGCTAACTGCATGCCTCCCCTCTTCCCGCGGCCTCGCTGCACAAGACTTTCTTCTTTCTCTCATCCCTATTCTGTCCACCTCTTTAATACAAGAGTTAACCAGTATTCTCAATCATTCATCCCTTTCTCTGGTAAACTCTGGAACTCCCTGCCTGCTTTTGTTTTTCCACCTTCCTATGACTTGAATTCCTTCAAAAGGGAGGTTTCAAGACACTACTTTGGACCCTTTTATGGGACTGACATCTCAGTGGGCTTTTTTTTTTATTTTTTTATTGGATTTTTGTTGCCCTTGGCCAGTGTCCCTCCAACATAAAAAAAAAAAAGTCAAATGGTGCTGCTGCGAAACTTTAAAAACAGCAATGACTATAGTTTATAATATCACTATAAGAAATAAAAGTATGGTATGGTATTTTTTTAAGTCAACAAAAATATGGCTATAGAAAACGAAATGGGATAAGAAAAAAAATTTTAGTGCAAAAAAATAATATGGATGGTGTTTCAAATAATGAACTCAAAGTGAGATGGTACCCAGGAGAGTGTGTATGGCGTTGTTCGTTTCGCACCTAAGGCACTGACTCCACTGACCCAGATACCTGGCGTCGTTCGCTATGTGCCCAAGACACTGACTGCACTGACCCAGGTCCCAAGATCCACCGTTGTTTGTTACATGTCTCCCTCACATGCCTCAGAGTTCTCTCAGTGCAAGGATAAAGTTCCGCCCAATACTATATTACTAGTAAAATAATTAATTAAAAGGAAAATAATTAGAAGGTAATCTATAATTTGTTCAAAAGACCAGGCTTCTTCACAAACATAAGGACCTCATGTCCCGGGGAAAGAACCCTCTCTCTAGAATGTCCCATCCCCATCGCGACAACGTTAAAAGTATCGTTCCCGCAGCTTCACCAGACTACGACACTCCACTAGAAAGTGTCGCACTATAAGAGGAACTAAGCGGTCATCACAAAATGGCTGGGTTTCCCGGGACATGAGGTAGCCATGAGTGAGACGTGTGTGAAACGTCCGAAGACGGGTCAGTACAGTCTCTAAGCGGCGCTCCTGCATATGGACATACGTTCATGGACCGAAAGTTACAGAAGTTATCTCAACCATCTTATATCTGAGTGGTGGCAATCAAAGGCTCCCACCTGTCCTGCCAACTGTCTAGAACTGCCACCCTATACAGGAATATAAATCATGAAACGGAATGGGGCTGGAAGGAGCAACCCGAGTTGCTGACTCTTTAGCCAGCCAATCGGACTTCTCATTTCCCTGAACTCCAACAAGTGCAGAGACCCAACAAAATTAGACGTGTAAGCTTCTATGTTGTAAAGGGTAGAGCCACTCAAGAACTGATAAGTGGATAAGTGGAAGAAGAGCTAAAATGCTGAATAGCGGAAATAACACTGCGAAATTCGCTAAAAATTGTAACAGATGAGGCAGGAAGAGTAAAAATAATTCTTAAAACTAAGATCATGGCAGACAGCTCTGTAGTAAAAATCGAAGCAACATCGGGGAGGCTTCCGCCTCGACAGAATGAAAGGCAAATAACACCGTTTCCGACCCCTGCATTAGACTTTGAGACATCTGTAAATACAAAGATTGATTTGGAATGTGTGTAACAATGTTCTAAGAATAATGCATGGGGTTCGTAGATAGGTAACAAGTTTTTATTAGGAATAACAGGGGCACAAACAGTAACGTGCGGGAATTGCCAGTAACCAACTCTCTAGGGAACCGATAGGGACATACAGATATGCAAAGTACATTGAATGTCACCATGGCAGAGACAACCCTGACACCAAAAAACTTCGGGAAACTCGGGTGAGACACACATAGATGGGAACGTGAATCACGGGAGACTGACACTCAAGAAAGGAGTCAGGAAGACGTTGAATACGGTACCAACACTTCAGTAAAAAGGACTGGCAACGCAAGTCAAGCGCTAGGACTCCAGCATCCACCAGTAAGCTAGGAATAGTAGACGAGCGAAGCGCACCAGTTGCCAAGCGGACACCGGCATGGTGCACTAAGTCCAACACACGAAACCGAGCCTCAGTAACAGACGAATATATCTCATTACTATACTCCAACTTTGAAAGAATAAGAATTTGGTGCAAGAGGAGGAGGTTCTATCAGAACCCCAAGAGGTATGAGCCAAGACTCTAAGAACCGACAGCGCCTTCATAAATGTTGCCTTTATATAACGAAGGTGAGGTACCCAAGTCAGCCGTCTGTCAAATATAAGTCCCAGGAAATGAATTTCCTCTACACGAGATTCTTCTGTCATATAGAAACAAATTTGGGTCAGTGTGAACACCACGAAGGCGGCAAAAATGTATTGCCACAGTATTCGAAAAGTGTGACACTGAGTATACTTCCTTCTTGCACACCATCTTCAAGTTGACGAGCTTCAGACAGAACGTCCCTAATCCGCTCTCGTAAAAAAACAACGAGATAAAAATTCCTGTATAAAAATAGGGGATCGGCCACGGAGACCGAACTCGAATAGACAAGTAAAATGCCGTGGCATCAAGCCGTGTCCCCTGCTTTCTCCAAACCAAAAAAATATTATAATATGATGCTGTTTACTAGCGAATATTTCACATATAAAAGCATCACATATAAGAGCATCAGAAATAGGCCTCATTTTTCGAAAACCATACTGAACAGGCGACAAGTAACTGCCTCTCATCAGGTACCACATAATCCAATAATTTACCATATTTTCCAACAACTTAAAAATTCAAGAGGTTAAGGAAGTTAGGCGATAATTGGTCGCTAACTGATGGTCTTTTCCAGGCTTTGAGATGGGGGTAATTACAGCAACACCCCAAGAAAAGGAAAAATCACCACTATTCCAAATAATGTTAAAAAGGCCTCATAAAAAGGAATAAGCCGTATCCGACATGTGACGTAAAAACGCACATGGGAAACAGCGTTAACTCCACGTGATCCTAAATGGCAACGATGGTGTGCCATAGGCGAATTAGGAATCTTCCTGGAAATATTAGCAGTGATCGGCCAATACATCAGCCACCACTCTGGGATAAGGGATAAGCCACCGTCTCGCCAGCATGGGACAACACAGGAGGGTAAGGAACCGAGAACTTCCCAGAAATCTTGCGAACTCTGTCCCACACTTGTGTAATTAGGGTCTTAGTTGTAATCGAAGATACACAGTCTCTTCAAGACGTCCACTGTGCATTCTTTATGACTCGTAGAGCCTGAGCTCGAGCCTCTTAAAAGGCGCCCATTCAGTGGGGATCCCCACGATGCCGGCGAAGACGAGAGAAGGCAACACGCTTTGCCCACACACCAGCAGAACAATCACCGTTCCACCAAGGGACTGGACGTTTGGGAAAATGACCAGAGGTCCGAAGGACGGATTGGAGAGCAGCAGATTGTAATATATCTGTAAAATATGTTGCAGATTCGTTAGAACCATCAAAGTCAGCTAATGAACGATTTGTTGAAGTGAATTCTGTATAAAGCTACCATTCAGCCCTATTTAGATTCCACCAGGGAAGACGAGATCGTGGTTCAGACCCTGCCAATTCCAACATAATGGGAAAGTGGTCGCTGGCATATAAGTTTGGGTAAACCTGCCATTTAAAATCTAAAAGAGCATTAGAAGAACTGACAAATATCAATGGCTGTAAAAATACCAATTTGGCTGTGACAATGTGTTGTATCCCTGAATTTCAAATTCCTAGCTCCTCATCCTCAATAAAAGAAGCAAGGCTTGATTGTGTTGTCACCCCACAGCGGTTGATAACAAAGTTTCCCAAGAGAAAAGAAAGGGATAGGCCTCGCAC